>NW_010973166.1:151938-235523 GCF_000737465.1 Haliaeetus leucocephalus | reverse complement strand
ATGTGTAGCGAAGACAGGATTATGATAGAGGATTTAACTTCATTAAACGTAGTCTGTCTGTATTTTGTTTGCTGAGTGTATATTTTATGCATATATAATAGTAGATGATTGTGTTTCTTCTACTGCATAACTAATAGTCTGTCCCATTCTTTTAATCAGAAAAAAAATCTTCACTGTGATAGCTTTATGTTAATATCAGAAAACTCACTGATGAAATGAGTGTTTTATTTTTTAGGGAGGACTGTAAAGAGAGCTGAGAATGAGATGGACTTACCATGAAGAACCTGAAGCTCTTGGTATACACATCATCAGTGAGCTGCAGATGAACACAGCGTACGCCTCAGAGGATGGATGTGAACATGGACTGGGACTCTGAGAATAACATTTGTGACACAGGTGAGAAGCATTCAAATTATTCCAGAAACACCACTAAGCAGGTGGGCCACACATCTAGCCTCCAGAAGGAGGTAGACATGAATTACTCACAGACATGCGGTCCTTGTTGCAACTCTGCTGGACCTTCAGCAGGAGGTAAGCAGGAGCTTCCTGCAGAGTTGCAGTGTGAAGACAAAGAAACCTATGAGACCTACTACCAGAAACAAGGTGAGAGTACAGCTGGGGTATTTGTCCCCTCCAGTACCAGCTTTGACCTGCAGTGTGAAGATAAAGATTTAGAGCACTGTTCCTCTGAGCGGTCCAAGAAACCATGGAGAGGACTACATGACAATAACGAAAACACCGTCCTTGCTGATGTGTTTGATGAGGACCTGGAGCCTGTCTCTGAGGAAGCTTTGCCGTATCGGTGCAAGAAGTGTGGTTCCTCTTTCCATGGTATGAGCGAGCTGCAGGAACATAAGCGAACTCACCTTGTGGAAAACTCATACCGATGTCCCGTCTGTGCCAAAGAGTTCTTCCGTGCGGCAAATTTGCGAATGCACAAGCTCATTCATTCTAGTGACAGGCCACACAAATGTCCGGAGTGTGACAAGGGTTTCATTCGCACGGCTGATGTCTGGAGGCACCTACGCAACGTACACAAGATAGAGCGCTCCATGGTGATCCTGGGAAACGGCATGGCTCGGAACCCCTGGTCAATAGTGCACCGTAACCAACACACTGTTGAGTACACTGATCAGCCTTGTGCAGAAAACCAAAAGTCTGAGGAAGACGACTATAAACCTTATGCCTGTCCAACTTGCGGCAAAGGTTTCGATAAGCCTAACCTGCTTTCCAAACACAAAGTGATCCACCGACAAGACAAGCCCTATAAGTGTCAGGAATGCGGCATGGCGTTTGTCCAGCTGCTCAGGCTGAAAAGACACCAGCAGACTCACTCTGGGGAGCGCCCTTTCTATTGCGAGGAGTGCGGAGGGACGTTCACCCGGCTGGCATCGCTCCAGCGCCATCACCGCATCCATACTGGAGAGAAGCCCTACTCTTGCAATTACTGCGGTCATTCCTTCACCGAGTCAGGTACCTTACGGAGGCATGAGCGCACGCACAAATTGGACAAGTCTTAATTCTTCGTTCATTTGTGATTGTGGTCTCCTTGGTTGCTTCTTACCTGCAGGAGGCCTGCTCAGTTGGGCTGGAGAAAGCACTCCATTGCATGTGCTCTGGCCAGTCCAGACCCACTTCCCAGCAGTGGCTGACGTGGGGGAATCTCCGGGGAAGATCACGGGGATCTCTGGAACCTGTACTGGCAGAGATTGCACTCACTGGTTTTAAACTGGCTTTGTGTGAAAAAATAACCTAATTACCACTGAGTAATGAAATGTGAGACTTGAGAAGACTGAAATCACTCACACGTGCTAGCACTGTCTCAATTAGCTGAACTGACGATGCATCAGCTTGAGCTTTTTGCAAGGATGCTGTGAGACTTCTCTCTGCAGTCTTGGTCACTGGATAAATTGGCCCTGCCCTCTCGAGTGTGGTACCTCTTTGGCACTGGGTTTGAAGATCTGTTGTTGCAGGTCTTTGCTAAGTCAGAACAGTCCAGAGTTGTCCCTCTATCCCTTCTCTCCTTGCATTCTGCTGAGTTTTTCTTTCCATTACTTTTTTTTGAGGGGAAGTATCATGTTGGTTATTTAAAAAAAAAAAACAGCCACAAAACAGTTCCTTAATAAACTCAACAGTTACCAGCTGTATTTCATAAATGTTTATATCTATGGGAGTATCGATCCCTTACGTACTTTCGTGTGATTAGTTGAATTTCTGTTAATAATGGAAAAAGCTTTATTTTTGCTATGACGGTACATGTTCTTGGGGTGAGGGATTTGAATACATTTGTGTCTCTGATGGAACTGTGCACTTTAAATCTGTCCAGCTGAGTGTTACAGTAGGAAATGCTTGAGAACACAAAATTCAAAGAGCAGAAGACCAAATTTAAGCCACCTTTGCTACTCATTGTATAGGAGTCGTCTTCATTTAAATGTTTCCACATATAAGGAAGCTTCTCATAACAAAACCATGTTCTGTGTTCTGTGATGTGTCTGAGTACTACCCGAAGTGTCTGCCCGACTCTTCACTTTGATTTAGATTCAAATGGTTAGTGAAGAAAAATTTGCTTAGAAACTAGCCTGGCAGACTCAGGCAGGTGCTGCCAAATACCCCAAGGCTGTAACTTCCAAAGAGGTACGTATTGCCTCAGTTATGGCAGTGGGGTTTTTAACTTTGAAACTTAAAAATGACACTTAATCTACTGTTAACCACTGTGGCAGAAGCATCCAGTTTGTACTGAAGTTGCAGCCTTAATTTCGTTTTTGTGTCAGAAAGCTTTGCTTCCTTTCCCCTGCCAGCTGCCATAATTTCACTAATTTTTTTTTAACGCGTTCTGCCTTTTCAGCAGGCAGTTGCGCAGCAGAGTGAAAGTAAAGCTTCAGGGTAATGTACCTTTGCATTTACTACCAGGCTATTTAATGTAAAGTACTGATTGTGCCATTTGTTTTCATATTTCATAGAGTAAAAAATGGTTATGGCTGCTCAGCACATTCCACCCATGCAACAGCTGAGCAGGCGTTTTACAGTTGTGAGTACTGTCGTGTTTGAATTGAGGTCCTTGGCTCGGATCAAGCTGAACCACTGTCCACAGCAACGCTTTAGCTTGATTATGAATGGGAGACTAATTCTCCCAGCCTCACTAATGGGTCATTTTCATTCCTCAAAGAAGTCTCCAGATTAGGGAACTGATCTACATCCCACTTCATAGGGATGTGTTATGTTGTCTCTGAAATGATGTACTTTTGTAACGCAGATACCTCTGCCGGGATGACTGGACCCTGTGTACCATATGCATTCGCTACAGCTGTGAGTGAGACTTCTCCAAACTCCCCTCTGCAGGTAGTTCCAGTATGATTTTAGGTTTCCAAAGGGATTTTGACGGGGCCCCTTGGCAAAGGGTTGGTCTTATCTGAAGGCTGCTTAGCCTCTCTAAGAGGAAAGATCCTTGCATGAAAAAAATCCTGGCTGAAAGGAGACTGTGGGTAAAGGAACTGCGGAGAGAGGTCATCAGTGCTCTTCTGTGGGGACTGTGTTGTTCAACACAATCTGAAATGACCTGGAGAGAGGGCAGATAGCAAGGTGACAAAGCCGTTCCAGAAGCTATCGTGCATTAAGTTTCCACCCTCATCTTCTAAATGCATTTTGAAGTTGTCAGCTACAGTCTCCCCTTTTCAGCATCCTGCTTCTCCCTTGGGTATGCAGTGCTCTTGCTGCAGGGGCTTTTAATATCCAATTAAACTGCACCACTATGCGCACCTTTATGTTGTGTGACTGTTATGCTTAGACAGCTGTGGTAATTGTGAACATCTAGTTATTCTGCTTTTTGGTGTTAGCAGTTGATGGAATTTGTACCCGTAAGAGCATAATGGTGAAAGTGTTTTGAACAAAGGTCTGTTTAATGGGAAGAGTAAATGGTTGGTGAAATGAAAACTACTAGGCTTAACTAAAAGGTTATTAAAAAGATACTTGCCTGGAAGGTTGGCTTGCATATAAAATGCTTGGATGTATGAAAGGAGTAATTAAAATGTGTGATGGTTTCTGGGAAAAGCATGTTGAACCCTCTTCAAAGAAACTTCCACTAACTCCTGTGCAAGCTACAGGAAATCCCTTGGAGCTTAATTTAACCCAGAGATCGTCACTTCTGCACTTTACATTTTTAATATAAAGGGTTGGAAATCTCTCCCAGGCCCTGATGCTCTCACAGTGTCGGTCTGAGTTGCTGATAGCCTACAACAGACATAGCCAGTGACGATAGCCCGTATACCTGCTCTACAGCACTGCTTCATTAGAGAGGTTTTGAAGTGTGTGGTTTCAGCAGAAGTAATTTTTCTTTGTTCAGACTAGCCAGTGTATCTGTTAGCTCATTTGTGTCTGTAGAGGCCACGGAAGAAGTGGTTCCCTTTGATGCTGTGCTGTGCAGAGGACTCGCTCACAGGCCCTCATTGCTGGGGCATTACGGGAAGCACTTGGACACAAGCACAGGGCTGGAGCTCTGAGCTAGGCAGGGGATCCTGATCGTGCGAGTCCTTTTGATCGCTGGATGGTGTTTGTGAACAGCGGAACATAGAAATACCCTTTGCTCTTTGCTAATTTTCCTGTCCCCTCACTACACCGCTTCTGCCCAACTCATTTCCATCACAGGAAAATTGTCTCAAGACTAAGAAGTTAGAATAGCTCCAGCAATGCAGACTTCTGGCCCTCACTGGCCTGGAATCACCGGCCAGTCCTTGGCAGCAACAGTACTATTTTCTGACTTTGTTAGCAAAGGTGTTGCGTAGTAAATAGGCCCGTGCTTGTGGAGTGCAGATACAGCACCTTGCACAAAGGAGAAGCTACTACTGTACAGTCTTTCAGCTCCTCTGCATACCATCAGCCTCCTTTTATACTGTTTGCCTTTTCCCAACCGGAGGAGTCTGAAGCAGGAGTCTTTGATGTAAACAGGGAGCGCTAAGCAATCCATCATTTGTCAATTAATCTGAGCAAAGGGCATTGAAATCTCTGGAGTAGGCAGCTTTCATTTAAAATGAGGCTTTATCATGTGATGATCTGCTTCTGATCTTGTAAAGTTTCTGTTGGCATAAGGAGTCCCCACTGCAGTTTTCCTCCTTACAGACTGAAAACGAGCAGGGGCTGAGATCTCACCAACAGAACGGCAGATGAATAGCATTTCGCTAGGATAATATACTGGAAATAGAAAGGAAAACAATGTTTTTATTTTGGTGATCCCAGCTGTGTCTGATGCTTTGAGAAGTTAAAAAATAGTGGGCTTTTGCAAGGTTAGAGTCATCTTAAAAGAGCAACCACTGAAGGGGAGCTAGCCTGTGAAGCGGGTAATACAGGTCTCTGCACTAGAGTGCAGCCGGCTTGTAAGTTCACTGCAGGATGGCTGTGCTGCTGAACTGCCCCCTGCTACGTGAGAATGTTATTTTCCAGAGGAGGGTGTGCTCAAATGAATGTGCTGGTGAAGTTCATGTAATGGCCTTCCTCTTGTTTATCTGCTAGAAGAAAACATCAGAGCTATCAACTCCTTTTCTCATTAGGGGTTTTATCTTAATTGTTGCTTATGTGCTTCAAATCTGAAAGCAGGAGTAGCAATTTGTTCTGAGCAGGTCTGTTTCTGTACAAACTACCAGGACACATCTTGTTGGCTGCAAGGGACTCTTAAGGAGAAGGTCCGTGGGCTCAGAGCCATGCACAGGTAACAGGAAGGTAGCCTAGCTACGGGCTTGCCATTTAACAGCTATTCCCAATAACTACCTGGCATGTCTTAAAAAGGAACATCTTCCTTGATGCAAGGATGTTCTTTGTTGAGTGTGTTAAGTTTTACCCCAAAAGAGTCAGCGTGTTTTGCTGGCCTGCTTGCCCAGCCTCTGTTCTCCTACTTGAAAGAGGATGTGGTAATTTTCTTCCTCCTCGATACCTTGACCGTTGTTGCTGCTCCTGAAAATACTGCTGGTGTTGACGGCAGGGATGGTTTAGTGACTTCAGGGGGTTCTTTTGGATTGCCTGGTGGATTGGCAGCAATTTAGAAAGAGGAGTTACTAAAACCTGAGGTGTCAGCAGTTGTTAAAGGATTTGGTCTGAAGACTTCTGCTTGGTAAGTGGTGTGAGTGATGGATGACTTACTTTCATTGTTTGGGAAAGGGAACTGGGAGAAGGTACAACTCAGCGTTCGATCTCCCAGGCCCCAAGATTAAAGCCTGATCTAACTGACCTTCCTTGTGGGACCTCTTAGGAAGACTGCTAGTATGTATGTCTTAGTACTTGCATTTAAGAAGCTCTTAGACCAGTTGTTAGCTAGATTTCATATTTATACCTTAATTGTTTAAAAAGATGAACTCGCTTGTAGAAGTCTGTCTGCTGACTGTGCAAAATGGTTTGCCCCAAGAGCCTGAAAAAAAGGCGGCATTGACTTTTGCATTGAGAAGAGTCTGTACTCTGTAGTGAGGTTCAGTGCAACCCCATGGAAGGATTTCTGCTGGCACAGTGTTGCATCTGCTGGATGAAAGCTGACCTTGCCAGAAAGCACGGCTGTGTTGGAGCACTGTAGGAAAATCTGGGCACTTACACCACGCTGCCTCGGCTGCTGGCACCAAATCCGGGGACTGGGGATGTTTTTTACCTGGTGCAGTGTGCTTTGGGAGATGCTTCCTCCCCAGAGAGCTGGGAGGTTGGGGGCTGTGTTTCCTGAGTACTGAGAGATGGCTAGCTGGTCCCATCTTCATCTGCACGTCAGCTCCTGGTTACAGGACAGCAGCGTGCGAGCACGACAGAAGTGCAGTATGTGAGGAAGGCTGAGGTCCATATTTGTGACTGTGGTCCTACAGGTTGAACCCCTGCTGAGACAAGGCTGCCTGCACACTCGCTGTGAAGCCTCCCACCAGCCTTTGCTTCTCATGTACCAAAACTCACCCCTAGGGATACCTGCAGGCTTGGGTAGAGGTACAGGAAGACACCTGTGAGTAGTTGCAAGACCTCATGCCCTACTTCACTTCTGAACGTGTGCAGATGCACAGTCCTTGCATACAGTAATAGACACAGAAATATGCTATGCATCTGTACAAATACCTGGATTTGTTCAAGACCACAGCAGCACATGTGAGCTAAAAGCACAAGAGATTTTCTTTTAGACTGTTCATGGCATGTGTGAGTAGATAGAGAGTGTTTATTTCCAGTGTGTTCACCTGAGATATAACAGCAGCTTTAAAATAGCTCCAGGACAGGGAGGTTCATGTAAACACAAAGAGTATCCCCAGTTTTAACTACATTATTTCCTTCTCTGTTCGCATACTATGACACAGCATCCAGTTTGTAATAATCAGACAGTAATCACTGCAAGAGTGAAAAATAAAGCTAGGCTCCCCCCCCTCCTTGGCAGCCACAATACTATTACAATGCAAGCCCATTTATTATAAGTACATTTATATATCATCATTTACAGATATATTTACATGCCTTCAACAGCACTGCATGGCCAGGTGGTCTGGGACGAGGGCTCGGCTTTTCAGCAGGTTTTTACCACCATGAAGGGCAGAATAAGAAATCCAGAAGCAACATCAAGCAATGCAGGACATCCTCCCACAGTGCAGGGGGGTGGTGCTGGCAGCAATGTTGTTGGAAAGGTCTGACGCACTAAGGCAGCAAGGTGAAAGACCTCTCTGCTCCTCTCCAAACTGGAAACAAGGACAGCTCCCTTTCTGGGCATGCTTCCTCAAACTGATGTGATTTCTTGCGATGAAAGACAGCCGGCTCTGAGTGAGGAAAGGCCCAGCTTGATCTGTTTTGTTCATACTCAAAAGGGGGAAGCAAATCTGGGGGGCTTTTAGCAATTTCCAGTGCAGAGCCTTGCTGAGTGCATTGTGCGCTCCCCTGTCTTTTGACCTGGCTTCCTTTTTATTTCACAGTTTGCTATAATTGCTTTTTTGCTTCTCTCATCAGGAAACACCCTTGAGGAAGAGTTTTAAGTGACTCTTCTGTCTTGTTTTGTAAAGATTTTGCTGGCCGACTGTGTACAGACCTATAAAACATGACCACCACCCCTGGCAGTGGAGATGATGGAGTCAGCCTAGCATGCACCCTCCTTATTCTTCCAGACTGGTCCCCAAACCCTTCTTGGAGGGGCTTGCATGCAGGAGGTTGGACAGGCTGAAGCACAGCAATACGGACCCTGGAGCAGCACACACCCACTATGGTCCTGGGCTTCATCCCTCACCTGCTTACCTTGTGGGGGAAGGGGATACTCGTCCTAAAACCACGCAGAGCTCTCCGTTCTCTCTTCCAGAAGGTCAGTCCTAAATGCCAGCCCAGGGTATACTCAGCCCCGCTCTGCATGAGAAAGAGTATCCCTGGATTTTAGTCTAGCTCGGGAAACATCAGAAACTTTCCGGTACTGTTGTTGTCTCCTGCAAACGAACCTGGCATTGGGCTGGCATAGCAGGAGGGGTGGAAGGAAGGGCCAGAGGCAGAGGTGCCCTTGGGTGACGGGCTGAAGCATAAGCCGAGCATGGCTGCTGGGGGTAAAGATGAGGGCAAGGATGACTTGGGGGTTGTGTCAAAAAGCATGAGGTTCATGTGAAGAGCATTCTGGGACTTGGATCTTGACCAGGCTGGCATCCAGTGAGCAGGCACTTAATAAATATCACTCTTTTAGCTAATGAGAAAGGTGGAAGGGGCTTTCTGTTTTCTCACCACGTGCCAGGGCCCTTGCTGCAATGAAGAGGTCGGCGAGGCACATCTGCTGTGTCCCCTGACCATTCTTTGTCTTTCCAGGCCCACCTCTGGTCCCATGGGACACTCGGGTGGGGAGTGAATCTTCCTTCCCAAGGACTGTGTTGCTGAGATGGCTGCAGGTACCTCCGCAGCGGTTCTTGGAGTTGTGAAAAACAGCTGGGAAGTCTCTTTCCAGAGGTGGCCAGCTGAGCTCTTGGGAGGAGCAGGCAGCATGAGTCCTCTCTGCATGAGGACGCTCCAAGGTGGGTTCCCATATGGAGAACCACTTCCCCTGCTTGAGAGGCTCAGATGTGGCTGGTACACCACTGTAACTGGTGGGGAAGCAAATGATGCTGGACAGTAAGAGACACTGAAGGATGGAACTACAGTTTCATCATGGAGCCGCTCCCAGGCAGTTGCTGGGAAGACCTTTCAGGCAAGCGCTACAAACCAGAAAATGAAGCTCTGAGCCCTTCATGTGAATAACTTGAGCAGGGAGATCTGGTTGGCAAAACATCATTTGTCACCAAGTGAGGCTGGATAAACCAGGTACCGACCACTAAATATCTCTGCTGTCATTTGGAAAACCCTTGGGGTCTAGCATTTGGGGACAAAGCAATAACTAGTGATTAATTTTCAAGAAAAAGAAGAAGAAAAAAACAAAGGCCAAAAATGCTTCTTGCCCTTTTGTTCTTCACAACAGATGGGTGAAAACAGTATGTTCTCAGCAGTAACTTTTTATTATTTCACAACTGCACATCTCTATTACACTGCAAGTTAGAAATGTCAGTTTAATTTTCTTTTAATTGCCTCAGCTGTCAGGTACCTGAGAGAAGCCATTTTTGCCAACTCTCTAGTCCCTGTTCTTGGTCTCAGAAAGCAGCTTATTGGTGTAGGAACACTCAGTGCGCTTCTGCTTCAGAAAGGGGCTCTCCCGAGAGGAGAGCAACGGGTGCAAATATTTTGTCTGTAATTACTGTATCCAGCGTGCTCTGTGTGAAAGGGTTGTGTTTTGCAGTGCTCATATCATTGGCAGCACAGGAGGGTTTGAGCTTTGGTTTGGTTTTCCTTGCTTGTTCCCATGTGGAGTTTAAACCTGGTGTGTATTTGCTTAACCCATAGGGGTTTGGGGTTTTCACTGTCCGTGGAACGTGTGCGGCACCTTTGCATGGCCAGGGCAGGGTGCTCAGCCTTGCTAGAGGAATGGATCCCGTGCCAGGCAAGCTGGCATCCTCTTTACCTGGAGGGATAGCGGTCAGAAATAAATAATGTACGAGTGACTGAGCTCTGCCTCTTTCTCATGTGCTTGGTCAGCCTGCTTTTTGCTGACTGCCTCCTCCTTCCCCGCCGGCCGTGTACCGGGGGTTCCCTGGGGTGCAGGGGCACTCGCAGCCCCAAATGTGGTTTTCCCCCAGCCATCCCGGGGAGGTCAGGGCTACTCCGCACCATGCCGGGAGATATGGCGGTCCGTGCAGAGGAGCTGTTGGGGTTGGTAGGGGGCTGCCGTGGAGCTGCTGGTGCCGCTTGAGGGTGGCCGCGGGCACAGTGGGGGCAGGCGAAGGGTCGCTCGCCAGCGTGGACCTGCTGATGCTTCACCATCTGGCTGGCCACGGTGAAGACCTTCCCGCAGTCGGGGCAGGGGAACGGCAGGGCCCCTAAGTGTCCCCTCTGATGGTGGAGCAGGGAAAGGGGCTTGTCGAAGGTGCGTCCGCAGTCGGGGCAGGGAAGGGTCTTGTTGCGGTGCATGTTGCGCTGGTGCTTGCAGAGGTCGGAGGAGAGGGCGAAGGCTTTCCCGCGGTCGGGGCAGCCGTAGGGCCTCTCGCCCGTGTGGGTGCGGATGTGCTTGTGGTAGTCCGAGGACCAGGTGTAGGTTTTTGGCACAGAAGGGGCACTCGCGGGGCTGCTCGCCCGTGTGCAGGTGGTGGTGCTGCTGCAGCGTGCCCTGGTGCGAGTGGGCTTAGCCGCAGAGCTTGCGGGTGTAGGGCTTGGCCCTGCTGTGTGTCTCCCGGTGGCTCAGCAGGTTGCTGGGCTTCTTGAAGGACTGCCTGCACTGCAGGCGCTTGTAAGGATGCTCCTCCAAGGTGGACGTCTGCCTGCAGACCCCCCGGCCCAATGGCCTCTGTGCTGGCGAGAGCTGGTGCTTGCCGGGTGACATGGCCGGAGTGCCCATCTCCGGACACCTCCCCAGATTTGCTGCCCAGGGTCACTGCAGTGTCCTTGGTGCCACAGGGCCCGGTGGCCCCGCTGTCCATCTGGGATGGGTGCTGCTGGCACAGGGCTTCCCCAGGGCTGGGCTCGCTACCCAGGGTATGAAGGCTTACCAGGAGCTTCTGCTTCCTGGCTACACTGTTAGCGTTGATGAAGGTGAAGGTTTTGTAGAAGACCTCACCTTCCTAGCACAGCAGGTCCACAGGCACATCCTCCCTTGGTCCATTCCCTGGACCACTATGCTTGCTCTCCTTTGTTTCCTCCACATCAGCGTTGCCATCACCCTCCTCTCCAGGCGGTGCACATCGGACCCCCTTCCTCTCCTCCAGGCCGCCACTGGAGTACTCCTGGTCCAGGCATTCCGGGCGCTTTGGGCTTGCCATGGTCCTCGCCTGTGTCGGATGTGGACACCTCTAAGGCTCCTCCACCTCCAGGGCCGTTGCTGTAGGGGGCCTGGATTTTGGAGCAGGAGGGGATGACAGGCGTGAGGACCTGAAAGCAACCAGGCAGCTGTTTCTTAATGTAGCTGGTTTTGTCTTCAGTCATATTGATTTATGCTTGGATCTGATGTCCTTTTTCCTTCTTCTCATGGCTACAGTGCTTATTTGAAAGCATGGATTTTCATTTTCTGCACTTTATTAACTGTTTTCCTGCTTTTTTTAAATACAGAACCACCAGGAAACAAAACGCAGATGTTATTAAATTACAGAGGCCCTGATACTCTGCCAGGTTTCAGATCCGGTGGCTGTTTCTCTTGACAGCTAAGGAGCTCACATGTTACAATGCCAGGTGAGCAGTAGCTGCTTCTTCCATTCCTGGAGGGCCCAGTAGAGAAAAGAGCTCCATGTTAATGCAGAATCATGCAGTATTAAAAAAAGTGGTCTTAATAAACGTCACCTGGCGACACAGAGCATTTCCAGAGAAATAAAAATAGGAAGAGTGTGAGAAACCAAGGACAAACGTCTTGGAGCTGTGATGGTGATGGTGAGAAAGCTGCCTGACAGCCCATGGGGCTGGCTCCGCAGAGCAGATGCCCTGCGTGCTGCTGGCAGCGGATGTGGGCAAGCCAAGCTGCCTCCTGCCCCTAGGCACGGAAGCAGCTGTGCAACCACATTTCTACTCCCCTCTTTTATGCAGAACATTTAAAGAGAATTAAAATCAGACCCTGACCACAAGCCAGATGCAGCCAGCAACCAGTGGGTTTCCTGTTTGTGGGACATGTAGTGCCGAGGAGGGAGGTTTGGCCCATGACAGTTTTGTTTTCACCAGTGCTCTTTGCAATTTTGCAAGCAGGTCAGTGGGCTCTGCCCTGTTTCATGCGCACGTGTAAAATGGCCCAAGGAGCTCCTGCTGCGTGAGGAATCTGAAGAGCAACGTGTATCTGCTCCCCATGCTGCTGCAAGGCTGGGGAGACGTGGGGAGGAGGGCACGTGAGCAATCGCTTCTCAGGAAGGCAAAAGCAATTGCAAACCCCAGCAGAGAAAGGAAGAAGCCCCATTCTTCTCACTGACAAGAGGCGCAGTGAATTACGCTTTGGATGCTGAATTCCTCTTTGGATGCTGATTTACTAGTATCCCCCGGCACCCTTGTTTAGAGGCTGCTGGATAGTTTGAAGCCAGCTGGCTGAGCACGAGCAAGCCTGCTGCTGACGGAGACAGCACTTGCGAGCATTGGGAAATGCCAACGCTGCTTTTTTCCATTTCCTTGCTCCCCAAGGGGAAAGCTATGGACAGCGGTGTGTGGGCTGTCCAGCCTGCTGCAGAGAGGTGGGAGAGCACCTGCAGGAAAAGCTGCTCACACGCACCCCAAGGGCAAACCTGTTCCCCTGAAGCAGCTTTCCAAAGACAGTAACCCACCCTCGGTCTGCAAGGTGATGCCAGGGGCATTTGGAGGTCTCGTTGCAGGAGACAGACCCCAGCAGCCTCTTGCCCGTACCCTCTCTGGGGTCCCCCACCCATGCTGCTTCCCATCACCCTCAGCCCTGCCTGCCTACCCCCCTCCAGCTCCCAGCTCCAACTGGCAGAGCCTTACCTTGATGGGTGAGCATGGGTGGGCAGCCAGCCTGGCAGGAGCAGCACCCTGGGCCCCTGTGTGGGAGACGAGTGGGGCCGGCGCAGAGCACGCCGTGCAAGTGTGCTGGTGTCTGGCTCACCCTGTTGTGTCCAGTGGAGCAGCTGCAGAGCCTTCGGAGGTGGGGCCTCTTTCCTCACCCCAACCTTGCTGCCTGCATCAAAGAGAGAAGCCTGGGAAATGCAGCAGGGCTGTCCTGCCTGCCTGCACCCTTCTCTCCTCCTGCCCACCAGCGATGGAGAGCACCAGCTGCCTGCTGAGTTGTGCCTCCCACACTGCACCTACCACGAGGCTTTTGCCTGCTCCTGGCTTTTAGATGCTATTTCCACTTCTGCTGGAGAGAGCCCCAGCGCCAGTAGTGTTCACTGGGTGCTTTTCCCCTGCCTTCCTCCCAGGACTTGTGCTGTGACCTTCAACTCATCTCCAGTGCGTTGCGCTAAATCCCTGCTTTTCTTCCCCTTCAAGGTGTGTTTGTCACCATCTGATTGTTCCTTGGCCACCGCGCGAGCAGTTTCTCCCTCCCCACAAGTCCAGTGTGTGTGTTGCTGTCTCTCCCCAGTGTGGGAGCTTTCCTGCAGGGATATTTCCTCCCTGCTTCTCTTACTGCCTCTCATGCACACGCTGCTTAGCTTTCCTTTCCTTATAGTGGGGATTTCTGTCTCCTCTCTGGCATCGGAATCAAACTTTTCCCTTTGTTTTGAGCTGACTCATTTCATAGGCAATCTCAGCACCGAGGACTCTCTGCCTACAGTTGTTTTATTTGGGATTAGCAGAAATTAAATCCCAAGAAGTCCTGGCAGTAGGTAATATTTCAACAAAAACGCTACAGAGCAGCCTTCAGTCCTGCACTTCTGATCAGGGCTTTGCATGTGCAAATACAAGAATATGATCCTGCTTTCAGGAACTGGGGGAGCACGTGGGAAGGGGTAGTTACCCTGGGCTGCACTCAGAGCATCTTGAGGGTGGTCCAGAGCACAATACCACTCACCAGGTGGATGCATGACAAAGCTGTCGCCATCCCACTGCCTGCTCCCTGAGTGCTCGTTTCCTCTAGTTTTCCTCTCTTGGACAACTTGCATGCAGTAAATGATAGCATGTGTCTCGGAAACGGCTCTAGATCCAATAACTCGAAGGAATTAATGTTGTGATGCCCACAGGAAACCAGAGACATGCAGACCTGTTTCTCTCTGGAGCCGGAGCCAACTGGGCCACAAGGTCACTGCTGAGTGATGGCGTATGCGAGCACCCGTGAGCAGGCTGTTTCAGAAGGGCACTGTTGCTCTCCTACAGGCTGAAACCAATATTTATTGCAGGGATGTGATATAAATGAACTGGCTTCCCAAACTATTCTCCATATGTTAGCATCCCTGCTCCCGGTAGTCTGAAATCCTCCTCCCAAGAGTTTTATTCTCATGCTCCTTCACATGTAGCCTCCTGTTGCACTGGAGCAAACCACACCATACCAGCAAAAAGCATTCACCAGATCTTGGCCGCATCTCTGTGAAGGAGAGGGGTTTAGCTTGGTTTGGGGGATAGTGGTAGGACTTGAACCTGTGGGGAAGCTGTCACTGAACACAAGCTGGGGATGGTTTAAAAACCAGAGGGCAAGAGAAAGTCATGGGAAGAGATCTGCAGAGATTGGAGGCAGGTTCAGCTCATTAAGGTGAGAGGAGCATCGTCACTGGGGCCAGCTGAGGCTTGTTCACAAGCTACAGAGAGCCGGGACCAGGGCTGGAGCTCTTTCTCTAACACAGGTTGCCAAAATTAGTGCCAGGCTGGTGCGGTCCCATGATGACCCTGGCATTGCTGGGCCCCCTCCAGCCATGCTGGGTGTTTTGGGGTATCTGGGGGGGTCCTTCCCCATGCACAGCTCTTTCCCTGCCCAGGGCAGGCATGCTGCTATGGCCAGCCGGAAAGAAAAAGAAATGCTGCAGAAGAAAAAGGTAATTTTGATGAATATCGCTCTTCACTTCAGACTCTTGAAATAGGGAATAAATGTTGTCAGGCAAAAATACAACAAACTGTCCTCCCTGCTCCGGTCTGTGAGTAACGTGTTCTCCTGGGCTGGTTTCTCACTGCAGCAGAGCTCTGTGCTGAAGATGCAGCCAAGAAAAAGTCTTGTAAGATGCCATATACTAGGAAAGCACAAAGTCATACAACCTGGGTGAGAAAATGGTAATTTAAGAGGAAAAAGATGTCACAAAATCTATGGCACGCAGCTAAGTGCTTTTTTAAAATTATTTTTCTTTGTGAAGCCCTCCCTTTTTCCTTGCAGTACCCGGACTGATCTGAGATCTGCCCGGTATTTTCCCTGGTTACCAGTGTTAGGTTATGGGATAAACACCACATTGCATGCCCATGAAGGAGTGATCGTGGTGGGAAGCCCAAATAATACCGTCCCAACTGCTCCCAGGCCCATTGCAGGGGCTGTCAGAGGCACAAAGGCAGACTGGAACCCAAATTACAGCCCAAGAGGAGGGGACACCCTGGGGCTGTCTCAGGAGACACCCAGCCCCATGGGCCATCAGGATGAGGCAGCTGGAGCAGCTCTCCCAGGAGACATCAGGACACTGATGTCCCTGCTTTTTGGGGATGTCGAAGGCCAGCTGCTGGGGGTCTCTGCTACAGCTGCACTGGGGCTGTGGCATGTGCAGGTGCCAGCAACTGGGAAGACTGGGATCCAGGGGCAGCTACAGGGGTAGACTCTGTGTCTGGGGCCACGTGGGTGGAAAATGTAGGAAATAATACTGCAGCATTTAGCAATGGCACAGCAAATCTCAGTGCCAGACCTGGTAGGAGGGGAAGGTGATTTTGCTCTTGGACAGGCCTGATTTCCCTCATTCTTGCTGTCCTTCAGGGCCCCATGCACACCAGCCCCGTAGGTATATTGCCAGGTGGCCTGTCCAGCAGTCGGTGTGTGTCCGGATGGTCTGTCCAGGACACAGTGGGGACAAGGGACACCGGCTCTCAGCTTCCCTCAGGTGTCTCAGGCCTTGGTTAGCTTGGTGATCCTGTGCTGGTTTTGACTGCTTTTCTGCATCCTTTAGGACCTGGCAGCGATGTGAGCTCAGACACCTCAGTTAATCTCAGCATCCTGGAGTGTGAATGTTACCGATCTCTTGTGGTAACTCAATGCAGCCCTAAAGTGGAGGTGGAAGATGCACTCGTTAGATTTGTGCTCACTGTTGATAACAGGAGACATACCCATCCCCACAGCGAAAAGCATTTTCTCTTGTTTGGAGATGGAGAAACACCTTAAAATTAGATTTTATTTTTTCTTTATGACTGTTTTAGTACTGACATTCCTGCTCAGTTTGAGCTCTTTTCTTGTTTCCAACTTCTGCTGTGGCAGCTGACCTACAAAGCAAGGCCCTTCGGTCCAGGGCCTGGGTCCCACATTTTGGATAACTTTTTGAGTGTATTGCTCTGCACTTGATTGTCTCAGATCCTACCAGTGAATTTCAAAGCAGAGCCATCAGCCTTCTGGACCTGCTGGGCTTGGCTGGTCCTCAAGCCTCCTGTATTTTGGCAGGTCCCACTTCAGTGGATCCAACTGCTGTTCCAACATAAAGCGGGAATCGATAATGAGGATCGCATCCATTCACACTAGAACTCTCCTCAGCCCTCACTGCTTTCCAAGTAAAGGTTAGCAATCCCTCACATCCGACCACTCTCTACCTCCTACAACAGCAATCACGCGAAGCCTGCTGTACACCTTCCCCCTCTTGCATCATCCAGCAATCAGTGCTGGTAGCTGCTCCCCGCCAGCATTCTCCACCAGTTAATGCAAGAAAGGATCTTGTATGCTGTTTCCTACAGAAGCGCTGCTGTGTTTGTAAGTTCACGTCAGATGTCGTCTAGACCCCTGCAGAGGTCCCATGGTGTGATGCCTCTTGTTGACTTCCAGCCAGGCTTTGGGGATAGCCCCCACCATCATGTAAGTTAACTGAGAAGGGAAGTCCGCATTTCTCCTCTGGTTTTTTGCCTGCAGTGACCTCCAGCAACGCCATCTTCTGTGGCCCTGTCCCTACTGAAGATCAGAGCAACCGTCGGCCTTAGTCTGTGTCGATGACCTGTAAATCCAGGCCTCCTTGTGGAAACCTCCTGTCTCAGGTGGGTAATCTCAATTATAAACTGCACAGCCTCTTAGAAAAGATCAATTTATAAGCATTTAACAAGTACAGCTGGAAACCCAGTTCCTTCTCTAAAGGTTAAACTTCTGAACTGCAGATAATTACTACTCTTCTCCTCCCTTTGGTGGCATCTTCTGTCTTAAGCTGTAGAAACAATATGTAGCTGCTTTAAAGTTTACAGTAAGTGAATGTCTCTTGGTGTGGCTGTGAGTTAAAAAATACCATCTCTGTGTTTCCAGATGAAGAATCCAAGGCAGAAGAGCTGGAGGTGTGTGTTCCCCTTCAGCGGGTGAGTCACCAGCAGAGCCGGGGGCAGCACTCGGCGCCAGGGTCTTGCGACACGGCAGCTTGGAGCAGTGAGACTGGTGCCCGCAAAGCCCGGCTGTCGGCAGGGGACACGGCCCTCGTTTGGGACACTGCTGGGCAGTTGCATGTTCATTAGCTGCAAACGAGCGTACCAGCCACATAGAAAGCCCTTGAGTAAGGTAGACCTGGAGGTGCTTGGTGGGACTGAAGCGCGGCTGCCTTGCGCTCCTTGCTGCTGGGCTGGGAGCCGTGGGCTCTGTGCTGCCCACAGGGTTTGGTGCCAGTGGGGCATCCCCGAAAGGCGGCTCTGGTGGACACGGTGGCGTGGGTGCTGCCCCAGCGCCTGTGGCGCTCGGTGCTGGAGGGTCCCCGCAGGGACAGTCCCCTGCAAGGAGGGCTGGAGGAGGGCCAGGGGCTGGGTGGCACAGGCAAAGCTGGCGTGTCCTGCCGAGCAGCAGGCAGCAGATGGCAATGTTGCCCTGTGAGAACCGCAGGCAGGCAGGGATGCAGGTGGATGCTTGTTGTGCTGACAGCTTGGGGACAGGGGACAAAGTGCCCCCCCCCTCGGCAGTGGGCCCAGCTTCTTTAGCAGAAGCTAGAGGGTTTCAGGCAGCATTGGGTGCCTGGTAGAGGTGCTCCTTGGCCCCGGGTTAGCTCGGCTCCCTGCTGCCTGTGGCCACCCAGGCGGGAGAGGCGAGCGAGCGGGCAGGGGCACCCCTTTCTGCCCGCTGCCCTCCCGTTCTGCCTGGCAGAGGCTGCTGTGGGGCTGCCCACACGGGGCTGCTCACAGTTGGAGTAGCCCCAAGATGTAAAATAGCCCAGGCTGGTTCTTGCCAGGCCTTGCGGGGGTATGATTTTGACAGCTGGGGAAACTGAGGCAGGGAACGCACCTGTGAACACGTACTGGAGGCACTATGGAGCTGGCTGGCTGTTGTTTTTAGCAGTGGGGTGAAGCTGCTCCGACAGCTGAGCATTGGTAAAGGCTTGGCATGGCCAGGACACAAGCTTCGGCAGGGTGTCGTGCCTCCTCTCCCCAATTCACCCCAGTGCCAGCGAGTATTTTCTGGGTGCAACAGGCTGGGGGGCTTGGATGGCCGCATCTCCTCCCCATGCTCAGGGACCGCTCCTGTGCCCCACAGAGTCCCGGCAGGATGAAAAGCAGGGCTCTTCCCTGCAGCTGTTGCTGCCTGGCTTGGCTGTGTCCCGGGGCCATGGGGCTATCCCAGAGCCGTACCTTGGGGACTTTGCGCGGCCGTGCACTCTCTATCTGATGGGAGGAGAGCCAGTGCTGAAAGCATTTTCTTCTCCTTTTCTCCGAGCGGCTCCATCCCATGCTTTATCAGGCAGGGCTGCTGAGCTCAGGGAAATGGGAGCTCTTTGCCTGCTCGGGGCAGGCTCCTGAGGAGTGGCTGTGGGTTTTGCTGACTTACTTGGGCTAACAACATGCTGGCGACTGCATCAGTGGTACTGAAAATGGGGCTGGCACCGGCCCTGGGTGTAGGTGGGAGCTCCTGGGTGCTGCCACTGCAAGTAATATCAGCAGCCAAGGCACCTCATCGCAGGCCTGTGAAGGAGAGGTCAGAGGGTACTAAGAAATAATTTTGAGTTGTCAAAAGGTGTACTGTGGGTCTCCTTGGCCTCCCCATTGCCCAGCTGCAGCACACGTCATCTTGGTTTGGGACCAAGCTATTCCGCAGGGAGCGAGGCACTGAACTGCAGTTACTGGGGCCATCCTCTGCTCCCAGAGGAGGAACGCTTCAAATTGGCACAGGGCCATGCCGGTGCTAAAAAACAAATTAATTTCTTCCAGCTGAGCACTCCTGATTCAGCTTCTCTCCTGCCAGCACTTTACAGCGGGTGTGAGATAACAAGAAGATACTGTGCGCAGAGGGGTGGCGGTCGTCCTGGCCGGGTGTCTCCTGATTAGGTGCGGTACAGAGATACTGGCTGTGCACTCTCAGCACGCCGGGGCCAGAGGTGGCTTTGGCAAAAGGGTATGCAGGTCATGGAAACGGGGATGGGTCCTCGTGGTGCCCCTGTCACCAACCCTCAGCTGTATCCCCAGCTCCATGCTAAAGGATGTGAGTACCTTGGAAGCTGCTGGTTTTGGAATGCTCCTTAAAAAAATCAAGGCGCTATACCAGAAGGCATCAGGTCTGTGTGGCCTGAGCCTACTATCTTCCTCTTAGGAGAATTTGTGTGGCTCTATTTTCTTTCTGCATTTACCTAAAGCATGGCATTGTTGTCATCCGTTAGACAGCGGCCAGGCTCCGCTGCAGCAGCAGCTATGTTTTGGGGGAAGGAAGAGTGTCCTGGGCTGATACATCCATGAAACATCACAAACGATGCTCATGAGAGAGAGATCAGACTGAATGAGAGGTCCTGAGGGAGGCACTGAGGTTTTCAAGCTGGGCTCTGCATTGATGCTATGTGTGGTTTCGTGTGCTCCTCTCCTCTGAAATTATGCTTTGGTTTACAGAGACTTGACTTTTGACATTAGCCCTTAGCTGAGACACTTGTCTCAGCTGGAGGAGCACCAAGGAGACCAAGGGACAGTGCGAAGGCGCAGAGGAGACCTCTGTCCAAGAGGATGGTAAGAGTGGTATGTAACAAGCGGGGACCGATGGCAGAGAGAGGGTGTGGGTACCCAGAGAAGGGGACTGGCAGTGCTAGAAAAGCTGTGGCTAGAAATGAGGAGGAAGGAAACCCTGCCTTGGAATCAAGCGCAAAACTGAGCCAGATCCTTCTCCACTTGCTTTGTGTCTTGATCGCCTAGAAGTCCTGGAAAAATTAATGGAGAGGGGAGAGCAATCAAAACTTGAATGCATTGCGTGTTAGTGGTGACCTTCCCCTGCAGTGGAGATAAGGAATATGCAGTCTTTGCAGTCAGAGGAAGGAGCCGATTTCAGTCCAGGACCAGGAGATGACTATCTAGCTGGACATTGCTTGCGCCACGTAAACCTGCTGGGGGTCAGATTGCTGCCAGCATTATAAACCTCTATAATTCTCCAGATGCCAATAGGCCTTATCTCTTAAAGTGGATCTTATTAACTAGGAGTGGACTTTGCTGTCTGTATTGTGGCCTTTAAACCTCACTAGAGGTTCTTCACCCTCAGGTGAAGTGGAGGGGGTTTGACAGGGTGGAGGAAAAGAAAAACGAAGTGGTTTCTTCCATTGTGAGCTGCTGTGAGCCATGGGTGTCCTGCCAGCTGCATGGCTGCGTGCAGCTTCAGGAGCAACTCCAGGTTTGTGATGGTGGGGATCCAGAGTGGTCTGGGCCCTGTGCCAAGCTCTCGGCTTCCTCTGCACTGGAGCAACCCAGGTCCATCACACCTGCAGGGCCTCAGTAGGGCTCTACCAACTCCAGCGAAACCAGTTGGGATGCTCTTTCTGCCCGTTTGGAGCAGGACGCTGCCCTTGCTCTGCAGTTCCCCTGGCTGGTTCACAAGTCCACTGGTAGAGGACTTGCAGCTAACAACACTGGGCTACAGCTAACCTCGCCTACAGTCCTGCAAGCAGGAACATTGCAAGGGACCTTTCTAGGCCTTTGATTAATTAATGTCTATCTTTGTGTTCCCAGGAAGGTTTCTGTAGCAAGAGCAGTAATTCACTGAGGCCCTGGTATGGGTGATGTCTCTGTTTCACACCTGATCCATGCAGTTCCCAGTAAGGCTCTTCTGCTCCCCAGGATGGTTTGGACCACCAGCCTGTCCTCCCTGTGCAGGTGCTTCCCTCTACTATTTCAAGATAAAGCAGCACATTTTTCCTGGGAAAGGGAGCCTCTGGTCAAGGGGAAAAGGAACACTGTCTTGTCCCCCATGCTGGCTCCTTGTCCATCTTGCTAGGCTGTTCCCCTCCCCGTGGCCCAGGGAAGGAAAGCATTGCTCAAGCCTAGTGGGTGGGACTGCAGAGGGTAGTGAAGATGTCCTGGTTTCTTTAGGTAGCTATAACCTGCAGGTGTGGAGCTGGCTGATGGGACCACCGGGGCCTCTTCCACCAGCTTGGCTTCTCAAACAGCTGCTCCAAGAGCTGTGATTAACGGCAATCTATCAGCAGAGACAAATGTACTGTCTCTGCCTTGCCAACAAAGAGCTAGCAGGGAGGCTGGAGGTTTGGCTGCCCATTCCGAGGTTTGCAAAGCTGCTGAGAGCCCTGCATGCTGCGTCTTCCCGCGTCTCCCTCGGGGGCCAGATCGGCAGAGGGCACTGCACGTCCAGGCTTGATCTGCCTGGGAAGGGAGGGAAGGTCCTCTGCACCCCTCCAGCTCCAGGGCCGGAGGAGAGGCATGGGCCAGCAGTGCTTGCTCTCTGACCACCAGGCCTCTCCCCCAGCTCCCTGCCAAAGAGCCCCAGGCTTCGGGGCTGTCTCCCTGATGGAAAGATTGGGGCTGATGAAGGAAATCAGGAGGCGCTCAGTGAAACGACAGGCAAATTTAGATCAAACGGCAGGAAATCCGCTCTCTGGCAGTGCAGAAGAGCCACACTGTGGAAAGCTCTGGTCCGGCAGGAGGTCATCCAAGACAAACACAGAGCTGCCTTCTGGGGCGGACTGGCTGACCGGCAGGATGGGCGAGAGCCGGGGATCTGGGCAGGCGAAGCTGTAAAAGCAGTTTGGCTTTGTGCTCCGCTGCAGTCACCGCAGGCGGTCGGGGAGGAGCTCCCACCCTGCCCACAGGCTGCAGGATGGTACCCTGAGCCCTTGCAGGGAGCAGAAGGAGCCTTTCCCACCATAGCCAGAGGCTATTTTTTCTGATGGATTTTTTCATCAGAACAGGATATTTATCAGCCTGAGCGGCATCAGCATGGTCCCAGCCAGGTTTGGTGCAGATCGTGTCCTCCTTGGTGAGGTGGACTGGGGGACAGTGTTTGGAGACAGGTTTTAGGCTCTTCCAGTGAGAACATTTGTGTTCACACATAGAGATAAATGTCCCAAAGGGGACGTTCCCATAATGCCCATGGAAGTAGCTGCTCACTGGAGTGAACAGGGAGCCAGATGCTACCTCTTGCATTGCTGTAGCACTGCAGGTTTTGATGCAGCAGTGACTTCTCCTCAGTGGAGGTCTCTTTGGCTGAAGAGACAGCAATAAAGATCAAAGGCTCATGGACTTTCTTGAATGACATGTCCTGCTGTCTTTCATGGGGCAGAAAGGGTGAGTGATTGAATTGTGGAGTGTTTCTTCTCGTTTCTTCACTGGTTGAAATCTGGGCTTGTCTGAGAGCTCTTGCCCTTGAATAGTGATTTGGCAGCACTCGGATGACCACCCTGTAAACCCCACCTGTCTGGCTGGTTTCTGCAGGGCAGAAGTTACAGCTGAAACAGCGGTGAACCTCAAGAGGAGAGCAGGCTTGTGCATCTTCAGGCAGTACCTGTGGTTCAAGCAAGCCAAAGGCTTCACTCAGATGTAAGCTGATGTATTCTAGCCAGTAGAGGCGATTGCTCCCTGTGAACCTGCTTTGGTGTTTATTTGTTCACTGAAACCTTTATCAAGAGAGTGAAGGTGATTTTCCAGGCTTGTTGATGTCCTCGGGAGATAGCTTGCATAGAGGCCTTTCCAAGACACTGCAATCTCAGCTATTGCCCTTTGACAGCAGCAAAGATAAAGGTATATGAACCTCCTGCTCAAGGAAGCACCCTCCTCCTCTTGCATCGCTTCCTTGAGATTAGCATGCAGTCTGCTGCTTCACGGCCTGGGGCTTTGTCCCCAGGAGAAGCAACTGGGGTTTCACACACAGCCCTAATCACCCATGAAAGTACTCTCTGATTTGTTTCTCCTCACCCACTTGGAGCAGGGGCTTGTGTGGAGGTGTCTGAGCTCTGTGCAAGTGTGACAAAGCATCAGGGTGGAGCTGGCTGATCTGCTCTGAGTCTGCAAGCAAGAGGGATGGATCTCATCTTGTTTAGGCTACCTAAACAAGTAGCTGTTGCTCAGGAGAGATGAGAAAGCTGAGCTAAACCCATGTTCCCTGGCACCATAATGCCTGAAACAGTAGTGTATTTATGTAGGACCTTAAAGGAGCCAGGAAATGCCACCAGCCTAGCCGTGAATGTCCTGGTGAACCTCCTGGAGCTCACAGCCACGGCCTCAGCTTTCTCCCTCTGCCAAGCATCAGACCCAAAAGGAACAGAGGTCTGTAAGTGGGACCAGCTGGGGAGCTCAAGGCTGCACAGACCTGACATGAGAATGGTCTGTGGCAGTGCCAGTCAGCAAAGACGGAAGGGGAGGTGAGCTCCAATGAGCTGTGGGCCATCTCTATCCTGCAGGCTTTCTACCCTCATCCCCCATAGCTCCTTCTGGGAGAGGGAACTGGGCTCACCAGCTTGCCGTCAGGATGCAGTTTCAGAGGCTTTCCTCAGAAATGTTGGGAAGAGTCCTGGACTGTTGGGCTTAGAGTCCTTGGGCTGATGAATGCAGACGCGACCTCTGCTCACCACAGGCAACCCGCTGGTACAGGTGCTTCCAGAAACCAGTTGTGCTTTGTCCTGGAAACAGGTTGGGTTTGGGTTATTTTGTGTCCACTAGTTCCCTTAGGAGACTGCCTTGGGGAGCTTCCCTCTCAATTGTTCAGAATCTTCTACAGATTTCCAGCACAAATGTATCTATGGTCGGCTTTCTCCTCATTTATTCTTGAGCCAGAGGACAGTGCTGGCACAAACAGCTCTTTTCCCTGCCTGTACTCTTCAATGTTGATTTGAAATAGTCTTTCTTTGGCCTTGGGTTTCAGAGGGATGCATTTCAAAACCAGAAATAAATGGGCTTGAAATATTTCCCATAATTTTGCAAGATCTTGACCCTATGATAGATTAGAATAAAGATAACAACAAAATCAGCATTCAGGCTGGAACCACTATTGTTAAATAGACAACACTGTAAAGCCAGTACTTCTTGTTTACAATTGAACTCATGAATTTTTAGATATTAATGTATGAGGGATTGAGTAAACAACCATTGTGCCTCTAAGGAATGAGTCCCAGGCTGTCCTGAGCTGGAATACTTTGTACTTTCCTGATTGCCTTCCAAGAATTTCAAATTACTTTGTAACAGAAAAACAAGCCTGCTTCACCAGACGTTAGCGAGGTTCTTGGGACGACCTTAATTTCTCCGCACTGTGATGTGGCTGGTTTTGGGGAAGAGCTCTGCAGCTGGGTACAGTGGGATGCTGAGTGCGTAGGTTTTCGTAGAGAGGTGGGGACTACATGTGAAGAATAAACCGCTCGGGTCAGGAGAGTCAGCCTGGATGTATTAAAACCCTGCTGTAGTGCACAGGTCTGCAACCAGCGTGTAGCCCTGTCAGTCCCCGTTCCCAGTTTGATGGGCACAGAGACATCGCAAACACTGGCTCAGCAGTCCTGTGACTGCCGTGGAGAAGGGGAGGTCAAGGGACTAGTGGGAAGTCACACAGCAGGTCAGGGTGAGAGCCAGCAAGAAAAGGACTCTGCTTGCTTAACCCATGAGCCTTTCAGGAGCAGCTAGGATGCTCTCAGGCATGGGTTCATGAGAACAGCCCCCAAGGACCAAGTGACAAAGGGATGTGTGGGAAAGGAGTGTCCCCCCATGCCCTGGAGAGACCATGCCATGCTCTCCCGGGAAGCTGCGGACCATGTTATATGCTCATGGGTTCTCCAGGCTTACCAGGGTGTTTCCGAGTATGGTGGCCCTGACACCACAGGCTGTGGTGCACTTCAAATTGTCCCTTATTTCTGGCTGTCCTATGCTGAGCGAGTGCTCCTCAGGAGCAGCCAGCCTGTTGCCTCTGACCAAAAGTAACACTTGGGACCAGAGACCAGCCTGCTTACTGTCCCTGCCAGTCCTGGGCTGCCCAAGTGATATTTGGCTAGTTTTTGAGCTGAGACCAACAGCTAGAAATGGAGAAAACTTTCCACTGGTGCTGGTGGCTGGGGATTGCAGACAGGACATGCAACAAAGGCAGCTGATGGCCTGGCAGCCTTGAAGTGTCCCTCTCAGCCAGCCTGGGCAGTCCTGTCTTGGGCATCATGGCCAGCACTTTGGTAAAGCAGGCAGGATGGGTCCCTCACTACCTGGGTCGTTCTTGGGTTTGGTTTCCAAGCCAGCAGCCTGGAGCTGTGGAAAGAGTCATGAATTCGGGTTACCAAACCATCTGCTGGCTGCATTTTAAAAAGCAATTAAAGTAAAATTGTTTCCAGCCCTTCTGTTTGCACGATGTAGTCTAAAGAGAGATAGCCGAGCCAGGATTTGCCTGATCCTGCCGCAGCTCCAAGTATGAGTTAATTTGATCTAATCCCTCCACTGTGCATGCTGGAAAGTGAGGAGTTCCCTACTGAGGTCTCGGGGAGCATGCAGGTAAACGTGGCTGCCATGCTGTTAGGTTTGAATGATGGTGAAACGCAGGAAAATGGCATTTTGATATTGTTTTTTATTACTGCTTTTCATCAGAAATTATTAAACAGAGTAAAAAACCATGTAGGAAGTAAGAATACTTTTGCATGGTAGGGGATGATAGCGTGTTGCCGAAGACTGATGGATGGCAGGTCTAGCCGGTGTTGGATGGAGCTGCTAAAGCAATGGTCTGGGGAGCTCTTTCCAGGGTACCCCACAGGGCAGGGGGACTGGTGTGGCTGGGTGGGTGGGTGGGGGCATGGGGCCCTTGAGAGCCACCTCTGCTCACGCACTGGCTCCCAGTGACCTCTCAAAGCATGAAACTTTGTTTTCTTCCTTTTCCCGCAGTGAAAGGCGTGCAAAGAGAGAAAAAAAAGGGGTAGGGATGAAAAGAGAAGGTAGGGTGACATCATTCTTCTTTGTCCTCCTTTGGCAGCTGTCACCTTGCCAAATCAGAGAATAACCTTGTGGTGGAGGGGAAGGTGCGGCTATGCTGATGGTGAGGGGTGGATATGTAGGGGATTTAATATTCTTCCCTGGGTGTTTTTATGTCTGCAGGGTTTTCATTCCTGTTCTGCTGAGAGGTCATGCCCAGGAGAGATGGGGAAATGAGTCCTCATAACCCATGCAGGGCATGTGTTTGGGGATGCCCTTACGCCTGGGGACTGCTTGACAACCAAAGATAACAGGACCAAGACGCCCTTGCAGAAAGCAGGGACAGCTTGCCCTGGTGCTTCAGGCTGTGCTTGGTGGAGAGGATGCACACCCATGCCACCGGTGCCGAACCTCTTGCGACTGCCCCTGTGATGCTCTGGGTGCAAAGCGGAGAGAAGTGAGGTCTGACATTACGAAGCTCAGATTTGGACCAAAGCATCTCCTTTTTCCAGCAGGAGAAGGTAACATGCCCCAGTGCTGAGTCTTGATGAGGGTGGGATGAAATGAGATGGTGGCTCATGGTGTTGGAGACTGCAGGATGCCATGGGGACAACCTGGCTTGGCTGTCACCGCCACCCACACCCCACCGTGCCAACGACCAGCTGAACGTATAGAACCTGAACATGGTTGTGTGTAGAGGGGCTGCCCAGGTCTCACATCTTATTTGACAGGGGGGAAAAAAGAAACGACAGGCTGGCAAGGAAGCAGGAGAAAAGTCTTCCCTGACGAGCGGAGGGGGTAGCACAGCTGCAGGGTCCCGGAGAGGCTCCGTTGGGGCAGCTGCTTGGTTTACAAGAAAAAAAGCCCTGAGCGCAGTGCCGGGCTGAGCCGGCGGCTTATGTAAGAGCTGGCAGCGGGGCCGGCGGTGCGGAAACCCAGCGGGCTGCCAGTGGGGTGCAATCGCCTTTGATTTTCTCCTGTTTGCTCAGCAGCTTTCATGCGGCGGGGGAGCGGGGCGAGGGCGCGAGATTCCTGCACACTGAACTCCTCTGTTTTTCTCGGCAGTATAAACAGGACATAAAACAAAGCCCCGGGGCCAGCTCTCGCCTCCGAGGCAGCGTGCTGCCAAACCCCCAGTGGGGTGGCCTGTCCCCGCTGTGTGCTCCCTGGGGAGCAGCCACCCCAGCCGGGGTGCTGCAGCCTGGGAAGCGGGGAGGTGATGGGTTTCTGGGTGCTGCAGCCATTTTTTGCAGCTGGGTGAGGGTTGCCCTGTGGCATTGGTGAGCAGCAAACAGGAAAAAGGGGGCAAAGCTCCCTGGCAGGGCTCAGGCGGCAAGTCCCGTGGCCTCGGAGAGCCAAGGATGGGTGCTCTAGAAGTGACACCAGGCTGGACACCATGCGGACACTGGCCAGGCTGGGTGTCCCCTGCAAGGGTTTTGCTGTGACCCGGCTGCCCCACGAGGCAGCAGGACCAAGCCCCGTCTGACGCACCGTGGGACGCGGCGGGGCTATGAGCGGGTCGAACACCGGTCCTCTCTGCAATGGGCTCTGTGCGTGGGGTTTCACTGCTCCCTTAAAGTTGGGCTGCTTTATGACTTCCTCTAAGGAGTAATTTCCAGGCTGTCTTGCCCCCATGCTAGATGCCTGTCAGTGACAGAGAGTGATGGGGCTGACCTCAGCCCTTTCCGAATGCAGTATTAGCTAAGCTGGGTCCCCAGAGATGTGCCATCCCAAGCCCATGCCAGCTCCCGTGAATTTCTACAGAGCCACGATTTCACCACTGTGAGCCTGCTGCAGGGCAAGGTGAGAAGGCAGGGAGCAAATGCTTGCTGCTGGGGTTTGAAACACTTCCAAGAGTTTTGAGTGGAGTTTGTTCTGGAGCAAAGCGTCCTGTAACTACCTTGAAGTCACTTAGTTGGGAAAAAGCATTGGCCAAGTGCGAGGCTGCAGCAAAACTCATAGGAAATGTTATTGCTGCTAAAGCAACATGAAGGGAGGATGGTTTGGTGCTGCACCTCTGTCCTGGTTGTCTGCCCAGGTGCCTGCTCCAGCTGCCGGCCTGTGGGTGCTGAGCACCCCTGCAAGCGCCAGCGGCCAGTAGAGCTAAGGAGCCGTGCTCCTCCAAAACCATCAGATCTTTGTGGGGGGGATGCAAATCCTGGGGCTGCTTATCCAAACCTCTTGGCCTGGGGTTTTGTGAGAGCTGGCTTTCTCGTAGGATTCCCACTCCAGGCTTGATGGCTTGGAAATACTGCAAGAGCAGCCCTTTTTCTGTTTTGTTTTGGTTTTTTTCCCCCGATGTTTGTGTCTTTCCACTTCCGTCTCTGGCCAAGGCGAGCGGTGCCAAGGCACAAGATCCAGGCACACCCAGAGGGAGGGGAAAGCAAAGTACCCTCAACCCGCAGGAAAATGGGGACAGAAAGCAAACACGGCGGCTGGGAGGAAGGAGGAAGGTTTGCTTGCTGGCTGCGGCCAAGGGACGGCTCTCCTCGGGGAGGTCCATGGACTCGAAGCGGGTGTTGTGGCTCCAATTCGGCATTCTGTCCTCTGGTCCTGCGCTGCTGCTGGTTTGCCACGGGAGAGATAAGGAGGGTCTGCACTCAGGGTGCACGCAGGGCTCAACGCCTTCCTGCTTCCCAGCTCGCTGGTTGGGTCTCCCTGGCCCCACTTTGAGCAGCAATATGGGCTCAAGCTGCACAAGTTGAAAAGGCTCAAGCTCTCAAAACGCAGTGCGGGATCAAAGCTTTCTAAACACTCAGGGCATTTGGCCCAGGAGGTTTTGTTCCGACTATTTATAGCAGTTGGGGCCAAGCAAGTTCAGAGTTGGAGGCAAACTTTTCCAAAGCTGGGGGCCATTTGGATTAGGGAGGGGGAAAGGGAGTTCAGCCAGGCCTGTTTCCAGCAAACGTTGACTCCTTCCCTTAGGTATGTGTTGCTATCCATGACACACTAACAACAGCTCTGCACAGAAGTGCCTGGCTGGGGCTGTAAAGATTGAAACAAAAATGTGAATTGGCTGGAAAGGAGAACATGAAACAGAGAAAGTTTCCAAACAGCAAAGCTGTAGCATTTGAAAGTGAAAACTTTGCTTACCAGCTTGTATTCATCCTCCGGTCGACATCCTTCAATTACAAATACACCCGTATTGTTTTCCAGGGGAAAGCTGGCAATGATTTTAGGGCAGAAAGACTACAGTATGGCTTCCTGAAGCATATGCCATGCTTAGAAATGGAGAGGGGGGGTGTCTTCTTATCTTCAAGGTGAATCTTCTGTGTTGTCACTAAAGAACGCATCATTTTTCTGTGCTACCCTGTATAGGCAAAGCCAGGCTTAAGTTCTGAGCAAGCAAACCAACCAGGACACCCTTGAAATTGTGTCACATTTGAAGCTGTAGCCCTTGGAGGGCATGAAGGCAGAAGCTGGGGTTTTCCTGTCTGCCAAGTGAATTGTGCTAATGATGATGTTAAGTCGTGAGGAGCATGAGCAGCATGCTTTAGATATACACCACAGCTTTTTGCACGCCTAGATCCACTCTCTTGATTTAAGGCACTCAGTATAGGTTATAAAAATATCCCTCCAATTACCAGTAGCTTCCCAGCCACGATCTGTAGGAGTAGCATCTCTAAGCTTACTTCTCCCTAAGGAAAGGATGCAATTAGGTTGGCAGGTAATTATAATCAGCCTAATGAGGGGACGGCTCAAGGGAAGTGGATTTGGCAGCTGGGTGGTGTCCAGCCTAGGTGGGCTGTTACGGTGAGTGACGTTATGCTCTTTCCTGGCAAGGGTGGTGTGGGTTTTCTGCACGCTGCTCCACGCTCGGTGCTGTGTCAACAAACACAGCCCAAGTCTACCACGTGTGTGCCTCGGGTTGTTTTCAAAGAGAGAAATGCCATAGCTGGAAGATTTCCTTTCATCTCCAATATCCACACCAGAGCTGGTCCTCTGATGCAGAGGATGCCTGTCCTTGTTGTGGGTGGTTGGACTGCACTGGAGAAGCCAGGGAAGGCTGCAAGATCTCCAATGGATTCTGAAGAATGAAATGGTTGGAGAGTGGGATGAAGGTGGGTCTGGGCTGACTGCACATCAGGTGGCCATGGCTGGTGTCACAAGGGGAATTGTCAGGCAGAAGGGAAGGTGAAGAATCTGAAGCTACCCAGATGTCAGCCTCGGGGCCTGTCTTGTTTCGTATTTCTGTGAATGACCAAAAAAAGTAGAACAATGTTGACATGTGTGAATGAGGCAGAGCTGAGAGGGTATCGACAGTATAGGAAGTTACAGGTGTTATAAAAAGAGAATTGGATGACCTGGAAGACAGGAGCAACAACGACAGTATGAAGCTCAGCAGTATAAAACACAAAGTCTTTGAGCTTGAGAAGCAACAACATATGATAAGATAGGACTTCACATTTTCTGGAGGTAACAGAGAAGGGCTTCTGACTATCCACTGATCTCACAGTGTGTGTGAGCCACTGCCTGAATGCTGTCATGCAAAAGGCAGATGCACCCTTAGAGGACTCTCATGACAAGGCCTCTCCATTGACCTTAAAACCCTAAGGGCAAGAGCCACCAAGACCTCCATTGGAACAGCGGGTACAAATCTGATCATCCTTTCACTAGAAAAAGTTAGAGTGGAGTGAGTGCAAAGCAAATCAACTGTCCTGCTTGCTCTAACAGTGAAATAGGTGTGAGGGTCAGATGTGGTTGTCCTTCTCCCATCTTGGTTTTTCAACATGGCAGAGACAGGCTCTGAGCCCAGTTTCTACCCCTACCCAGCAGAAGAAAATGTTCTTCTCATTTTTGCCTCCTAATGATGATGATGACCATTCACCTCTTGTTTTGTATGTGTCCTTACTATGAAAGACCGTTCTTGTGCTTGGTGCTAATGTTCCCAACTCTTGGTTTGGAAAGGGTACGCTGGCCAACTGGACAGTCATTCAGTTGGTTGAGAGGCTGTCTGTTCTGTAATTAACAGACAAAATGCCCACCACTGTGGTTGGAAAGAAGTTTTAATTAAAATCCTTTGGTATTCACCTTGGCCAGAGCGTGGAGTGAATGGGAAGAGGGCAGAAGGCCCAGATCAGTGTCTTTGGTCACCCTAGGAGAGTGTCCACTGAGGCTGAACACAAGGAAGGACCTGGTTTATAATTGCATGGGCTTTTTTTTTTTTTTTCCCTCGAGTGACCTGCCCAATGGATGACTGCAAGCTGATAGGAGTTGCAGATACTGCCAACCAAAAGTTGGGATAGGTCCACAGGTCATTTGAGTCCTAATGAGGAACCATGAATAGAAGCTCACATCACACAAGTGAAAAACACCTCACTCTCTTCTCTAATGAGCGTGGCTCTCCAAATGCTTTTGTCTTGGGCTTTGCTTGGCTTTCAGAGGTACCCAGGGCTGCATCTTCCAGGCTGGCCTCCAAGCTGCTGTCACCTACCCCATCTCTCTGAGGGCCACCAGGAAGGTGCCTCACTGTGCTGGGTGGCCAAGGTGGATCTGTAGCGGTCCTGTGTGTTTATGACGATGGCATGAGTGAGCAAAGTCCTTGGAGGGTGAGATACCCCCTCGGAGGGGGATGTGGTGGGCCCTGGTCGGTCTCCCCTGGGTGGAAGTTGTCCTCCGTGTGCTTGCCTGTGATGTGCTGGGATCTGAACAAGTGGGCACATCGTTTCATGTGTGGTGTTCCCCACCAGCGCTGTAACTGCAGGTGCTACTCTAATAAACGAGTGTCTGCTCCTCCCAGTGTCAAAGCCCTTTAATTAATTCAAAGGTCATGTAATAAGCACCGGGAAACTGGAACCAGGATGGGTTCCTCTCTTGTTCACATGGGGTGAGTCCTGCTTGCTTCCATGGTGCCAGCGCCATGGGCCTATTTATATTCCCTCTGCTCAGGACGGGGTGGTGGACTTTGTGGTTTGCACGCTAATGAGCAAGCAAAATTAAGATATAAAAAAAGCTCAATGGGGCCAGCCCCACAACTTGTCACTTGAAGGCCAACACAAGGGTCCTACCAGCCTGTGTTACCCCTTGACAGGGCACCAGGGCCCTGAGGCCATGTAGTTGCTCTTCAAAACATTACTCAATTTTTTTTTTTTTTTTTTTTAGGATTTTAAAGGTAACTTTTGGGGGGCAAAAGTTCCATTTTGCTCTCAGTTCCATGCATCGAGCCTTGACTCCTGCATCCTTCCTTCAGCATGGCACAGACTTTGTCCGGAGGTACCCCAGACCCCTGCGCAGGAGGATGGAGCAGGCATCTGGCACGGTGAGTTGGGAAAGGATTTTACTTCTGCACTTGGGCTCTGGCCTAGAGAAATCAATTGGCTTTCACACGTTTTAAGGAAGGAAAAAAATAAATCCTTTCCTGTTCCCATTTAAGTTTTTGTCTGCTGCTTTCGGGTTTAATTTTGTGCTGTCAAGCTGTGTGGGAGTGCTGAGCAGCTTTGGAGTTTCTCAGCCCGCACTGGTGATGGAGGAGACACCGTCCAGGTGGACCCAGGCTCTTCGGCTTGGCTACTTCCACACATGGTCAGGATGGGTGTATGCCCCTGCCTGGCACCCATCCTGTGGGCAGGGAGGGAGAGGGGGGAGTTTGGGTGGAAATGGGGAGAGCCCCAGCAGCCAAGCACAGGGGTGGCTCCAGGGACCAGTCAGCAGTGGGCTTCAGGGCTGGGTGAAACATACTGCTGGGATCCGTCTAGCCCTGTGCCGGGCCAGCCACCTGTGCAAACCCAGCTTCTCGGATGAAATTAGCATTTTGGGGCAGTGGCAGGGGGATATTTTTACTGTTCCCCAAGAAAAATGCCCAAGTGTAGCAGACAAAGGGGTTGGCTGTGTTTTTCCCTTCCCTTTCATTCCCCTTTCTGCACGGTAACATTTTCTACTTCCAAACCCTGTTTTTTTGTTTGTTTTTTTTCCCCCCTTCTTTTTCCCCTCCTATTTCCCCCTTCCCCCCAATATCCCCCTGGGGGAACAGCCCCTTTCCCGGGGTCCCCAGTCCTGGCAGAGTGCCGCGGAGGTGCCAAGGCGCGCAGAAGGGCGATGCCAGCGCTTCCTGCTGGCTCCCTGGCAGCACAATGGGGACATTCAGGCGGGCACCACATAGCCCAGCACCAACCCAGAGCCAGAGACACCCCCCCGCCATCCCCGTCCCCCCTCTATCGCTGTCTCCCAAATAGCAGCGTGAGACAGAAAGCAGCTGACGCTGTGTCCCAGCGCGCTGGCGGAGGCGAACTGGAATCCAGCATCACAAAACGAGCCCTGTGCACGCTCCCCTTCTGACGCAGGCGCGTGTGTGTGTTGCGTCCCCCCCTCCGTTCCCCCCAAAATCTCCAAGTCTGCCCAGTAACACCAAACTGGGCTCCCTTTCCCACCCCCCCCGGCCAATCCGCACGCTGCCAACAGGCCAGGGCCTCCGCTGCTGAGATGCGAGAGGCAGGAGCTGGTAGAGTTGCAGGGAACGGCATGTTTTCCTTCTTGCCTTCTTCCTCTGGAGCTGCTTGTTTTTTAATTCGGGGCCGGAGGGGAGGCGTGGGTCGGAGCTTGGAGGCAGCCCCTGTCCTTTCCCAGTAACACAGCCTACCCCCACAAAAAAAGTGAGATTTCATTGCTGCTCAAGGAAGCCTTGTTTTTAATCGCAGGCAGAGAAGCGGGGTTTTTTTAGGGGTGGGATGAAGGAGAAAGGAGGGAGGGCAGAGCAAGGAAAGCAGGGCTTCATCCTCCCTGGGTCCAACCAGATCTTTTCAGGCTTTCCTGCCTGCTCTGAGGGGTTTTTTTTGTCCCCTCCTCTTTGCTTTGCTGTTTTTCCTTGTCTCTGACCGTGCTTGCAGCAGCTGCTGTGTTTGCAGGGAGGCTGGCCTGGTGTAAATCCAGCAGTGCTGGGGGGTGATTGATAGCGGGCTGCCTGTTGGGCTCCAGCCTGCTGCCCTCCAAAACTCCCCGGGAAGCAGCTGTGGTAGGTGCAGGGATGAAAACACTGAACGTGCTGGGTTTCAGGGGGTTTAACTGAAGGGCGTCAGCTAGCAGGGGAGCTGCCTGTCCCTGTGCCTCCTCCCTGTATCAGGGCTTTCTGCAGGTCCCTTGGGCTTAGCAGCCACAGAGCAGGACCTGACAATTACAAGGTGCAAAATAATTAACACATTTTGGTCTTTTCTGGCATGTTTATGGGCCAGCACCTCAGGATGAGCTTGCCAACGTATGAGCCACGCTTAGTGCACAGAGGTATCGGGGATGTCCAATGCTCATCCCTGATGTAAGGGATGGGTCTTTGGACCCAGGACTGGCAGGGCAAACTGGATAATGTGTCCCATGTTGCCTGCTCGTATGCACAGTTGTGCTGAGGTGCAGCAATGCCCGATGAGAGGTGGAGGCCAGCTTGTGGCTGCTCTTCCGCAGCGTTGGAGGAGCTCTGCTGCGTCGATGGCAGTGATGCTCTGCTGATTTGCATCCTGCTGAAGCCTTGGCCCAGAAAGGTGTGTAGTGGCTTAATGCAACCAAATCCTTATGGGATCTCAGTAAGTTGAGGACTTGAAGGTAGTGGCCTTGTTGCAAAGGGTGCAAAGCTGGATGCCAGGTAACCACGCAGCTTATATGTCTTGCAGGGAAATTGCTGCCAGCAGTACTACCAACCAGACGGGATTGTCCTGACATCTGAACATTTTGCAGCCACGTCGAGAGGACTGTCATGTTCCCCTGGTCATTTTGGGTGTCGTGACACAGCACTGGCTGAAGGGAGGATGGGACAAACATCCTGCTGGCTCCAGGGGCCCTCCATGACTGGGGAGAAAACAGCGACTGCTGCAAGCTGGTGCCCTAGGCTGCAAAAGAGGAGCAGGCAGGCCGGATCCTGCAGGCCCTGGGTGCAGCCATTGGGTAAACTGCAGGAACGGAGCTTGGGCTGCAAACAACCCGGGGAACGGCAGACAAAATTGTGCCAGGGGTGGCTGGGAGAGGCTGGCAAGGGCAGCACGTCCCTGGGTGTGCTGGTGGTGCTCCACCCCGGGGAGAGGCTGAGCCCGGGGTTTCTTGCACAAACTGTTTGCGTAGGGTGAGGAAAGCCGGGGCCTGGGGGCATGGAGCAGCTCAGGACGTCCCGTGGCAGCTTTCCCACACCAGCTGCTGGAGCTGGCCGTGGAGCGCTCTGCGCCGGCCCACGGGAAACACTGCGAATTACAGCTCCTGGGGGGCGAGTGGGACCAGCTCGGCCGCGCGGGATCTTCCCTCCACAGGGATGGGGCAGGCAGCACCAGGGAGGGCTGTGTCAATAAATAGGTGTTATTTCTTAAAAAGATTTCAGGGTCTTTTTCTGCTGTGCCCTGCTTCCCTCATCTGTTTCTCAGCATCTGCCCTTCTCCTTGACTCCACTGAGTTCTATCAGGACACAGAATATCTGGCCTGAAAAGCACGCATCTGGCATGGATAACCAGCACCGCCATCGCTTCCTGGCTTTGCACACCTCCAGCACACAGCCAGAGGAGGAGCACTGGGAGATTCAAAGCCCCAAGCTTTAACCCTTACAGCCCTTCTGAATTACACCCATGGACACAACCCCCGCAAGGTAACAGAAGAGCAGCCAGGGCCCTGCCAGCGACGACAGGTTGGAAAGTGGAGCTGGGAGGATGGCTGGTGTCAGGTGGGTGAAGGACAGATACAGTCTTCTAGTAGACTTGATTGTAGGCAGGGTGGACGTTCACCCAGCAAACTCACTGCTCTCTTCACCCATAGGTGCGGAGCCAGGGAGAGGGCAGGTGCTAGGTGCCCCTGGGCTGGTTATGGTATTCACTGGGCAAACTGGTCATCCCAGAGACCTGCTCACTCAGACTCGGGCTTGAGTGAGAAGTAGGATGCAGGCACAATATATAGGATATCCTATATGATATCATGGTATAAGATGCAGACATGGTCTACAGCTGGCTGTAGAAGACATCAGCCAAACTAACAGCTCAGGAGCTGGATTTCATATCAGATGTTGCAAGAGCTGCAGTGGTAGGAAATGGGCTGGTTTTGTTGTAGTCCAAAGAAAAGAGGGGGGGGGTTCATTCCCTCCCCAACTCAAGTTCACATTAGGGTTATGGATGGGCTTAGCAGCAGGACGAGTGTCTGTCCCTACAAAGCAGCCCTATGTCCGTGAGGCAACCAGGGTAGGAGCTGGCAGGGCTTGACCTCAGCCTTTTATGCTGGGAGGATGGGAAAGAGCTGGCAGGGACTAAGCAAGGGGGGGACACCCAGCTTTGCATCAGGGTTATGGGACGGAAAACATGTTCAGGAGAGTGTTAGCTGCGGCATGGCCCTGCGGTTACAGTAATTCCCCCTGCTGCCGGTGATTTGAGCTGTACCTACTGTGGGGCAGCGACCCTGTGGCAGGGCACGCCATGCCGGTCGGGAGCATCAAGGGCAACCTTCCCATCGGTTTTCAAGTCTCAGAGGAGATTTCCCTGGCGGAAAGACTCAGTTTTCTTTGGAGCAAAGATAACCTTCCCCTCCTCCCCCACTGCTGAATACTCTGGCATTGCACCAAATAGCAAAGTCAACATGAAATACACCCTCATTTCCTGGGCCTCCTCTTCCCAGCCGTCCTCCAGCAAAGAGGAGTGATATAGCATCTGCTTTTCTAGCCGCAGCCCTTTTCCAGGGCCGGGTCTTTGTGGCTCTTCAGGGGTGGTGCCAAGAGCTTTGAAATCCGTTCAAGGCATAAAGCGAGGCAGCAGCAAGGAGTGAGCGGCAGAAGCAGCACTGCCTGTGTTGAGCCCTGCCCACTGCTGGTAGTGCCCCAAAGGGCCTCCGGTTTGCTCAGGCTTTTAAGGGGCATCGCTGAGGCCACCACCATCCTGTGTCATTGCACAACCTTCCCGTTCAGTGCACGTGGGGAAAGGAGCCACTCACACCTCTTTCCTTCCAACGTGGGCACACAGGAAGGTGGGAATAAGGATGCCGGCTCTGCCCCATTAGTCTGGAAACTGCTGTCCACAGCTATGACATCGAGTCTAATTTATGGGCTAAACAGGATCAGGAGAAGCTGACTAGCAGAGGCAGATCCCGTCAGTGTCTGCCAGACCATTTGCCTCCAGGAACTGGAAGCAAGATGGGATCAAAGGTGCATATGGTATCCAGTATGCCTTCATTGCACCGGCTTCTCATCTCCATCCCAGTTCTCTTGCAAAGTAACTCAGAAGCCGGACGAGTGCTTTCCATCTCCATCCTCTTGCCTTGCTGCAGTGACTGACCTTCCCGGGACATTGCTCCCCGCTCCTCGTTGGCTAACGGCGTGGTGGACCCGCCAGGATGACCCTGGGACCAGCTCCCATCCATTTGCTGTGGACTGTGGAGGTCATAGGGGGATGGACCCACCTTCCACATGAGAGTGTCTGGTTTGGGGGGCATGGGGAAAGCAGGGATGAAGGATTTAGAGACTGCAGGACGTGCCTAGTCAGATGAAAATTATTTAGCAGTAGGCTGGTATTTTTTTCAGCTTCAGTATGTCATGCTGCCCATTCCTTTGCACTTCATTAAACTGCTCTTCCAGCCACCCTCTTGAACTCAGAACCACTGTAGTATGAGCTATAAATTACTGCTGTCAGCCCCGTGATTCCCATGCCCTCCTGCTTGCCATATATTGCCCTGGACACTCGGACAGGAGCCAACCTACGCAGGGCAGGAGGATCAGAGAGGGAAATATAATTAACAGGAGGGTGAACTTTAGGAATGACCTGTTGGACAGGACTCAGGTGGGGTCTCTGGTAGTGGGGGAGAATATATCCCAGAGGTTGGATACCATGTTTGGGTGTCAAAGGGGGAAGAGGTGAGAAGGTTGGTTGTGTGGATGTGCATGCAAATGTATTTATTGGCTCTTCGGGGCTGCCTTACATTCAAAATTCATGGTACAGCCTCTCTTCCAGCAGCGTTTCCAGGATCTGGCGCTTGTTTCCAGGACTGCAAAGATGACTGGCAAATGGCATGCAGAGAGTTTCTCCCCAGCCCTTGCACCGTTCTGCCTGGGGTGAAGTTTTCCTCTAGTCTGCCCACCCCTCCCTGCTGCTCCCATCCCTCCTGCTTATTTTCCACATTCTGCAGAGCCAGCCAGGCAATGTGCTCTAATATTTTCTTCCACATGAACTTTCCTACAGTAGTAAAAAAGGAGAAGATGTGGTTTGTGCTGCAGCTGAGAAATGTCCATGCCCTATGGCTCTACCCCACATGTTCCTCTTCCCTGGAAGTGTGCGGTTAACTATGCAGGTAGGTCTGGCAAAGCCCCTGAGTCCCCCTGGGCCCCATTCATTCCCAGTTGTGCCCAGACCCCTTGCCAATGGGCAATGCCTGGGGGAGGCTGGGGAGCACCCTCCAACATGGGGCCCTGCTGACAACCTCCAGGTCGGTCTTCTCCAGTCACTGGAGAAGCAGATGACACTTACCCTCCCCCGATTCCTCACCAACATCAGCTCCAAATGAATGGTCCTGTGATCCCCACCACAATGCATGCATGAGAGCCCAGCTCTGGTCCAAGTGTCCTTTGGTGATCTTCACTCTCAGACCCACCAAAGGAAGACTCAAAGCTCCCAAATAGTCAATGCAATTCAGAGCATGGGCTTTCAAGCACTGGTGCTTGGGCTCACCTGCCTGTGCTTGCACACTAAGACAGCCTGGATGCTTGGTCTCTGTAGGACAGACACCTTTTAGTTGCTGTGCACTGCTATTCCTCATCATCTCTGATACAAAAATCACAGCAAGGTGATAGTGGCCATTGCCGGTTCCTGTCTGGTGATGCTGCCTAGGGTGGGCAATAAGGGGCAGAAAGCTGAGTTATAAAGAAAGGAGGGAGCCATGGGCAGAACAGGCATCTCTTACACCCTAAATCAGGTTGCTCCATGTCAGTGTTATGGGGCTGTGAGGTCTCAGGCTCTGTCATTCCTTCTCAGATGAAGGGTGGTGTCTCCTCACAGGCTGTCGAAGCCTTAGCACCAACTAATCCAGCAGAAAGGGGCATGCAGGGATATTAGGAAAGAGGTAAGTGACAGAGGGACAATTCTGGCTGGAAAAGAATTTCTGCTGGACGTTTTTCTGCTGTTTCATTCTGGCTGTGGCTATGAGCCTCCTGTTTCTTGCAGAAAAAGAAGGAGGCTTTGAAGCATCTGTTTGCAACCCCTTTGTTCCCCTTCTGGTGTCATCTGATCACTGACTGATGTAGGAATCCATGCTTAGGCAGGTTATATAAAGGGAAGAAACAGCTTCCCAGTGTAAAACCCACGGGATGGGTGGGTCGTGCCAGGGAGGCACCAGCTGAGCATTTTGTGCAGCTCCCAGGCAGGTAATGAGCCTGTGGCTGGTAACAAGGCAGGGCACAGTGGCTTCAGAGAGAGATCAGTCTCCAACGACCATCAGACACAGACCATGCTCCTAACAGGTATGGAGCAACATCTGCACTGCAACATGAGAGCTGACTCCATGCCCAAAGGATGCATACCGAATTCCTCATGAACCTCTCTAGGAACTGGACCATTGCATAGCCGTACGCCATCTTCACTGCTGCAAAACTCTTCATCCTCAGTGTGCTTTCACATCAATGAAGAGCTGGCTGGCGTTTCTCCTCGGCCACTGTGCCCACAGCCAGCACCAGGCAGAGACTCCTCCTGGGGTCCCTACAACTCAGTCGGCTAATCTGCTGGATTATAGTTGTTATATTTAACCGGATTAGATGACTGTTACTGCAGTTACTGTTACTGTTTTGCACCAGTCATATTTATAGGGTGCACTGGTCATATTTCTAGGGCTGCAGAATCAAGTTACAACTCTAAGGGCTGCAGCCCTGGACGCTGTAGGTCAAAGTAACCCCTGCTGAGCATCACCCATTGGTATCAGCACTTCCAGGCGGCCTTGGTGGCTCCTCGCTGCAGGGCAGTGTTTGGCACCGCAAGTAGAAACCCCACCTCCCCGCACCTCAAATTGTGTTTTATAGCACTGTGGTGTACCGAAATCTTCTGGTTTGGGGGAATGGGGCCAGGGAGAAGATCTTAAACCCTTCTGCCTGAAGAGGGGGCAGTTCACACGGCCATCAGTCCCCACAAGCCTAGGAACTGCAAAAAAATCTTTAAACCGCCTTATAACATCTTGGTTGTCTTTGGGGCTGGAGCCCTGTGGGATCGGTGACCAGGGGATGCTGTTTGTCACAGCCCGGGCTGCTGTCCCTGCTAGATCCCTGTACCACTTGGCTTTCCGCTCGCCCAGCAAGGCGGGCGCTCTGCACTTTTTGTGCTGCTGGGGTGCTTCGGTGTCACCCCAGATCATGTATCCCGAGGAAAGCCACGTTCAAGAGCTGAGACAAGCCACACACCCTGGGTTTGCACAAGGAGGTGTGAAAGCCCCCGCCCCCCCCATGCAAACCCTAGCCCCAGCAAGCACAGCTCCCAGCCCGGCACCCCAGGGCCCCGCCAGCCTCCCCAAAAGCCACCTCTCCACCCTCCCCACTGCAGGCTCTGCCCACTGGAGTCCCCGTCCCCACCCCCAGCAGCCCAGCAGGGTGCTGGCTCTGTAGGAAGCTGCCAGCGGTTTAGCTGCTGTTATTACGGCAGCAGTAAACACCTTCCCACAGCTGGCCTAAGGCCAGCGCCAGCGGCAGTCCCACGGCCGTGACACAGTCTGTGTCCCGGGGCCACCCTGCTGACAACCGGGTGCCAGCCTCTCCGCCCATGGAGGGAGAGAGGCAACCCCTCTGCTCATCCCGATCCAGCTTTGGGGTATTTTGGTGGACCCAGAGAATAATCCCCCTGCGATGCTGGTTCAGCCACAGTGAGCAGCACCAGGCATGGACCAACACCCGGCTAAATGTCAACCTCCACTTTGCACAGGTCTTGCTTGTCAGGACACCATCTTCTTCAAGTCCATCTTTTTTGGGTCTGGAGGATGTCTCTGAGGTTGCACATACAAAGCTCCTTGTTAAGCTGGGGTTAAGAATGATGAATATTGAAACGCGTTAAGAAATTAAGCCCCTCCACCAGGATCTCTTAAACTGCAGCTGATCTTAGCTGTGTGTGGTGGGTTGACCCTGGCTGGATGCCAGGTGCCCACCAAAGCGCTCTGTCACTCCCCTCCTCAGCTGGACAGGGGAGAGAAAATACAACAAAAGGCTCATGGGTTGAGATAAGGACAGGGAGAAATCACTCAGCAATTACTGTCACAGGCAAGACAGACTCGACTTGGGGAAAATTTAACTTAATTTATTACAAGTCAAACCAGAGTAGGGTAATGAGAAATAAAACCTAATCTTACACAACACCTTCCCCCCCCTTCCCTCCTTCCTGAGCTCAACTCCTCTCCTGATTTCTCCACCTCCTCCCCTCCAGCAGTACAGGAGGACGGGGAATGGGGGTTGGGGTCAGTTCATCACATGTTGTCTCTGCTGCTCCTTCCTCCTCAGGGGCAGGACTCATCACACTCTTCCCCTGCTCCAGCGTGGGGTCCCTCCCTCGGGAGACAGTCCTCCATGAACTTCTCCAACATGGATCCCTTCCACGGGCTGCAGTCCTTCAGGCACAGACTGCTCCAGTGCAGGTCCCCTGCGGGGTCACAAGTCCTGCCAGAAAACCTGCTCCAGCGTGGGCTCCTCTCTCCATGGGGCCACAGGTCCTGCCAGGAGCCTGCTCCAGCACGGGCTTCCCATGGGGTCACAGCCTCTTTCGGGCATCCCCCTGCTCCAGGTGGATTGTGGGGTTGTCCCCGGGCTGCAGGTGGAGATCTGCTCCACCATGGACCTCCCTGGGCTGCAAGGGGACAGCCTGCCTCACCATGGTCTTCACCACGGGCTGCAGGGGAATCTCTGCTCCGGCGCCTGGAGCACCTCCTCCCCCTCCTTCTGCACTGACCTGAGGGGTCGGCAGGGCTGATTCTCTCACATGTTCTCACACCTCTCTCTGGCTGCAGTTTTGGTCCCACAGCAACTTTTTTCCCCTTCTTAAATCTGTTCACCCAGAGGCACTACCACCGTCGCTGATGGGCTCAGCCTTGGCCAGCGGCGGGTCCATTTTGGAGATGGCTGGCACTGGCTCTGTCAGACATGGGGGAAGCTTCTCACAGAAGCCACCCCTGTAGCCCCCCCGCTACCAAAACCTTGCCACGCAAACCCGATACACTGTGCAACCACGCTGCAGGTTCAGGCAAGCTAAAATGCCCTGTGCTCCTATGCAAAGGCTGTGGTGGAGCTGTGCTTGGAGCAACATGGTATTATGAACTGCTGCTGGTTGGTAAAGTCTTAGTGCATGGCCAGAGCTGTATCTGTGCCGGGCAGCCCCTGTCCCAGAGATTAACCTTTTCAAATGAAACCTGCCTAGAGGCAAGGGTGGGCAAAATGTATTGCCTGAAAGCTCAGGCTGTGCAACGGCTGAGGTAAAGACCCTCCTCACACAGGCATGTGGAGCTTCTCCCTTCTCACTGCAGCCCCAGGATGCGTGGGAAGGCTCGCAGAGCCCCCGCTGACTCAGCCTTCCACCACGCTGCTCCAAAAACACAATCCCAGCAAAGGAAAAACCAGCTCTTTCCTTGGCGTCTGGCTTCTTACAGTTGGCAGTTGGATGAGCAAAGGCACCTCCATTGCTTGGAGACCCTGGGCATCCTCCAGCCCCACTGCACGATGCACGGCAGGGACCAGCCCACCCTGTGAGGCCACGACTGACCCTCCAGCACGGGGACAAGGAGTCCCAAATAAGCTCTTCGGAAGTAATGAGGAACTGCAGCACATGCACTAATAATAAGGAAGCAGCAGGTGAAAAATAAATCATTTGCAGGAGCCCCTGGCCGGGAGGCTGAGCTGGGAGGCTCCCACGCACCCGGGCTGACTGAGCCCTGATTTGTGGTCTGATCTTGGCTGCACTCATTGAACTCCTTGGGCCCCGGCTTGCCTGTCTGGAAAACCAAGTAGAATAAAAAGCAGGACATCAAGGCTGAGCTTAGCTTTTCCTTCTGCAGATAAATCAGCGGGAGATGAGGCAATTGGCTGTGTTTCTGTTTGCAAACAGCTTGCTTTAGGCATGCCAAGCCCGCGTGAACAGGGCGGCTGCGCTGGGCAGGTTGCACAGCTGAGGTGGGAGGATGAGCAAACCCCCTGCACTGTCCTTGGCCTGGTGGGAAGGTGATGGAGAGTTAGCCCAAAGAGCCAGCCTGCAGCAGCATGGCAGTACCTGGGGAGAGGGAGCGGGGCATAAACCAGCGAGGTGCAAAGGTAAGAGTGGAGGGACCCTCTGCCTTCTGCTCGTGCAATATTTGCGTCATGTCCTGGGAGCCTGGGTCGCACCAACACGCTCCATCACCACGCAGTTACTAGCTGTCCCCAGAGGAACTACATAAATTACCTAAAAAGATAAGATACAAGTTTTTTTCTTCAAGAATTTTCCAATTGCTGGTGCAAGAAGTGTTGGGGTTTTTTCCTTTCCATGCAAGAAATCTTCTACTTTGTCCTCCTGCACCTTGTGCCATCCCAGTCTATGTTTTGGGGGAACAGGCTTGGTGACCGACAGCCTCGCCAATGCTCCCAGGCTGTTTGGGGTCTAGTGCTCTGTGTAAGGGCAAATATTGCTTGCTTCCCACCCAGCCTCTTCTCCAGCTGATGGGAAGTTGGGAAGGGTGCTATATTTTAGCTGGTGAAGTAAATCAGCCAGAGAAGCAGGCTGAGCTCATGGATATTCAGATCATAGCAAATGTCTGTGAGTGTTTTACACTGTAAAGAGGCACCTTTGCCATTTGGCACCTGTCATGCTTGATTTGGGGTATCATCTCAGTTATTAAGTGCTTAACAGAGAAAGCTCAAGGGGACAGAGTAGTAACTGCCTCCTACTCGTCCCCATTTTTCTTGCAGCTCTCGGCAGCAGGAGCAGAGTTTACTGTAGCTTCTGTTCCCATCTATTCTGGAACTGAAGCCGTAAAAACAAACGGAGGATGATTACACCACGCACTTGCAAGCACCGAGGAATGGTGCGGATGTGAGAAGCAGAAGAAAAACTTGCTCATTTAGTGTTTTTCTGACTGCCTGCCAGAGCTGCATCTGCTCTTCAGCCGACGCAGTACAAGACCGCTAGCTGGCTATTAGATGAGAAGAATTAGAATAATTTTTGTTACATGGAGGAAGAGGGAGCAGGGACCCACCCTGACAGCCTTTCTGAGCTGAAAACTGATGCACATGTCCATGGGTGCTATGCAAAAGATATCAGTGTATGGATTTTTTTATTTATTTTTTTTTTTTAGAGAGGTGCTTTCTTAAACTTTGATAATTTGAGGAGTTAACCCGTACGGCCAAACTGAGCAAGCACCAAGGCAGGCAGCTGTTGTCATGAGGTGAGCTCTTGTCCTTGATCTCATGCTTCTCCATTGAACCTCTAAAAACATGACCAGTTTGCTTTTTTCTGGACAAAAACCCCCATGGACCAAACAGTCTATTGCCAAGTGTTCAGACAGGCAGGAAAACATGAAGCTGTGTAAAAAAAAAAACCCACTATTTAACCCCTGCTCTAGGCAGGTATATGTATGGCTTTCCATTGCGGTTTCCTGATGGGTTCTTCACTGTTGAAAGCAAAGCTCAAAAGGACTCTGGGGCTGTGCACAAGACACCCTCAAAAGCCTTTTAGAAGCCTGAAATCCTGTATTGAGCAGATCCTAAAAGCCTACTTCTGGTGCCCCACAGCACTGTTGCCCACACTGTGGTATAAATCAAATCCCCCCACTTCTGTCTCACTTATGTGGGACCTCGAGTCCCCTTATCCCCTGCTTTTATACCGTCCATGGAGAGCTGTGTGTGGGTCAAGCATCCTCCCAGATGAACTGTTCTGAGTACTGGGCCACATAAAAGGCAAAAATATCCAGTAAAACCAGACCTGGTAAAATCAAGTAAAGCAACAAAGCTACAGGTGGAAAAGCTACAGCATGGCTGCCATTGCTGGTGCCAGAAAGGTGTTTGCAGAAGAGCAAAGAGAAGTTTCATCCAGTTCCACCTCCCCAACCTCAGCAGACCCTCTCACTGGTGGTCTGTCGTAGAGGTGGGAAGGAGGGAAAAGCATGAGTGGACACGGTCCCTTGCAGCATCTTGGAGGCCCCTGGGTTCGTGGTGAAACTGCTCAGGAGGCCCTCAGGACTTTCCAGATGCTGGGCTGGGAGAGCCTCCTGCTGCCCTTCCCTCCTCCTTTCTTCCCATCTCTCAGCACCACCTCTTCTGAGAGCTGGGACCAGTTTAAACCCATTTATTTGAATCCAGGAAGGGAGAAAGGAGGAGAAATATGATTACCGGGTCAGAGATTTATCTCCCGCAAGGTGCCCAGCGCATAGTGTGTCTACTGAAACAAAAATCGCCATTCATCTAGCCGTGATAATTTCATAAACAGCTCTGGATCCAGGGATGAAATATGGCCATTCCCAAGGAGGTGCCTGCATTTTGATGGATGCCACAGACGGCTGCTCTGTCTGGGGTCAGCGGGGCTCTGCTCTGCCCAATGCTGCAGGATGGACCCCAGCAGCTCCAGACACACCCCAAAAATGGGTCCTTTCTTTATAGCCACCCCAGGTGAAGGTGCTGGGGGGGGTCCACCAAGAGCCCAGTGGCAGTTGTCCCCTCAGGCTCGCCACTTGGTCTCTGATCCCAAGGGACACGCTGGGTGGGTTTGGAGGCTGGGTGGCAGAAGGATGTGGGTCTCTGAGCTGAGCTGTGTCTTTATATGTCATGTGTTTTAAATTGCATTAAAAAATGCAATGTAAAAAAAAAAAAAAAAGCACTTAATTAGGAGGATCCCAAGGCCTGCTGTGCTCTGGTTTGGCCTGGGGTAGGGAACGGAGCTGGGAGCTGTGAGAGGGATATAACAAGCAGTAAAACATAATCCTGGGATTACAGGCAGCAATTAGCACCATGGGAATGTTCATGTCAGCCCCTGCTCCCTGCCTGTGGGCTTTGGGATGCGATACAGGGAGCCGAGTGTGTCTCCTACCCAAGCTCACCCCATGCTGCAGTGCCTGGGTTTGGGCTAAGGCAGGATTAGTCCCATGAGCTTGCACCATGCTGCAGTGCCTGCAACATGTTGGCATCACTGTTTCTTAGGGAAATTAGCACTGGCAGAGCCTGGAGGACTCTGAGGAGCACCGCTGGCCCAGACTTGCAAGCGGGGGTGAGCTGTTGGCTGTGGCGGGAGGAGGGGGAGAGATGCTCTGGGAGGGCAGGATGGAAACAGGAGCTGCAGCCAAGGCTGCGCTGGGCAAGGATGAGCTCCCTGAGTGCCAGCGTGTGCCAGGCGCCCTGTGCCCACCTGCACAGCTCAACCCACGCTGGGTGGGAGCAGGCGGCACCAGGCACGTCCCGGGCTGCTTTCCAGACCTGTGAATTACAGCTGCAGTGGGTGCCTCCTCCTCCCCAGAGCAAGTGACATCCACCCTGGCTTGCCAAATAAACCCCCCAGCATTACTGAGAGGCTGGGGGCCGCAGCGCTGGGTTTGCAGGCAGCCAGGCATTGCTGCAGCCTCACTCTGCTTTGCAGCAGCCATCCCCTCTGAGATGGAAAGCGCAGATGGAAGTTACATGGCAGACTGTGGCCATTCATTCCTGGTCTGGGAAATGGTCCCCATGAAAAAAAATGGGAAATTCAGGGAGCCACCAGTGCTTACTTGCCAAGGAGGTGTGAGGATGCACCAAGCGATGTGCCTTTCCCTGTCCCAGCTGTGCTTCCCATTAGTGATCCCAGCCCAAACTTTCCTGGCCATCTCAGTAAACACAGCACATACATAGATCTAAAGCCAACTCAGGCACACTGTTTGCTTTATTATAGGTAACACCAGCAGCCACCAAAAAAGAAATGAAACACCAGGCAAAACCAGCTGTAAGGCCAAAGCGTGGTGGGACAGCAGTCACCTTCCCGTGGCTCCCTGCGCTGCCGTGCCAGCAGCACTCACTTGTCCCTGGGCAGCAGGGGTGGAAAACAACAACCCCAGGACTTGAGGGTATGAAACCAGGCATTGCACAGGAATGCATGAGTGCTGCAGGAAAGCGAGGGCTGTCCCTGGCTCAGCGCCGCTGGCACCCCAGAGGGGTTACGCCGATTCGGTCAGTCCCATCCTACCCCGTGGCCACGTCCCACAGCTGCAGGACCTCATCCCCACTGCGGGGATGCAGCTTGTGGGGCTCCTCCACATGCCCCCCTCTCTCTTAGGGCTTCCCCGTGCTTTAGTCCTGGTTTGCAGATGGCATTCCCACGTTTCCTTCTTCCTTATCCAAGGAGCACGGCCTCACGGTCTAAACCAGCTCTGCGATGCCACCGTCCTCCCCTAGCCCCCCTGGCCCAACAGGCCTGTGTGAGCTGCACCCCTCAAACAGCTAAGGCTGCATTTCTTGGGGGGGCATTTCAAAATTCAGGAAATTTCCCCAAGGGGCCCGGCTGGCGGTGAGCCGGTGTCCAGGAGAGGGCAGGGTTAGCTGCCCGGCACTGCAGCACAGCACCGACATTTCGGGTCATGGCAAGCCGGCTACTGCCATTATTTACAGCCCAGAGAGGGCTTTCCCCTGCCCACCCCTGTTTTTTTTTTTTTTTTTTTTTTGAGCTTAAATCCCACTTAGAGCTGCGTGGTTTGTGCCTTTTCTGGCGCCTTCCAGCCCCAGGCTGTCCCTCCAGAGCTGGGTGCCGGCACGCACCTTGTTTACACTGTACTTCTGGTGCTGAGCCATCACGCCTGCTCTTTCAAGAGGAGATGTGTGCCCTGGCGGGGCAGAGAAAATGCCTTACGTTAATCTAGGGATTGGTTGCAAGAAGCGTTGCCTTTGAAGGAAAAATGGGCAGCTGTGGTCACCCTCCAGCCACTGAGCCCCGGGGCCTGCGGAGAGCAGGGTTTGCAATGGGCTCTGACCCATCGCGAGGGTGCTGGAGTGGTACCAAGGGCTCGGAGGGGCAGCGGGGCCAGTGGCAGAGCTGGCATCACCCCAAGAGGCTTAGCACACACCCCAGCAGCATCTCCTTGGCCAGGTCAGCCTTAGATGGTATACGAAATATACTGTCCACGGAGCAACACGCTGAGCAGCTCAGCAAGCCCCTGCTCAGCCAGAATGAAAGATGGAGAAAGCAGCTGGGGAGCCGAGGAGGATGATGGAAGAAGGCTTTCCATGAGCAGGGATGGAGGAGCAGCCTGATCGGAGAGGGTCACCGAGCAGCATGGAGGAGGGCACTTTCTTAGTATTGCTTTCTCCAGAAGTAACATCCTTCCCTGAGTCACTCCTGAGACTCATCTGGCCTTGCGCTGGCCCCAACCTGTTAATGTTTAACCCACCGGACAGGGACAGCACGTCGGAGGTGGCACGTGAGAGGCGGTGTCAGCGTACGGGGACGGCAGCACACGCGAGGTCGCCTTCCCGCACCGGTGGGACCTGCATCACCCGGTGGCATCAGCGGCACCCGGCTCCCACTCTGCTCCCGTAAGCCCCGGGACTTAGTTGGGGTGAAGCGGCTTTGCCAGGGGTAATACCAGTTCACTTGGAAAAGGGCCTGCCGGGGCTGTGTGGCCTAGGATACCTCGGCACCTGCTTCGGGGGACCGGCTGAAAGGTGAAAGAGGGGGGATGCTGGCTTCAGCCCCCTCCGTGAAGTGTAAAGCCTGGCAGGCAGAGCCATGGGGTGATGCACGGCGCCCATTTGCACACATAAAGCCCCTTTTCCTCCAGGGACATAGTCCCTGGTAGCGCGAGCAGGCCCAGGGCTTACGGGGTGGTTGGTGCCGTGTTTTAGGGCGAGCACTGGTTTGTCTAATGAGGGAAAAAATACAGTTCCCTTGTAAGCAAACAAAGCTTGACTTGATTGCCTTTAAAGTGCAACTAGCACAAGCAGTGGCAAAAGTGCAAACACTGATAATGCTCGGAACATTTTGAGCTGTGCAAACAAGCCAGAGGTGGAGGCGTGTGTTGAAATGAAGGGGTGAGGGGGCTGGGGGGAGGAGAGCTCCTGGCCCTAGCAGCCCCCCAGCCCCCCCCAGAGCTGCCCGAGACAGCGATGCCAAGTCTGGGTTGGGGGCTGGAGGCAGCCCCTGGGCGAGCAGGGCTGAATGGGAGCCTTAAGGAGCACAAAACCCCCACTGAGGTGGGATGCAGATGTTATTCCATTTTTAACCCCAGCCTGAGGCTATGCCCTATCCCAGCAGCAGGAAGAGTTCCAGAGCCACACAGCAGAGCCACTGGGACAAGGCAGAGCTGGGCATCCCTTGCCTGGTCACCACCCACATGGAGCATCCCACCAGTGTCTCAGATGCCATGTGGCAGACAGCACGCTGCCCCTGCCTTGCTTTTTCCTCTTCTTTCCCTACCCCACCTCCTTTTCCCTAGGCCAGTGGCTGCATTGTATACACCCAGTGCTCCTCCTGCGCCTTGTTCAGCATTTTCTGTCCCATGCAGCTCTCTGAACCCTCCTCTGGGTGATGATCCGTAGGTGGCTACTGCATAGCCTAGCTCTGCCCCACTGGCTCCTTGGCTGGTGACCACAAAACCCTGTTTCCCACCACCCCGCACCCCTCAGGACACTTCTTGCCCCGGACAGGGGAGGGTGATGCGCGGGAGGCTCAGTCCTTGCAGATGTGTGATAGCTTACAGGGAGCCAGAGCACCAGAGCTTTAGGTAGGGATTAAGGTCCAGCTCCTCAAGACACATTTAGGCATCTGCCTCCTATTACTTAGGATTACCAAGCAGGTTGGGAAAAGCAGGCCACTGCTAACTGGGTCAAAAGAAGAAAAGGCAAGACTTCGGATGGATCACCGGAGACGCAGGCAGGGTGCAGGGACCTCAGCCTTTATCTTGGCTCCATCCCTCCAGATCCCAATGCACCAAAGGGTCTCTCCAAGCTGTTTGTGCTGCCAGGCTGGGAGAGGAAGAGATGCCTGGAGTCAGGCATCCCACACGCAAACCCTGGGCTCTCAGCACAGCCCTCCTCATCCCGGCACGAAGGGATTACCAAGTTTTATGTCTGGCTGACGAACTCTTCCCTAATCCAGCCTTGGGAGGGAGGGAAAAAGCTTTTCTTATTAAATCCATTGCTCGCTCGCATCCTGCACAGGGCATCCTGGATTGCTCCTCTTGCTGCCCAGGCTGCTGCGTGCCGACTCGGACACTTCCCGGGCTGCCTGATGCTCCAGGTAATGGGGTTACTGCCAGACGGGAGTTTTTGGGAAAACAGGAACCCAACAGGCCTTTCCCTCTCTGGAAGAGATCAGCCCAGCCTCCACCACTGGCACCTATTTTCATACAGCCAGAAAGACCTGAATACTGGGGAGGAATTAATGTCTTTGCCAGACCTACCCAAAATCAGCCAGTTCAGCATGTTAGTAAGTGAATGGACAGGCAAACAGAATGATGACACACTCACTTTTGCAAGGCTTGAGAAAACAGGCTGAAGTACAGTACACAAAATAACAAAAAAATAGACATAGTGGCGTAAGTTCAGTTGCTCTGGGACAAAAAGTGATTTTTTTTTATTATTATTCTTTTAAGCTAAAGCTTCCTTTACTTTTGCTCCTAATTCTGCCAAGTTTCTTCTAAGTGAAGTTTTGGGGATTTTCCCAGCTGGACTCCATTTTCTGGTAGGAGAAGGCAGGGCAGAAGCACCCACAGAGCCCAGACTCAGAGCAGAGAGGCAATGCACGTCGGACATGACACCTGGGGTAGTTTTGGCCCAGTGTGGCTTGTTGATGTAACTGAGGCTGGAGGCCAAAGGCAATAAGGGATTAGAGTAAAACAGCTCAGGCAAGCAAGCAAGGGGGTTTTCTCAGCAGTGTCTGCTAAGTGATGCTCTTGTGAGAGCTGCAGCACTGGGGTGCACCTGGGTGTGCAGATGTACCTCAACAGAGCCCGGGACACGCACCCATCATGGACACACTGTCCCATGGTGGTACCCATGATATTCAAGGAAGAAGCCAGACAAAATGGGTGCTTGATGCTGCTGGGTTTTCGAAGCAAGCTGTTATTCTCAAACAGGCTCTTTTTCCCTTGCTTCTCATCCCAAACACTCACTTTCCTTCCAAAAATTGCAACAAGCATCACTAGTGAGCCCCATAAGCCCCATTTTCCCCCACGGCGGGGGGGTTCTCCACACCGAGCAGCTGTACCTCACCTGCGGGGTGCTGGAAGCTGTCAGGCCTAAAAATTCACAGCTCCCCTGGGAGCAGGAAAGCTATTTTAGAGGCTTCAAAATTGCAGCAGCCCAAATTATTTCCTGAAGCCTGCTTTAAGTTATTCAGGCATCTGGCTGTGCAGGTATAAAGCAGCTCGCTCATAAAAATGCTACCCTCTCATAATTTTGTTGAGTTTTCCCACAGTCACGGTTTTTCTCTGTGCTACCGGGCTGTGGGGAAATAACCACCTTCCAGTGAGCTTGTTCAGGATGGGACAGGAGGGTATTTTTGTGTGTGTGCACACTCACAGTATCTGCATGCCCATCCTTGGCTTGGAGCCTGACACCACCTTGTCCATGGCGGTGGCTGCATCCACCCAAATTTGGGCAGAAAGGCAACCCGAGTCCCATAAGAGGTAAAATCTACCCAGGGATGGCTAGCAGGGCAGATGGGTTTGGGGAGAGCCCTGGAAAGCAAAGCCACCACGTCCCAGGCGCGCTCAGCCCATCACAAGCGTGCTTGGCTTTCCTCTGCAGGGCCCCAGGGAGGAGAAGCCGGGTCGGTGCCCTCCCCACTGGGCAGCCCATGTCCCAGCCTTACACCAGGGTCAGGCGCCCGTATCACGCGCCAGAGCATCGCCACCGACTGGCACTTCACAGCTGCTTTGAGGTGCTGCCAGGGACTGTAGGTCACGACTGCCAACAAATCAGAGCCATTGTGCTCCATCGCTCCCCCCCCCCTCTTTTTCCCCATTAATAGCCCCTTTCTGTACCCAGGGAACGTGATTCTGCATCATCCCATCCCTCTGTGAACCCCAGCTCTGCTCCAAACTGGCTGCCTGTGCCCACCATAGATGATGTCCCAGCTGGGGCTCTCTGCGCTGGCCCCGCAGGAGGTGGGTGCACATCCAGCCCCGCAGCAACCCTCCACCCCAAAAAAAAGTGCTTTGATTTTGTATCACGGTATTTTTATTGTGTTGGTGCATTCAGAAAAGTCTCTGCCACCACAGTATCCGTAAGCCCTTCCACCAAAAATGGGTCTTAGTCTCTGATCATTGCAAAAGCATTTCTGCCACTCACCCCACAGATGATGTTTGGTACCCAGAGCAGTGGTGCACAACAGTGGGTGCCCCAGTGTGAGGGCTTGAGCAGGCGGGTTGTTTGGAGACTCTCCGGGAACACAAGCCACCTAGTCAAGCTGTTGTTCTCATTTGTTATTCAGAGTTAAGGAAATCTGCACCATTCTCCCGTCAGCCTCCCCATCCCGGAGGATAATTGATGCTAACGTCATTTCATTTTGGTCCAGCTGCTGGGCTCAGGAACAGCTGTTTTATTGTTCCAACTGAACACACAAAACCAAAAAAAAACCCCGCAACCCAAAAAGCAACAAAAAACCAACTAATTTGTGTTTGCGGCGAGGTTAGCTGCAGCTTCCTCTACCCAGAAACACGAGGAGACAGAGCAGCAGCCCCAGGGAAGAGCCAGGCCTCCAGGAAAGCTGAGATTTATACATCCAGCTAAGTGTCAACCTCCAACATATGATGCAACACCCCTCCCCAAAAGCCTGCCATGTCCAACAGGCAGGTACTTCCAGCAGAGTCCCATTTCCCCTGATACTGAGCTGTCACCTTCAGGTGGGATACACCGTAACAGCCTTCATGTCCTCCCAGGAGCAGAGATCCACCCTGGTATTTGCAAGGAGGAGAGCAGCACTTGGTTAAGAGCAAGGATTCATGCCTCTTCCAAGGAGCAGACAAAAATAGGTGCAAAAATGTGCCAGTGACACGTGCATCTTCAGTGCACGGGCAAATGAGCTCACCCCCTTTTCCAGCTCATCAAAAGCAGCCTGTGCATTTGATGCGTCAGCACAAGACCGTGCGGCTTGCAGCCATAGGGGAGTGCTGGGCACCACACACATAGACACACACATTTCTTCAAGAGCACGGGATGAAGGGAGGAGGTCCATCACTTGCTCTGCAGCAGGTGCAGGACAATATCTGGAAGTCACAGGCTGGTCCAGCCAAGCACTCCACTAAATCCTTAAGCATTCCTGTGAAGCTACCACCAGGCAAGCTGTGGATCAAGTGGAAAACACTTCCCTGCCTGCCAAAAAGATCTGTTAAAAAAAAAAAAAAGCTTGCTAAAAAGCCAGAAAAGAACTCCTAAAACCACCCAGGCTAATAGACGTTTAATATTCATTTTCTCTCTAGCACTAATATCTCTATAGATAAGATCGGCACTTCTCCCATGCAGAAGAACTGGGAAACACTGGTATCTCTTACACAAACTGAGGAGGAGCTACCAGAAGGACAGGCATAGCTGGTCTCCTTGCCTCATTTGCAGAGGCACTTTGCTATAGGTGACACCTGGCCCTAGAAATAAAGGGCTCTGTAATGCCCACAGCAAATTGCTTGGGTAATTTTCCCTACATAGCCAATGCAGAAGGCACAGGGCTGCCTGTGAGGCTGACGTGAGCATCTTTTGACACCTCCTGGTGTGTGCCACATGCTTGGCATTATTTCTGGCAGCATAATGTGTTTTCTCCCTGTTGCACAAGAGGGAGGGTGGTAGGGATCCAATCCTATATGCAGTGGCATGAAACGCCCTGGTCCCCCTCGGGAGACTGCGCTGGACCTGGGAACCAGCACGTGGTTTGAAAAGCCCCAAGAGAGGAGAATGACCACAGCATCTCCTCTTAGCAAACCAATAGTGGGGCAAAGCCACCAACTTTTTGGGGTTGCAAATAAAATAGACCTTGTCCATGAAGAGCCCTGGGCTCTGCAGTACCTGCATTGTAAATCCAGCGGCCGAGACCCATCGTGGATCAGCGCCAGATGTGACTGTCCCCTCGAGAAGAGCGCTGTCAGGGGAAGGAGTCCATAGGCAAACAACACAACAAGAGCAGTAAGAGGCTGGAGGTGGAAAAGAGCTGTTGGATCATCCTTCTCATTCAGCTGGGTGAGCAGCAAGGATACGGAGTCAGTAAGTGTCCCCTCCTTTGCCTGGTGACAAGTTGCTCCCACTTCAAAACAACCTCCCTGCATCCCAGCTCTGGCCCACGGATGCTTCGTCCCTGCTCTAAGGCTGCTGCCTCCAGCATCCCAGCTGGCTTGGCAGCAGCCTGTAACCACAAGGGTGTTATATCTGCGAGTGGGTGAGGGGAGGTGTTGGAGAAACCATCACAGCAAGTTGGCAGAATTCAGTGTCTACAAGCCACCTCGTTTGCCAGCAGAGTCCTGGGGGGGGGGGCAGAGAGGTCACTGAAACCTTCAGGCAGTGACATTTTATGGGGACATGTAGGGAAGCAAGGAGAGGGCAGAATTCAGCCCCGTTCCCTGCACCAGCGGAGTTCAGGCAGGCTGGCTGCAAACCCGGAGCCGGGTCAGCTATAGGTACAGAGCCCAAAAGGAGATGTCGGAAGATGTCATGGAAAATATTTACTCCGTGAGGTCAGTGCACCCTTGGCTTCTCTTTGGAGGGGACTTTGAACACAGGAGGGCAGACGTTTCCCGCACGCTTCTGCAGGCGAGAGGCTTCCCTTGGCTGGAAAGACGAAAAGCACAAGTGGAAAGTTTTGTGTGTAAGGCAAAGCAACTGAGCCTTCAGCTGCTGGTGGCTGGGCGCTTGCTATTAGGGGAAACAGCCTGCTTTGGAAAAAAAGGGGATGAATCTTTGAGAACAAGGCCTGGGAAAAAAAAAAAAAGAGGGGATGCTCCAGAGCAGAGCCATGGTCTGGCAGTATGACACCCAGGAGGTGCGGGCAGGCACCGGCTTGTGTATTAGAGGGAAAAAAAAATCACTCCAAAACTGTAGTGCGTTGGAGGTGAGGTGTGGGCGCAGAGTGGACAAAGCCCTTGCTTTCAGCATGGACAGGCAGAAAGGACTCAGCGTGCCCATGGGGCATTCCCTGCCCGCTCTAATGCCCTGCACAGCCAGCCAGCCTCTCCCCACCACATCAACCTGTGCCACCACACCAGGGAAGGATGGCTCAGAAAAGAGATCCCAGTCCCCAAGTCTGCGATCAAAGGGGGTGGGGGGCAGGCTAGTGAAATGCCAGGCCACATATAACAGGGTATGTTATTCCCTGATGCAAGCCCACAAAGTGCTACACAGCAGCTGTGGAAAAGGCTGTGCTGTGTTTCTTGCAATAAGAACAGTGGTTTGCATCCCCTTCTCCAGGGGTTCGGCTCCCTCGTGCAGAGCTCCTCGGCACTACCTTTGAGGTTCAAGCCATGGTTTGAACGTTCGTCCGATTGACTCCTATCAGTGTATGTATCTCTGGATGAAAGCAACTGCCCCCCCCCCCATATGGGATCACCGCTGGGTGCTTGGGCCACCTGAACGGGTGATGCCAAGCATTTGGGTAGCTCAAGCAGGGAAAACCATCTCCTAGAAGACCATCAGAAAAAGCAGAGGAAGATGTTTCACACCTCGCAAGGAGCAGCTCTCAAACAACAACTCTCAGCTTGCCTTAAAGCAAGGATCTGACACTTTCTGCTCTTCCTGGGAGCATCTCTTGCTCTACTTTCTAGTCAGGCCAGCATCCCAGGGGACAGTTTCTCTCTTTATTTCAGGTTTAGCTCATAAAGTGACAATCTTCCCCTGGAGCCACCCCATGGGGGCTGTGACTCCATCACCCCTTGCAAGCGAAAGCGGGAAGGCGAGCTCCCAGTGCCGAGGCGAGGCTGCGTCCGGCATCGCTGCCAGCAGTGATTCAAGAGGTGGGACTCCCGCCTGCCTGACTCACTTGCTGGCCATGCCAAGCCCTAGCGAGGTGCTTCACTTGCATCACTTGTTGCTGGAGATGATGAAGAGACCCTGTTCTCAAGAAGATTTTAAGCCATTTTAAGCCCCCACACATTCCTGTTTGCTAGTATTTCCCCCCCCTCCCCAGCTTTTGACTCACCACGTTGCCAACTCATCACTCCATTGAGCAACCGTGGTACACCATCGCTTCCTCCTCGACGTATTCAGGCTCCCCACCCGTCCCCAGTTTGTCCCAGTCTCATCTCAGCATCCCAACGCCCCAGCTCCCTCATGGCAGGGTGCCCATTGTCCTACCAAACATAGCCCCTGCTGAGATCACTTGCCTCGAGAGCCCTCGAGCACCCTGTGCCACCCCCAAGACTGGGGTCTCCAGCACGGCACAGCCAGACCCTCACTCCTGGGGGGCTCTTCTAGGAGTGATAAAATCAGGAGGGCTGTCTTCTGCCCACCACCTTGCTGGTCCCCAGCTCCTCCACCCAGAGCCCCAGCACTCACCCACCCACCCAGCTGCCCGAGCCCCTCGCCTCAGCCGGGCACTGCAGCAGCCGGGACACTTGAGCCCCAGCTCAGCTGTTGACTCCAGCCCGTCCCTGAGGAGTGGGATGGGGACGGGGAGCCACTCCAGGGTGGAATTTCACTCACTTTGGTGACCTCGTGCCTGTGGCGCACTCTAAAAATACAAATAAACGGGCGGGTGGCATGAAACCCATCCCGTTTCCCACAGGGGGCTGCTTGGCCAGGCCCTGCCTCCCCTGGCTGTGTCCTCCTTTATGAAAGAAATGAAGCTGAGGACTGAAAAAAAAAAAAGGCCAGATCCTGTCCTTCCCTGGTCTCAGCTGAAGAATATATTTAGAAATCAACTGGGGCCAATTCGCTGAAGAACTGGGCATGGGGTCGGGAGGGGGCAGGCTCCATATCCCCCTCACGCTACCTGCTTTGCTAAGCCAGGCCAGCCAAGCTCTTCCTATCTCCTCTGGGCTCTCCCATCCCTCCGAGCACCCTGTTGCCCCGCTCATCCAAATCTGCTGCAGGCAGGCCAGGCTGTGCACAGCGGTCCCCTGTGCCGTGGGGAGCCTGTCCCCACCCACCGAGAGCATCTCACCCTCGTGGTGTCCTTGCCTCCAAGCATCTCCTCCGCTGCCACTTCAGACAAGCCCCAAAGCAGCAGCAGGAGCTTTTCTTCCCCATCCTCACCTGTGCAGCTTTATGCTCCGTAGTAACTAATTTCACTCCCATTCCTACCTACCCAGGTCTCGTGCTTGGGGTCATCAACACTCAGCCCCCATGTCAAGGTTGCTAGCAGAAACCATCCACAAGCCTGACACCGGTCTAATTAATATAACTTGTCGTGATAGCAAAATCCCCTTCCCACCCCTCTCCTCTCGCATCTGGGGACACAGCGAAATCAGGACCCAGGTGCTCTGCCTTCGCCACCGCACAGCAGCGGGTGTCCCCTCGCATGTCCCCGCACGTGTCCTCAGCTGGCATGCCAGCCCACCGCCGCTCTCAGGGATGAGGAGCCAAAGGGGACAGCAGGCAGCGGAGGTCATGGTTTCCCTGCGTGCAGCGATAAAGCAGCTCAGCTCTCCCGAGTGGCAGGGAAGGGAGGGAGGGGGACGAAAAGCCCAAGCGAGATGTATTTTTGCGAACAGGCAGATTAGGAGCAGCTCGAGGCGTGCTGGCAGCCGGCGCAGGAGAGCTGGTGTTATCTGTGAATGGGTGCAGGCTGTTACCCGCGGCTCCTGTCGCTGCCGGGATGGGGAGGTGGGGAAGGGAAGGTCGGGGGAGATGTTTGCTTCTCGGCCAAGTGGCTATTTCTGACATCAGGAGCCCGTGGCTGAGGCCAGAGAGGGTTTGCAAACAGCAGCTGGACCCAGGCTGCACCCGAGGAATATCCACCGCCCCTGGGCTGGAGAAGCTGCCCTGGCCCCCAGACCCTCGGTGAAAGCTCCCTGCCACGCTTCCCATCACTCCCAACCCACGGCCAGCAACGCCCTGTGCCCTGGGACACGCTGTCCCATGCACTGACACCCCAAGAAGCCATAAGGCTAGCGAGGTCCCCGGGCAGGGAGCAGCTAATGCAGGGCACTGATTGAGTTACAGGCCAGCGGTTGTATCATGTTTACCAGCTCCCCGCCGCATATCCTGTGCTGGGAGGATTCCTGGAAGCGGGAGCTGATTTCGCACCCCCTCCCCACGCCGCACAAACATGCAAGCTATGCCAAAAGCAGATCTCTGCACGTGACCGCCGCTGATATTACCCAAGTGGCTGGCAGGGAGCAGCCAGCCCCTTCCTCGCTCTTCTCCTCCTCCCCCGGCCGTACGCCTCTATCTCCAACACAGGGCTGGCTCCATCCATGTTTTTATTCTTCTTCCCCTCCTCTTAACTCTGTTTAACTTTTCCTACCTCTTAATTTAAAGCAGAGGTGGCAGCCCTGCTGGAGATGCTGGAGGTCTCCAAACCTTTGATGGGATGGTTAAATCCTGGGTTTCCTCCGCCCTGTGCCATTGGACTGCTCAGGTGACACCAGAGCCCCAGCCAGCCACTTTGGGATGAATGAAGTCCTGGAGTCCAGACTCTCTAAGTGGTATATGAGCCCTTTACCCATGCAGGGAAACAGGGTGTGAGTCAGTCACAAACCCTGAGCACCACTTGCAAACCCAGGCACTAGGACAGCAATCTCAGGCCCCAAGGCACTGGGGTTTGAGGATGCTGCAACACCTTCCCTCCATCTGGCAGACAGGGATGGAGGCAGAGCAGGAAGATTTTCCTGCCTCCCCCGGGCCATGCACGGACATGCTGCACACCTCTGACACCACACTGCTACCCAGAAGCTCAGCCTGGAAATCTTCCCCGCACGGTACCTGAAGGCATCCTCTTGGATGTAGCTCAGGCTGTTTCTGCAGCCCTACCAACATGCCTTCTCCGTGCCAGCAGATTTTGGGGTGGCAGTTGCTGGGTTGGTAGGTCCCCACCTCTGTTTTTTCTTTCGTATCTGGGCCAGCTGACTCAGTGAGATGGCAGGGTGCCCTGGGGCTACCACCCAGCCCGTGGCGATAACACTTCACTGGGACTGGGCAGATACATCACTGCTGGGGAGCCTGGGAAAAGCAGCCACTTGGATTTCTCCCAGCCAGCCTCTCCTGCATCCCTGTTAACATCCTAGCGACATCCCTGAGAAATGGGAAAGGTTGGCCCAGCCGGGAACTGCGCCTCTGTTTGGAGATCCAGCTCCTTCAGCCTCAATGCTCACGGGCACGCAAAGGACATGGCTCGCCGCTACCTTGCTCGCACTGCCCTGTTCCCCGAGCCCCTCTGTGCCTCTGATCCCCTCGGTGCAGGGCAGAGGGAGATGAGTGCTTGTAGATGCTGGTTCAAAGCGCTCCTCAGCCTGTATACCTCATTTGCAGATGTGAGCCCTTCTGGACAGGAATTGCCTATCCAGCATCAAGCAATGGGCAGCTCCACAGTCAGGAGGACATCCCCGGTGTTTTGGCCCTGTATAAAACATTTATGCTCCCTCCCTTTTTGGAACAGCATCACCCACAGCTAGGCTTTACCTGGTGCCCTACCTGAATTACCATCATTTGTGTAACATCTTCCAGCGTGGGGCTTCAGATGTCCAGCATCTCCATAGGGCTCCTGATATTACTTGCTCTCTGATTTGCTTGAAATACATCCCTTCTTAAGACAGATTGTTTACATCTTTTGGAGGGTTTTTTGTGTCTAAATCTTTCTATTTTCATTCAAGATTTCTTTTTGAGATAGGCTGGAAACTATCCTGAGTTGCCACCAGGGCAAAGGTATTCCTTGGATATATTTACACATTCACGAAGACAAACTACAAGATCTAATCTTGCAAAGACTCATGCACATGTTTGACTTGAGACACCTGCACCATTTCTTCATGGCAAGTGAAACAGCTTCAAGCTGAAAGTTAACCTACACCTACTGGGTTTTTTTCTGGTGCACATTTTTCCCTTGTAAACAAAGAGCCAAACAAAGCACCTTTGCTGCCCAATGGCAACTTCAATTCGGGCAAAAAAAAGCTTTGGAAATAAATGGTTTGATTTGCAAAGAGTCAGCATAGCATCCACCCCAATTGGGTGGGCTCTGAGAACACAGGTGGTGACTACTGCTGCATGAAAAGAAGGGGGAAAGAGAAAGGGAAAGATGGGAAAAGGAAGAGCAGAGAGCCTCTGCAGGACTGCAGGGAAATGCCATGAGCACCCCCAAATTTCCCAATGCTCAGCACTGTTGCCACATGGGGATGGATCAGCTTTGACACCACGTGGGCTCTGGATCCCCATCCCACACGGGAGAACAGCCTGTCCCCAGCCTCCCTGGCACACCGACAACTTGAGAGGGAATCCACACTGATGCTATGGATATGAGTAATCTCAACACTGTCTTTTAGTGTAAGCATCCCCTCCTGTGACCTCCTCAGAGAGCTCCGGCTTCTCTGCAACTTGGTCTCTCTCATCACATCTATGTACTTTTGCCCCCTTCCTGCACCAAACCCCCCTCCCACCTTCCTTTATTTACAAATATCATGTAAGCCCAGGCAAAAACCCAATTAGCAGCCAGGCTCCTGTCAGCACCTATTATCTCCGTGTGTTAGCTGCGTCCTTAGTGAACTGCTTAAAAAGAAAGGCAGAAGGACGCTGCCCATGGGCAGGAATTTTCCACTGGGTAGGTACAGCCAAACTGGGTCACGCGATGCGGTCCCCCAGCTTGCATTGCCCACCGGCACCGTGAGACGTAGCTGTGCCAGCGGGCAGCCCCTTCCTGCACTGCCTGAATCCCTCTGTCTGGGGCATTGCCCAAAAGAGGCACCTTTCACGGGCCAGTTGAACCCGAAACATCCCCAAACTGATCCCAGGGGGACGGGCTCCAATCTCCAAATTCATCCCACAGGGCCACTAGCTCAATTGGAACTCGCTCGACATGACCTTGGCACCAGGCTTCACGCATCAGGCGGTTTCACGTTGACCCCTATCGTTGGGACACGGGGACTGAGCAGAGGGATGAGCCTCTCGGTGATGGGTCTCTCTGTCCCATCAAGTTGCCTGCAGGAGTTTTAATGGAGTCCAGCCCTGCTGGTGTTGCTCAGGAGATGATGAGGACCGAGGACTGTTTGAGGAGGAGAAGATGGGGACCAAGGGCTCTTTGAGGATGAAGCCATGTCTGGGAGGGAAGGCATCCTCACCTCTGCTGGAGGGGCACTTCCTTGCTGCAGCAAAGAAGGACCCTGCTCAAGCTGTTGCAAACCAGCTGAATAGCTGGCAGGGCAGTCCAAACTGCTTCCCCCAGCCACAAGCAGTGAGATCCAGAGGGTTTCCAGGGGAAAACTCCACTGCCCGCTCGCCAGCCCACTTCCCAGCTGGCAACAGGCTGCCTCCGGCTCCCTGCCACCCCACATCTGGAAGGGAAGCATCAGGAAGAGACACGCTGGGCACTTCCCTCCTGCACATCTGGGAATTGAGAGTGTTGTTTCATTGTGCTGGGGCAGGGAGTGTTTCGCTGGTGTTATTATTCCAAGCTGGCCCAGAGTCCTAGGAAAACAAAAGCTTCTTCCTTGCCAAAGGGAGGGCTCGCTAGAGGCAGCCACTGGAGACGAGGGCTGGGCTATTCTCTAGGCTTCTAAACGCTACATTTTGGTGTTTAAATTTAGCCCTAGATTGAAATTTTGCAGACATGAGCCCTTCTGGTGAGCCAGCAGCCTCGCCAGCATCAACACTAGCTTTTGCCACGCAGTGCGCCAAGCAAGCATCCTGCCTTCCCCAAGAGCTCAGCCTCCAAGCCTCCAGCCTCAGCAGCAATGTGCTTCGTGGGACAGACCCCTGGCTGCCCATCAGCAAAGAAACCACCCAGACGTGCTCCCGAGAGCCACGATGGCTGGACAAGACAGTCTAGTTGGAATAACAAGGTTTTTTGGCCATCAGGTCTGCATTGAGACAAAGGAAGGTGCTTGCAATTTTTTCTCTCTTTAGGCAGATGACCAATTTGACCAAAGAGGACTTTCCAGAAGCAATGGAGATGTCAGGTGTTGAGAGCTCTGGCCATGCCCTGTGTCACCTGTTTTTTCCCTGGGGCACAGAAAGTCATTACAGCTTTTGGCTTCTTGTACTCCAGCCCTTAAGCTTTAGGATGCCAGTCCTTGCCTGGGAAGGGAGCCAAGCCCCACACTTCTATTCTGTCACTATTATTGCTATCCATTTTCCCCACCTTACTCCAGAGCATGGTAAATGGCTTCAAGGAAAAGAGCCTTGCTCACAGCAGGTCTCTTCTCTACATTTAGACCCCTAGATGTGATAGGCGCTCTTTTTTTTCTCCCAAATACATAATTTAAAGGCTCCAACCAGAAGTTGTTTCCATAGCGCTTGATCATACCACCTGGGAAGGTGGGCACAGTCCAATACTTGCCAAAGGCTGTCGCCTCCCTCCAGCCCCGCTGCCAAGCTCTGTGGCCTCTACTTGAGTTGGCCATTGGAGTTAATGCAGGCAAATAAGGAATCAGGAGGAATGCTGTTTTATTTGCTGGAGTTCTGCAAACAATTAATATGGCCTTGTCCTTTGGATGAACCTGGTTTGATAAGGATGCTATTCATATTACAATGATTCCTTAAGAACAGAAAGTTGAATGCAAGTGAGCAATCCAGCTCTTGTCTGCTCTACGCCTGCAAGGGAAACATGCCTGCAGGCTTGCGCTCCCGGGGAAAAAAAGAGATGCTCCAAGCTTTCAAGGCTTTTCTGCACAAATCCAGTGGTGCATGAGAAGTGCCCTATAAATGAGGTGGAAGGAACAGGGAATGGTGGGGAATCACTCCTATATAACATGACCCAAGGGCATTTCACACAGCAGCTCTCCTGCAACTGCTTTCCCCAAAACACTATTCAGCCCCAAATCCAGACCTCTGGATTTGTTCAGAGCTGCTGTATATGGCCACTGGCTGGCTGATAAGCACTGGAGTAGGATGTGGCTGAAGAGAAAACCTTACATTCAAAGGGCACCTAAGAATAGAAATATGACGATAGATCTTCTTTAAGATGAATGGACTAAAAATTGCAAATTTTTTTATACACAAATTAGAGTACTAGTCTAATGCAAACAGCCAAATACCCAATTTCGTGGCTTATTAAAATCCAAGGGAAGCTGATCCTCTCGGCACACAGCTCCCTAGGGATGAACTGTGTTTCACTGCTCTGTGGCAGGGTTCAAACGCTACGGGGATGTACAGAAAGCTTTTGAGCACAGCAAGCCTCCAGAAAACACAAAGGTAGCTTTGTCTGGAGTATATCGACCTTCTTTTTTCTTAAATACTAATTCTGACCCGAAGATAAATATAACACGTGCAGAAACATGTGATCCTCTCTAGGAAGGCAACTGTAAACACACACTGCTATGCACAAGCTAGGCAGAAGAGTAGAAATGCAGCCAGCTTCGCATTGAAAAACTTTTCCTCGTGAGAGAGAACCTGGCACCAGTGTAAGGAGAACTAAGGGGATTCAGTGCATTGCTTAAGCATATGTTTTGCTAAACTTGTGGTTCATCAAGGAAGAAGGATGGAAGGAAGACGCTGCCTGCTGCACAAGAGAACCGTAACACAGATGTAATCAAACTTAGCTGCTCTGCTGAAGCTTTGAGTGATCCTGAAGATCTGGGGAATACAGGTTAGCTCTATTTAAATCAACTCAGTTGCTCCTACAGTCCCCATCTTTTCCCTAGAGAGTGCTTTTGCTTTTAACCACTTCTATTGCTTCCTTTCCCTGATCACTTACTGCCATGACAGATTCAGCACTGTCAGAAATGCTCACATCTTCAGATTAAACTGCAATTCTGCTCCAAAGAGCGGCTGTGGAAGTGTTGTGGGTGATTTAATCTCAGTGACCTGCATCAGCTCTGCAGTGCTACCAAGGAATAAAACGGGACGGTGCCACCAAAGCAAGAGGTTGCTGCTCAGAAAACCCACAGGAACACATCCAAGGTTCATCAGGTCTTTTCCCCATAGAGACTGCATGATGTTTCACCAGGATGGGCTGCGCTTGGAGATGAACTTGATGGCTGAACCACACTAATAAATCCAAAAGGAGAATTAGCAAGCTATAGGCATAACGAGAACATTTTGCAGTTTTTATTCCCCAAAGTCATGTCTTTGATTTGCAGGAATCCCTGATATTTTTGCAAAGGTTTGTTTGACTTTGGTAAAAGGAAAGTATTGCTGGACTCAAGCTCCTTTGGGCCAAACTCTCTTCTGTAGCTGCAAAGTGCCACCCCCTCTCACTTCTACATAGTTACACAAATATATGCAACTCCTCTCTGGGTTCTTACCACCCTGTTAATTTCTAGGCAGGTCTTCATGAGAACAGCCCTTCCTGGATGCCATCTGATTTCACAAGCACCAAGAACCTTTTAAAATAACTCATAGAAACCAAGCAAAACACACTTGAAATGAGCAAAGGCAATCATCTGAAAAAAAAACCAAAACCACAACCGCATGCCTCGAGCTCATCCTGCGGACAAGGGGAAGGGGAGGTAGAAAGCCAACGCCGGCCGTGTCCCATGGACGAGGATGCTGGTTGGGAGGGCAGCCCGCCGCCTCCAATCATGCCACCGGCAGCTCGTGTTGCTACGGCCCTCAGGTCTGAACCTTTGGAAATTAGGTAAAAGGTCTGAACACGAAGCTTTTTTTCCTCCTCCCCCTCCGCAGTGGTGCCCCTTGCCTAGCACAATCCCTCTTCCTGCTGAGCTCTAGGAGGAAAGCAGCTGGGATGAAGAATTAACTCTCGCAGTCCCAGGGGCTTTCCAGAACAGGAACAGCAGTGTGTGACACGAATGGCATCACGGGGAAGGGGGGGATGTACGAGCAGATCTTGCTTCCCACCTGCCCTGTGGCTATGAACCGGAGAAAAAACACGGGTGTGAGGATGGATGCATCCTCTCCTACCCCCAAAAAGAGGATGGATTTTAAACGGGTTTCATGCTGGTGGAACAAGCTGCTTGGAGATCCCAGGGGATAGGATTTTTCCATCCCCTGGGTAGAATTTGGCATTTCTAAGGGTGCATCCTAGACCTGGAGGGACTCATCTCCCCCCCTTCCAGAGCAAAGGATGCAGTCCTGACACCTGTACATGTGGGTCCCCAAGCTTTCCCTTCAGCCCGGCGAGGGGATAGCCCTGCACGGCGGAGGGTGGTTTGGCACAGACGGGACCAAGGGCATCTCTGGCCGAGGTCAGAACGCCAGTGATTAGAACTGGCAACGCGCCCGCCTGCCGCGGACCCACGCATTGACGCTCATCCCGTTCCCGGCGGCAGCCTGCCTGCGCCCACTCGCTCTGTGCTATCCAGGCATCCCTGCACCCCTCTGCCCGCTGAGGCCACCCCGGGGCATTGCACAGATGGACCTCAAGAAGCCACCCACCCCGCTATAAGCATCTCTGCCACATCAAGACAGGCCGGGAGGGAAGGTGTCAGCCCTGTCAGCAGTCTCAGGAGTTACCCCATCCGAGCCCCATTACGCTGCTGCCAGGAGGGAGGCTGCACCTCCACGTGAGAGAGCGACTACCACCGAATTTCAGCTCTGGGAAGCTCTTGGCTGCTCAGCCAGCCTCCCCCAAACCTCTCGTCTCAGTAGTGAGCCAGGCACCTCGCTGGCATGGGGCCAGGCAGCTCCGCGGGGCAAGGGGAACAGTGACAAAGGCATCTTTGTTTCTCCTGCCTGCTTGCTGCTTCACCCCAGCCCTGGTGTGACACCTACGAGGTGGAGTCATTTTTCCACAGCAAACTTCCAGCAGCGTTTCTTGGATGCTGTGTCACCACAGCAGGATTGGGTTCCCCCCCACCCCCAGCCCTTTCCCCAGATATCACCCCAGGAACAGAGCTGGGAGCAACTGAGGCTGGATTTGCCTACTTGACCAGGTGTTTGCATTAACCCTTCCTGGAGCAGACTCCCTTCCCCATCTCCGCCTGCCTCCCCGAGAGCCAGGCTCACCTCCCACCCGGTACGCCCCTTCCCCAGCACCGTGGGGTGGGAAGCTATGAAAAGCACCATACGTGTTTTATCGTCTCTCTTTCAGCCTTGTTTACATAGGAAAGTTAAGATAGATGAATTACAGGTGTCAAGTCCTTAAAGTTTGTAGTGAAAGGAATTATCTTCTAACAAGACAGCTAGGAAAACCCCAAAGAGATGCTGGCCCAAATCCATCTTAGGTCTGAGATGGAGAAAGAAGTCTTCAAACCAACGACGGGTCAGGAGCAGAGCTAGCTCACGTACCTAGTTTGAAGCTGGCCACATCTCTGCTTACACATTTCTTGTTTTCTTTGCCTTGTGCCAGGGGGTCAACTGTTTTTCTTCCAGCAATCCAGTGCGTCTAACAGAAGTATTACCTCTCCTGACAAACGCTGTGCTGCCCATCACCTGAAACCAGTCCAGCAGCCGCGACAACGCTACTACTGCTTGGAAAGCACAGTCCATCTTCCTGCAGATGATGTCACTGAGAAATAAATCTCCGTTTGGCACAATGGCTAGATTTAGCTACAGCAAAATACGACCACTTTTAGAATATCGTCATGTTCTTTGTTCATGCTTTCAACTCCCTGCTTAGAAAAAGCCCACCTAGAAAAAAAAAATGCCCTTAGATATTCAACATTTGCAGCTCCTATGAAACATCAGCTGGGGTCATTGAAAAGAAAAGTAGACACCCATAAGTGGAGGACTTTGCTGCCTGAGTCTCACTTGGCTGCTCTCAGCACTGTCAGGTTGTTTGGAAACTGAGCTGGGCTAGGATGGAAGCTCATGCTTCTCCCACCAGAATGAGCTCCCAAGGTAGCCCGGCTTCTGGCCATCCCCATCTCTGTCCCATGCCCAGGAGAACAGCAGGAGCCAAGCTGGGACCCAGCAGGTTCGTGCACCATGTGGCTCTTCAGATCCCAGGCTGCATCGGCACTCTGGCAGGTAGCAATAACCATCATTTTCCTTGCAAACTGCCTTTGATCTCAATATATTTGGGATGCTAAAAACCATACATCCTATGCCTCACTTTTGCTTTCAAATACAGAGCTGCTTTGCAGAGCAGTGTTCTGCTACACCACCTGCAAAATAGCAACAGACTCAAAAAAAACCAGAACAACAAAAAAAAAACCCCAAAACCAAAAGGGCATGGCCTTGCTAGGGCACAGTTTACCCTGCGGAGGCTGATTTCTGGAACTGCAACTGGAAGCAGGGGTATGGGCTCAGCCCACCTCACACACAGCTGGGTGCGAGGAGGTGAGGGTTGCTGCTGACTTGGAGATGTCTGGTTAGGAGGAGCCGAAGGAAGGATTGAATGCTGTGTGCTGCCGTGGGTTCAAACTACAGCGTACAGCCAGTTGCTCACAAGCACTAGCTTGAGAGACTTCTTCCAAACAGTTCGCTTCCCCAGCCTCCCCACCATGTTAATCATTTCATTGCTTTCGCTGACGACAGACTGCAGAAGCGAGCTCGCCCTTTGCTTGGCCTCGTTACTCAGCGGTTCCTGGTCCTCCTCCTCTGGGAACTTCCCTGTGCCCAGCCACCAATGAAGGGACCCACAGCCTGCGTGAGCATCCCGCAAACCACGGGGACCAAGGCAGGCAAGAGGCTGAACTGGGATACTGCCCAGAAGGCTGGTTAGATTGGTCTGGTGGCCCTGCCCTAGCAAAGGCAGAAAGAGGAGCCAGGGCTCACTGTGACCAACACCAGGGACTCAGCTGCTCAGGGCAGTAATCCAGGCAGCAAGGAGGAACGCACTTTGCCCAAATCCCTCTCCACTTCGATAGGAGCCGCAGCCTTGACACAGGCTAGGCTGCAATTCGGGAAGTACCATCCTGTCTGAAGTGCCACGCGGTGACAGCCAAGCACAGCATCCTTTAGCCCCTGACTCCAACAGCCACACTACGTGGTGGTAGGCAATTAAATAGCATCTCATTTCCCCCTAGGGCAAGCAAAACAATATTCCTCCCTGTCTCTACAAGAGGAAAGAGATGGGAAGGATGCAGGGTGGAGTAAAAATTAATGAGGTGTCTTCCCCTCCTTTAATTCTCTCTTGCCACATAGGGTTTAATAGTTGGAAAGCAATCTGAGATCAGCAGATGTCAACACCACTGGAAAAGCGCACCCATGCAAATGCGTCATGAGCCCAGCACACCCAACCAAACCTAGAGACGGAGCAGAAATGTGCAAGACAATAAACCCTGTGCAGCTCCTCATAAAGAGAAATCAAGTCAGGCAGAAAAAGCCATCCATAGGCATGATTTATTCAGTGCCTTCCTCTCACCCCCGCTGCTCCCATCACTGCTGTTTCCACTTGCCGCTGTGCTGGGGGCACATCCACGTCGCTCTGGATGAGCCACCTCGGTCCCTGCAGACACAGCAAGCTGGAACCAGCCAGCACACATACTGGGAACAGCACAGCCAGGACAGAGGCATTCATTTATTCAACAAGAGGCAGAGGGAGGTACAAAACAGAGCAAAGTCTCTGATAGTAGCAGGATGATGGACACAGTGCCTCTGACAGCAAAGGTCCCCTCAGTTCCTCGGGACTAAGAACCAAATCTTGGGGGTGGGGGAGGGGGGATAATCAGGGTTTTCTTACAGAGAAAGGTTGCATGTTTGCTCATGACCAGAATATAACAGGGCCCAAAGCAAAAAAAAAAAAACCCAAACCCAAAACAAAACCTCTCATCTGAGCTCCTCCCAGCCTTCACCAGTCCCCCACATCCTTCTTATCCCACTCCCACGCTGAGCTACCCATTAGTGGACAGGCAAAGCAGAGGGACAGGAGGGTTGAGCTGAGCATCGAGGAGACACTATTTTAATTAATCCAGCACACAGAGCAGCTTTGCTGCCCCATACCTTCTGTGCAAAGGACAGGGGACTGGCCGAGAGCATGGGGCAGTGCTGGTATGGGGGGCCAGCATGTCCCAGGAGTCGAGCAGCACAGGGGCAGGTGCCTGCGGGCAGCAATGCCAGAGGAACGACTCCTGCCCGTGCCAGGGAGACGGGCCAGCAGTGCCCACAGGCACATCTGCTCCTGTTTTTCCTGCCACCGATGTTCAAAACAAGCTGTTCCCAAGCCCAGAAGAAGGGCTGGCACCTGCCCCGTAGTACCTGGCAGGGGGAGGCACAGCGTATCCTGCGGGGCAAGCACACAGTGCTGCGGACGCTTCCCAGAAGGGCTGCGTGTTTTGGCAGCGCTGGTGCTCTGGTCTTGCAGCATGCACAGGCAGAGTGTAGCAATACACACATACACAGCTCCAGATGCCCCGGACACAGAAGAGCGTCATAATTTTTTTTTTTCACGCTTCAGAAGAGGACTATCCAACAGCACATGCTCAGAGACCTCCCCACACAACTGAAATCCTGTCCAGCGGCAGCCGCTGCCTGACTGCACAGCTGAGCTCCTCACCCTCCTGCTCCAACAGACACCACTAACAGCATGCATGACTACTCCACCTCTACAAAGAGCACTTCTCCTCCCCCCAAAATCCCCCAGAGCCTCAGTCTGGGAGCCCAGTTCAAAGTTGGTATAAAGCAGCTCAGCACTGAGGTCAGCCAGAATGACACCAATTTCCACCAGCCATAGATCTGGCCCAACTTTGCTAAGAACACTTGATCTCCCACAGTGCTGCCAGCTGGTTGAAATACAGCTGCTGCTTCAATAGTGCATGCCAAAAAAAGGCCTGACATTATTCACAACAAAAAGACATGTATTGCAGTGTTTGCTTTAAATTTCATGTGAGCAGTTTCCACGGGCTTGGGTAGGAGGGGGAGATGGGCAGGGTGAGCCACTGGGTGTCAGAGAGCCCTTTGGGCTAGGCTGCCACTAGCTCCCACCCAAGATGTCCCATAACACCAGGGTCACACACTGTTTGCACAAGCGCCTTGGGACTGGTCCGGCTCAGCTACAGCCTGTTAGAAACCCATTCACCCTGGTCTTGCAGGTGCTCTACAGAACCCACATGGCATCATTGCCTTCCCTCCGCCCCAACCTTTGCATAGGGATTTTTTTTTGTTTGTTTTACTGAGACCAGATGTTCCAGCAGAAGCTCCCATCTTACAGGCTTCATGGCCTTCTCCAGCACAAGCTCCCCAGCAAGCCCAGGCCACCTCTTTGCAAGACACAACATGGAGAAGGGCTGTCTTTCGTTTCAAGAGGAACCATGTAGACTTGTGCCTACTCATGCGCAGGCTCAAATTGCACAGCCAACTCCTTCCCGGGTGCTTTGGAGCCACCGTGGGTGCATCACAGGAGTCACTCAAAGCTCTTCTGCTCCCGCCATGCCAAAGCCCGGCTCCCTGTACACAGGGTTGTTGCAGTACCATCATTCAGGCTGTATTCAACCCCTACTGCTCTCTGTTGCCTGTATGAGCCAGGCAGACACCTTCTGTAGGGTCCTGGATACTGCCCTTTACCCCGCGATGTTTCTAAGCTGTGCTCTACCCTGCACCAAGAGGTGTGAGTAGGGTTTGCCATGCATGAGCTCTACAACTCGCACTTTAAGAGCAAGATAGCGTTGTTGCCAACTCTCTTTTCCCTCCCCATGAAAACACAGACCCAATGACCCAGATGAAACACCTCACTCCAACGAGGACATTGCCACGGCACAGACTGCTGGCATGCTAGGGTGCTCTCTGGTCCCAAACCACCATCCATGGAGTGTCCCTGGCTCCTGGTACACGAGGCACACCCCCAGCTCTGTACACAGCCCCAAAATGGTGCAGAGGACAGCCCTGCCAGAGACCATCTCCTTCCCCAGCCAGCTTCATGACCAGCTTTATTCATAGTAGAGTACAGATCAAAAACTTCCATGCCAAAGCAATCTCTTCTCTTAATGAAATGCTTCCTCATAGGTCTACAGCCCACAGTGACAGTGTCGCCCACTGATCACTGGCACGGTTATTTGCCAAAGGGAAGGCATCCATGTTACAGTGAAAGCATTTTAAAGAGCTGATGGAGATCTTGCCAGGAGAGCCAGCCACAAGGAGAGGTGGAAAAAATGGAACCAGTTAATCACCCTGCATGTGTTATCTGGGCAGAAAATAGTCTGAAAATATCTTGTATTTCAGAGCAAGCACATAGTTTTCAGTGATTCAGCCAGCTGAAGCTCTGGCCTCCAAGTTTCAGAGACAGGCTAAGCCCATCTCTAAGCCCAGCTGTTCCCGGGTAGCTTCCTAAATGGAAACAGCATCCGGACAACATAGCCCTGGGCACAGCTATTCCCACCTCAAACTTGGTGGCTTGCTCAGGATCCCCTAAACATGGAGAGGCATTGAGCAGATTGCTTTTCGTGGTTGAAGCAAATGTTGATCCTCACATTTTACCAAATACCTGCTGGCCAGCATACTTTCCAGAATCCTACAGGTTCAGCTCAGTAGGGGAGGAGGATCCTATTCACTTGCTTTCCCAGTATTTTAGGCATTTTGGCCAAGCTCTGGCTCAGGACAGAAGCAGCTGGGCAATTCAGCCAGCTGCTCAGCACCTCCATGAGCCATACAGACAGGCTTGAGCAACCCAGCTTTGTGATGAGAAAAAGCAGCCCAAACCCGGATCTGATCAATAATTCTTATTTTAACAGCATGTTTCACACTGGGGAAAGCTGCCAGCAAAAACTGTGGAGTCTAGTGCCTCATCCACCCACAGGACATGAAAACACACAGCAAGGCACTGCTGCTGTCAGCTTCTTCTAAAACCTGAGTGGAAGAAGAGGACCATTCCTTCTGAACCGGTACGGCCCATGCCCAACCAAATGGAGTCCTGAAGATCATAAATCCTGAGCTCAGGGGCTTAAGGCAGCAGGCTCAGGCTGCTGGGGAGCCAAAAACCACCCTGCCAAGCACCCATTGCTGTCCTGCACCCTACACCCAGCCAGGCTGGTGCCACAGGACCCCTGGGTCCAGGGTCTCCAGGGCTCCCCCAGATCCCTGGTGGGACAAGGGCCACATCCAGCAGACATGGCACCCTGGGAGGGCAGTCAGTGGTGGGACAGATGGAGAAGCTGTTGGCACTGACGTGGTCTTCCCCAGGCTCTGCAGCCTGCCTGCTTTCCACGCCAGCCTGGCAACCCACCTTTGCCACTGTTTTTTTGGGCTGGAACTGTAGAAGTCTCCACTTCTGTTTTTCTCCCCCCGACCCCCCCCCCCCCAGCCTTTCTGAGCAAGTGCAATCTAAGCCACAGAGCACAGAGAGTTCAACCAACAAGGGGAGGAGAGGAAGGTCCCGAGCTGTGGTGTGCATGCCTGGGCCAACCCTCCCAGCAGCCAAGGAAAGGGCTTGCGAAGAGGAGTCATGGGCACAACCTGTTGACAAAGGAAAGCAGGGCTCCCACCGAAACGAGCTGGCTCCACCTGGGGCAAGGGATTAGAAACCTCAACAGAGCCCTCTGATTCCTCCCAGCAAACCAACTGTGGCTGGAGGCAGGGATTAAACCCGGTGGCAGAGGAATGCGGCTCCTTCCCGCTATGGAGTCCAAATTGGCACTGCATCCCCACTCAAGACGTGGCTTACATAATACAGCTTATGAAAGCAAAATAGCCCGGCCGTGCCAGCCTGTGGGCAGGCCAGGATGGGGGGGGGGGGAAGGGGAAAAAAAAGAAATTTTTTGGCTGAGATAAAGCCTAGCAGCCCCCCCTGCACACACAGCAGTCTTGCACCATCTCACCAGGGAAGGGAGGAAAGGAGCAGTGAGGGAGAAAGCTTAGGAGAGGCAAAGGGGCCTGTCCTCCTACAAGACTGAAGAGCTGCAGCCCTGGTGCTTGTTCTGGAGTCACAGAATACAGATTTTCCCCCTAATTTCCCCCTCTGACCCTGGGTTTCTCCCCACCCAGGCAGGTTCCCATTGAGGTCAACCCATGCACGTTCTGCATGCAAGGCCACTGCAGGTTTCGGGGCCTAGCCTGTAAGAAGCACCCAGCCCCAGATCTCATTCCTTCCAAACACAGGCCAGACACCTCCAGGAGCAGCTGGGAGAGGCTCTGATCCACATCATCTCCCACTGGGGATGGAGACCGTGGAGATGCTTCCGTGCGGTCATCAGGGTTGGGTCTGCCCAGAGCCCTTCTCTGCATGTTCTCATCAAAGGTCATTGCACAGGAGAGGGGGACAGTCCCAAAACATCCAGCACTGGCTCAGAGCAGAGTCACAAGGAACAAACTGAGATCACCATTTCCTCATGATCCAGGCAATTAACAAGTGACACCTTTAGGCATCCAGTTGGGTCATTACTCAGTGACTGACATCTCCCATAATCTACATGGCCTCAGGAAAAGCTGTTTGTCTCTCCATACTGCAGATCCTACAGATGGACTGGCCCCTTTATCAGCAAGCAAAGAGAGTCAGGACTCAATTTAAAAGCTGCAAGAGCCAGCATGGTGAAACCAGGCACTGCACATAGGTGGTTAGTCCTAGCTGAAGAGCCAGGAGAACCACTTGTGGGTGGAGGACCCACTCACGAGCCACCCCGGGTCTGACCCTGCATCCAGCTAGCTGGAGAAGCCAGGCAGACCTAAGGAGACCTTCCTTTTCAAGAGCTCCCACTTGTTTCCTAAGCGGCTGTCCTCGATTTAATCAGTAACTGAAGAAGTAGGATGAAATCCTGGCTCAGCTGAAGCCAAATTACTGACACCCCTGATGGCAGGATTCCCTTCCCAGCTCCACCACCTTTCTCATCTGGGTCACACAAGAAACTACTAACCAGCCACATTTAACCTGTTCCCAGTGGGCTGGGCCCCAGCACCTTTCCAGAGCATGCCCTGGCCTCCTTCAAGAGGCCAAAAGACCTCCAGCCCCTCTTCTATGGCTCTGCACCAGCTCACAACGCAGCCGATGAACAGCAAGCATAGATCTTAGCCGGGACTTCTCTGAACACCACGTTGGAGGAGCTGCTGGACCTCCAGGAGGCATTTCAAGAGAGCAAAGCAAGGCTGCTCCGATAACGTGAGGTTCAAGCACAAACAGAGGCTCTTGCAGAGCTCTGCAAATCACCCCCTCAGCAGTCTGTGCCTGGCTCCCTTCCTAGGACCATCCCTCCCCATCCTCCACCAGCAGAAAGATGGAGGACAGTCACGTGAGCCAATATCAACATCCCAGAAAAAGGGAAAAAACACAGACTCGGAGGAATAAAAACAATTTTGCCTAGCAACACAAAGTGCTTCTCTCCCCGCCCCCCCCCAGGTAACAGCATCCAAAAGACAGCTCAGCAAAACCTCACCCACCTAAGCCTGGCTGATTTCTCCTCCAGAAGCTGTGTTCAGGAAGGCAGATGTGGTCACAGCCAGAGGCTGCACAAGGATATGAAGGCTCATATACCAAAAAGGGTAGTCTAGGAAGATCAAATAGGACTGAAAAACACACACAAAAAATAAGCGGTATGTGGATACTGGAGCAGCACCAGGGCACTGTGAAAGTGTGAAAGGGCAGAAGAAACCCCAGCAGACACATCTGATTCATCAGGCTTTTCAGGAAGAGAAAAGCCCTCATGTCCTCATGGTAATTGGGCTGGCACAGCCCAGTGTTAAAAGATGCTGCAAGTGTGATCTTGGTTAGCTCATCTGCTGGAGGCTATATTTGAAGGGAGCTGTGGCTAATCTTATTTTGATTGCCTTAAAATTCAGTTATGGGGAAAAGCCTGGTGTGTGAGCAGATATATTAATCATTTTGGAGCAGCCTTGTCTCCTAAGCTGGTGTTTGATTAAAAGGGAGTACAATCAACAGGCACTTCAAAAAGCTGGTGCTATTTTTGACTGCTTCATTTGGAGCAGTTCCCGATGCTCCAATGTGCCTAGCTGACCCTTTGGGACTGATACTTGCATTTTCTTGTATTCAATGAACATTTCTGTATCATTGTTCACATTTTAAGAATGTGTGAGCAAGCAAAGGGAGTTGCTTCCTCCTGAGAGGCTAATATTAAGAGTCAAAATGTTTCATATAAACACACAAGCAGTAAATTCAGCTTCTGAAGGTTTCAGGCTCAATTTGCAAGAGCTCCACAGCCTTAAGAGGAGGCCTCTCTGCCCTATATACCTGGGAAATGGTGTTCAGGTATCTGCAAAGCAGACTCAGCAAGGAGGCTTTAGGCAAAAAATCAGAAAACAATGTCTAGAGGAAAGAAGATTTTTTTTTTTTCCTTCTAATTCATTATAATCTTTTTTTACATATATTTTTAATAATCATCTTAAAAGCCATTTTGCAGCACAATGTTGTTTTGACCTTGTTCTCAGCTGGGTAATTGTGAAGTGAGCGGATAAATGCTTTCTCAGCTGAGAACAAGAGGAACCATTAAGCATCAAGCTCCTGTCCTAAATTTATGTTCAAGGCAGCTAGAGAAGCAAAGGACTGATGCCTGCTCCTGTTACCACCCTGACGGCCAGCCTGGAGATGGCATCTTCTGCGGGGACATGCAAATGGTATTCCACGTCTCTGTGTCGATGAGGAGCAGGGAGATGCTGTTTAGCTCCAGGACAAAACCTGGCTGCCCATCAGCTACTGCCTTGGCTGCTGGTGCTGCTTGGTGGCCAAAACTAAGCCATGGCCCCTTCTACCAATTTCTTCATTCCCCAGGAGAAAAGGGGCTCTGGAGGAACAGGGCTCCAGCTTCAAGGATGCACAGCGTTCCAAGGTACAGGAATCTCAAAAAGAGCATTACCATGTCGTGTCCTTCCTTCTGTGCAAATGCCCTTACAGAAGTTTCCTTAATTTAGGCGTAATCCATTTTTTCCTCTGTAACATTTTCTTGGAAGGCAGAATGAACAGTAGCTGTCCCCCGCCCCCACACCCATATCAGCAGAAAACCCCAATGTTTCTGGGCTCATGAGTTACTCCAGAGCAGCGTGGCTTTCTTCTGGCTGCAGTACCCCTGCTCCAGCCCAGACAGCGGTCAAAGTCCTCGTGGTCACATCACGATTGGAGGAAAGGACACGGTGTCCCCTTTGCTTCTGCTCCAGTGACACTCCACCCCGCACAGGCACAGAGAGGGTAATTTTGGGACTGTGGAGATGAAGGTGCTGCCTTGAATGTTCCCCAGAAGGGAGATGCAAAAGACTGCTTGGTCCACAAAAAAGTGATGGCAGGAACAGCCTCATCAGCCCAACAGTATGCTTGTGTGCGATTAATCCAGATTTAAAGATGGGAATGGTTAAAGCATCCACCCCTGAACAAAGTACCTCTCGGGGAGCTGGGAAATAGCATCACAAGCTAAATAAAGGACTGTGAGAGCAACATGACACATTTCTACTATCTTGCTTACTTTTCTAAATGCCTGTTTTTATACCAAAGGCGGATGAGCAGCATTTTCTCCATAGGGAGACTGGGAAAGGGTCCTCTTCCACAAAGCCCCTTTTTTCATGAAGTTTCCTGGAATTTTATTTTCTGTGGGATTTCTACATCATGTAGAACTTGTGTGGAGGAGACTGGGGAGACGCACAAACACCTGTACTTACCCCATAACCCTCCCCTATAGACACTCACAAGCCCAGTCCCTTTCCCACTCCAGTCACAGCTGGACCATCACTCCCTGGAGAATCAATAGCCACCTAGAAAACCCCATTTTTTTGGAGAGCACACATGGATTGCAAGACACCTGCCCCCCCCCCCCAAAAAACCCCACAAATGAAGAGCCAAAGCCTACCCACTTCAAATGGTGAAGGCAATGTGCATACAAAAGAAGCTGCCAGGATGAATCACAGAAAGGAGGCAGAAGTTGGAATTAAGGTTTTGTTCTTTTTTTCTTTTTTTATTATAAAAAAAAAAATCTATTCGGAAGAAGTCCAAATGCAACAGAATATAACTGGCACCGTCTAAGATACCCAAGTGTAAAATCCTGGAACGTTTGAACCCCCCAGCATGAGCTGGGAGGTGCCAGGGCTGGCTGGGAGGGAAGGGGTGGCCTCCCCCTTCTCCTAGCCACCGTCACAGCTGGATGGCAGGCAGCCCAAGAGCCAGGACACAACAGTGACGTCAACGGTCTCTGTAAAACCATTCAGTTTTAGAAACTAAGAACATTATGAAAAAAAAAAAAATTCTAAAACTTTTTTTTCTTTTATCAAAAGCCCTGCTTTAGTGACATGCTAGCCCTGCTGGAAAGGTAAAACACCCACAGCTCTGTCCAGAACAGTTAAGTTGACCGGTCAACTCCTAGTTCAGGACACCTTCCTCCTGTTGATCTACATGCTTATAAGCGCGTTGTGGCTGCTCGAGTTACAGCAATAAATGCTTCTGCAGGCTTCCCAGGTCTGGGAACTGCCTCCTGCAAACTCACTCCACGCTGAAACAAATCTCACCCAAGTCTCCTCCACCAAACCCTCCAAGCTCACCCTCAGCCCCACCTGGAGGCCCTCCAACAACATCCTCAGGAGCTCTGCCTGCTCTAGCTGGGTGAGTCATTGGAACGTCTTCTCTTTTTAAACAAAAAAAAAACCAAACCACTTTCATATATAATTTTTTTGTTGTTTTTAGATTTAAATAGAAAAATACTACTTCACTCTGTGTTATGAGCCAGAGACCAGTTGACTTCCAGTGACAGAACCAGGAGTTCTCCTCAATGCTCCTATGCTGAGCTCAATGCCAGAAGATTCCCAGAAACCTCAGAGTGGCCAGAGGGTGAAGATCTCCCCATCACACCATACAGGCAGGAGCACACAGGGCTCCATCACAGCTCCTGTCTTCCCTTCTCCACAGAAGGGCACCAACCTTAGAGAACCATCAGTCTCCAGAGAGCTGGCTAACAACCCAAATTTGTCTCTTGGGGAAGTCAGGTATAGTTTTAAGCTTTCCACTCATCTACTGGCTTTCTGTGTGTGCAGTCTGTTCCTGGAAGCCACTGGATCCCATCAGATGTACACAAGAATTAGACAAAAAATAAAACAGTGGTTAAAAGTTCTCTAATACCCTCTCCTCCTCTCGTCTTCTGAAGAGTCAATGACAAAAAGACATCGATAAAACTAAATTTGCCCTCCTCCCCACCTCAAGACAACAAGAGTTACTGAGACACAAAACGTGTTATCTTGTACCCTCGGGATTACATCTAGAAGGAAAGTTTAGGGGTGGGGAAGTGGGGGGGGAAGGCGGTGTCTGTGGGCGCAGTCTGCTTAGTTCTTGTACTCAAAAGGCTCGTCTCCAGTTTCGTTGAGGAGACACGTACGGACGAGGGCCTCTGTCACAGCATAAGGATCACAGTTGGCGGAGGGCCGGCGGTCCTCGAAGTAACCCTTCTTCTCATGGCCCACGTTCCTGGGGATGCGGATGCTGGCGCCGCGGTTGGCCACGCCAGCGGAGAACTCATGGATGTTGGATGTCTCGTGGAAACCCGTCAGGCGCCTGGCATTGTCCAGCCCCCCTTTGGGGTCGTAGGCACGGATGTGGTATTGGTGACGCTTGCTCAGCTTCTCGATGGCCTCTTCAATGTGCCTGCAAAGGGAGCAAGGAAGGGGGGAAGACACAGTGAGTGTCTGATGGATGGTACAAGCTGAGCCACTCTTGACTGTTGCGTCAAAGCGACAACAGATTCGTCGCTGTCCCCAAGCCGCTTCATGACGAAGCCTTACACCCTACAACCCACTTTTCTGATTATCTCAACGCAGGGCTTCTCTCCACTCCTACTGCTGACCGAAGCTGGTTCTCGCAAAAGGATCCCCGTGGCCAAATCCCACAGGGTTCCTCGGGAGTGCTGTGTGCGAGACAACACCAGTTCAACCCATGGCCAAGTCCCACAGGCGCACTGCTCCTGGGGAAGCTGCTCTCAGAAGGGAGATGTCTCAACACAGAAGTTTCTGTTCCGGAAGCTCACACGGTCATGGGTTGGCTCATTATCTCAGGGCATCGCCAAGATTAAGGCAAGAAAACACAGCTGCCAGGAGGAATCCCTTCACAGAGCTCCACTGCAACTCAGTGCTGTAAGGTCCCTGCCTGCACTCAGCACATCAGTCCCATATGGGAACTCAGGTTTTACATTTCCAGGATCTTCATGTTTAAGAAAACGTGGCATTTGCTTCCACAGCCTGGCCCAGACAGAAGCAAACGGTCTTTCTCTTTCATTATAGTTATACAAAAAAAAGGCCAATGCTGAATTTATTTATTTGTTTCCAGCATTGGCAGATCAAGAGCTGGACAGCTTGTTAGGAATAGCTGCATCGTGGCCACGTGTGCTTCTGTCAGCACCGATGGAGCTGTACTGCTGGCTGACTTTCCCACCCAGCACCAAGATGGGAGCATATCGTTATACAAAATAAATAAATTTTAAAAATCCAGAAGAAAAGCTCAAACATAATGCCAAGCACCAGAGTGATGTCTCCCGTGTGGGCAAAAGGTCTGCAAAAAGCTCACTGCTACCAAGTCCAGCCTGCTGCCTAGCAAACGAATGCTACTGCCCCATCTCAAAACAAACTTACTTGAGACCTCCGTCTTCCCTCATGTTCTTGGTACTGAAGTTGGTGTGACAGCCAGCACCGTTCCAGTTCCCAGGGATGGGTTTGGGATCGAAGGACACAATGACACCGAAGTCTTCACACACCCGATGGAGGATGAAGCGTGCAATCCAGAGGTGATCCCCCATCTCAATCCCTTCGCATGGTCCCACCTGGAACTCCCACTACAAGGAGGAGGAGTCACTGGCTCAGTGGTGCAGAGACAGTCGCTGCGAGGCACCTCCCACCCCTTTATGCTCCGGTCATCGATAAAAAAAACTACATGACTCGGAGCAGGCAGCAAAAGCTCACACTGCCTGGGATTTTTCTGTACTATCTTATTCCACAAGGCACCTAAAACAATTTACCTGGGCTGGCATCACTTCTGCATTGGTTCCTCCAATTTTCACACCAGCATAAAGGCATGCTCGGTAGTGAGCCTCCACAATGTCTCTGCCATAGGCTTTGTCTGCTCCTACACCGCAGTAATACGGACCTGCAATGGCACAGGTGAACAGCACGGAGAACATGAGTTTCCAGGAGGAAAAAGGCTCAAACTCAGTGAAGACAGAGCACATACAGGGAAGAACTCTCCAAAGGCTTGGGATGTGCAGAAAAGCCCCCAAATCTGTTTTTAATGGAAACGCTAGCAGAGCAGAGCACTGGTAAAGAGTGAGTCCCTCTGAGAGTCTGGACTTGTGCTCTGTCTTCACTGAGTTTGAGATTGTTAGTCACCTGCAGACTAACAAACCAAGCAGCAAATTTGGATGTGGCCAATCACCATCTCAGCCTTTCTGTAACAATCTTCATCTCATGGGTTAATTTTTGCCAGTATCCTGCTTGCTATTGTCCACCTTCAGCTCTAGAAACAGCTCGAATCTTTCAGCTCGCCTGAAGCACTTAAGCTGTGTCACACGGATTACAGTTCAAATGCTCCTAAGATGGTCCAGCACAGACTCCCGAAAGATTACCTTGGGGTCCAGGGAAGCCATTGGAAGGCCAGCCAAAAGGATGTCCATCTGTCCCCAGAAGGGTGTACTCTTGCTCCATCCCAAACCAGGGGTGCTGGTTGGACACCATATCCATAATCCGTCTGCAGGTGTGTCGGAGATTTGTCTCTAGAACGGAAAAGCAACGCGAGGCTTATTAGTATCTCCACCTCCATTCCCCATTTCCACTTCATTTACAGTTTGAGTCCCAGCAGCGTGGGTGAAGAATCCCAGCACCAGCCCTTCCTCCACCACCACTTTGTTTGCCTTGTACTTTCAGGGCAGGGATTATTTTTGTGTCATGCATGAAGCTAAGGGCACAAACAACATTTGGATAGGTATCCCCTTCCCGGAAAGGAAATCCCCTTCTCCTGCACCAGGAGAAGGAAGAAGGTCCATTCACCTGCAGACTGGCGGTTGTATTTGAAGACCTCACAGAGAACTAGTTTATTGGGATCCTTGCGAAAAGGGTCCCGAAACATGGCAGCAGGTCGCAGGTACATGTCGCTGTTGGAGCCTTCAGCCTGGAAGGTGCTGGAGCCATCGAAATTCCACTCGGGGAGATCTGGAGCAGAGAGAGGAATAAGCCACAGTGACCCAGGGTCCCCGGTCACCAGGAGGATGGGCTCCCTGCCACCCTCCGGTATTACAGAGGTGAAGATGCTTATAAACAACAGGCCTACAATAGGTTTAATCCCAGCTCATCTGATTTTGTTCCAAATGGGGGAAGAAAAAAAATAAAATACTAAAACCCCCAAAACCAAAACGAGCAAAAAACAGGGGAGTGCAACTCCCCAGCCACCCTGGGAAACACAAGGAGCTGGGCTGCTGGCCAAACCCAAGCAAACCGAGCAGCAATGAAGATGTTTCCCATGTCACAACAACCACTGGGACAGGCAGAGCACCCAGTCTCAGCTGGGCAAGCTGAGAGAGAGCAAAGCACACGACATCTTCAAGCTGTAGGAATGAGGGGAGCCATGAAATACCCTTATCCATGTTGGATGGCCTGGAGAAAGTATGGCCAGCTTGGCCCCCTCGCCCACCCCTCCTGGCTGTGCACTGCCCTCCAGGTCAAAGCACAGCGGGAGCAGCAGTGAACTCCACCCGGGGAATGTTATCTTCTCCATATCCTGGGGGGAAAGTGGGAGGATGGGAAGCACAAAGATTTCAAAGGAGCTGTGCCAACCACTCCCTTAGAGGGAAGAGGGGAAAGGAGAGGGGGGGGGGGGGGAAAAAGGAAAAAAAAAAAGGAGAGAGATAATTCTGCTCAGTCACACACAGTATTTTCATTTCATAACTGTCTCCAGCCAGCACCATGGCAACCTGGGGAAAATCCTAATGCTATTATTGTGTAAGCTGGGACTGTTTGTTCTGAGGGACACAAGCTCTTAATTACACCGGATAGCTCCATTCTTTCCCCTCCACTTTCTTCTGCCAAACTACTTCCGGCCAAAACGAGTACTCGAGAGTCAATGGGCTGCCGAGCCCCTGCCAACAGCCCCCAGCCCCTGCCAACAGCCCCCTCCACAGCGGGGGCAGTGCCAGGGATGGGGTCCCGACGCCAGGCATCTCACTGAAATGCCACATCTGGAGAGCTGGGAGCGTTCCCCTGGGGTATCTGGGGAAGGAGGTAACTGGAACGGGGGGAGGAGCAACATCTTCCCCAAACACCATCCTTCTGCCACACAAAGAGACAAATGGCATCCTTTCTCCAGAGCAGCCAAGCCTGGCTGCTTTCTCCACCTGGCGAGGGGCCGCAAATCCTGCACCCGCCCTCTCACCTTCGAGGCTCTTGGGCTCGTGGTCCAGCGTGCGGGTTTTGCAGCGGAGGTGCTCCCCCGTCCCATCGATCCAGATGTACATGGCTTGGACCTTCTCCCCCTGCGGCAGCTTCATGTACATGTGCTTGATAGCTTTGCTCAGGTGGGAGCTCGCTGAGGTGGCCATGGCTGCAGACCGGACGAGGGGGTTCCTGCAGGGAGGATACAAAAAACAACCCCAACCGTGAGTCCTGCCCTCTGCTCCCAGACTTTTCACCCCCCCAGCCAGGGAGGAGCATTGAGACAAGTCAGCCACAGGGCTGGCTGCCGTCTCCAGCGGTCCCATGCTGTTCTGCAAGCAGAAAACACAGCAGCTCAGGCAGACGCAGGCAGCTAGGAAAGCCCTGCTCCAGAAGCGATACCTTCAAAGCATCCCATCAATACCTAAACTCCTGCCCACGTCCTGCCAATAAACTAAGTCTTATCCACCAAGCAACAGCCTTCAAAAGTGCTCCTCGGCCCCGTGTGAACTTTTCACCTCCACACTCACCGCCGTTCTGGAGCAATGCTAATACCCAGGAAAGTTTAGCTGGGGCTTTCTTAACGCACTCAGTTCAGCGAGGAGGGCTCGTCAGCCCTAGCTGCCTTCTCAAATCCGCTGGTCTGAAGTTATACGAGCCTTGTCTAGGGCAGGAGGTAGCGCAAAAGCAAGGGGCACTGCAAGCGACCGCTGAGCAGCCCAGGCAGCGGCCTCTGGGCAGTGACAGGGAGGCTGAAGGGGCTCTGGTCCCAGACGGCGAGAGCTGGCAGCATCCCTGCGAGCCCAGCACCGCCTGGAGCCGGGCTCCCGGGGACAGCCAGCCCACGGGTCACCACCACGACAAGTGGGGACCAGGCGCGTTTGCAGGAGCTCGGAAACGCACTTTATTTAAAAATTGGAAGCGACTTAGAAAGTCACTTCAACACCCTAACCCTCTGCAGGAAGGCTCGGGCTGCCCACCCCGCCTCCCCAGCGCACCCTGCTATGGCGGGGTTCCTCTGGGCTGGCCGGGGGGGGGTCCGCACGGGCCCCACTCCAGGCGTCCCCCACGCGTGCATCTCCCGGCAGGGAGGGAAGCACCCTTACCCTAGCAAGCAGCTAAGGAGCCTCGCACCGAAAAAAAAACAACCAAACCTGCGAAGAGCATCTGTTTTCGCGAGAAAACCCGACCTGCCTCTCCGCTCCCCACCCCCCCAAAACAACAACAACAAAAAAAGCGAAGCAGGAATTTTCCCCTGGAAGGTCTGGAGCCACCGGGGACCGGCACAAGACGGAGCTGTGTGTCCCCCCCCCCCGGGGAAGGCGCGGGCGGCAGCCGGCCGCGGGCACCCCCCGACCCCCGCGGGGCCGTTACCTGGGCTCGGCGCGGGGCT
>NW_010973166.1:3627-151928 GCF_000737465.1 Haliaeetus leucocephalus | reverse complement strand
CCCCCCCCCCTTCGCCCCCGTCGCCGGGAACGGGCGGGAAACCCCCCGCTTCGCCCCACACGGAAGGAGGGGGAGCGGAAAGCAAAGCGAAAGGGAGGGAGGGGTGGTGGTGGTTCATTTTGCAACCCTCCCGGCCCGAAAAAAAAATAACTCCTCATCTCGCCTAGTTCTGGGAAAGCGGAGGCAGGAGCAGATCCAGGGCTTTCCGCGGCGGTTACGTTAGCGGCTGCCTTTGCATAACTCCCAGGGATGGAAATCGGCCGCCCTGGGTAAACAGGGCAGCGGGGACGAGAGGGAGGAACTGGAGCCCCCCCCAAGCCCTGGCTCTGGCGTGGTGCACACATTTGGGGGTGGGGGAACAGGCAGTACCTGCTCTATGCCCCGCTTTGCCCCTCGGAGCGGGTAACGGGCTCCAGCACCTGGGTTTGCGGCCAAAACCCTCGCTCCAGGGCACAGGATTGGGCACTGTCACACGAGAGAGGAGAGCTCCCCCAGCCCCATCGTGGGTGTGGGGGCACCCACTTCAGAGGCACCCGGGTGGCAAGGGGCACCCAGCAAACTGCAGGCACTGCCCAGTATTTTTCCACCCCGGCAGCTCGCTGTCCCATCCCTGCTCCTGCTCAGCCCTCTGCACCTCCCAGCCCACACCCAAGAGGCCGGAGAGCAACGCCAGCACTAGCAGAAGGAGCTCCAGCCCCTGCACACATGCCTGCACACACGGACACAGGTACCAGGACAAGCACACAGCACCCACACGCCTGTCCAGGGGCGACAGGATCCTGGGCTGCCCCACACCAGCCTTGGGGGGGTGGCACCAAAATTGCTATTTCCCATGAAAAGAGGGACCCTCCTGGCCGTCACAGCCACCCTACTGAAGACACACCTGGGGGGAAAGTGGCCAGGGAGAGCTGGATCCTCAGCCAGGAGGTGGAAGTGCTGGCTAAGGCCTTGCCTTGATTTATGGCCCATCTCAAGAGCCGGGTCCCCACCCCTCCTCCAGGGACAACCCGGCTTATTCTTTACCACCACCCTGCAGCAGCCACAAGTGTGTGTTAATCCCCCGAGGCTGTCCAGCAAAAGGTGAAATGCAGGTGCTTTTCACCTTCTCCCATTGCCTGGGCAAGGCAAAGCCAACAAGTGTTACAACAGAAACTGCCTTCCCCCAGTGCCCCAGTTCCTGCACCCCATGTATAGAGCAAAGGTTTCAACACATTCAAACAAATGCTGCGTTTTACCGGTAGAAATTAGCTCAGGATCTCATATTCAGACCAAGTCCAGCTGTGGTCGCTTGAATCTAACCGCTCGGCTGAAGCAAAAGGAGGCAGGAGCTGGTGCCTAGACCCAGTCACTCCAGGAAAGACCCAAAATAGCTCCCATAAAGAGAAGCTGTCAAGCCACAGGCAATGTAAAGCCATGCCCAGCCCTTTTCCCTGGGTTTGCAGAGAGGATTTGTTTAATGGAGACACTGACAGTACCGATAAGCTCCAAATTCTTGGAAACGTGCTTGCTACTTGCAAATTTCCCAGAAACTTTGGCCACCAGAGCTGCCTGCAAACAAGCCCAGGGTGTTTACAGGTGGAAGTCCCTGCGGCGCCGGGTGACCCTCACGCCATCCAAGCCTCGGGGCTGGGCAGCCCCTCTTTTCACCGGCTGAGCTCCGAACAACCCCGAAGGGAAGAGAGGACCAAAGGCAGCTTGCAGGGTCAACGCCTCCTCTCCATCCGATAAATACACGCCGGGCAGCAAACCCCCACCTGCAAGAGACCCCCCCAGCGTGGGCAAGGGTTTCGCGGCTGGGGTGGGAGGATGTCTCTCCCAGCCCCGGGGGGGAGGTTTGGTGGCAGTCCCCCCTTGCCTTGCCCTCGCCCTGCACAACATGTTTACGAGCCAGCAGAGAAGAGCCGGGCGCTGCAGCCGCGGGGCCAGCGCCCTCTCCCGGGAGGCCGGCGGGGGATAGAAGCGTCCCCTCGCCAATCTCGCAGGGTTCAGGGCGGCTTGTTTACAGCCTTGCCTTCCCCTCCTCCCCTTGCAGGCTGCCGGGTTTGGTTTTTTTTTTTTTTTTGGGAAACACGACTCAGCCTGTGCCTTCGCCCAGCTGCGTGCTCCAGTGACCCTTATTGTCGCCAGCGTTCAACGAGACAAAAACCACATCGGGGAGCTGGGGAAGGCACGATGCCAACAGGTGACACCTCCCAGGAGTGGATTTAAATCAGCCTTCAAAGGGCCCCGCTCTAAATGCGCAGCGAGCCTGCCAGAGACAATGCGCCTCTCCGGGGGCGAGTCCCAACTGGCACATGTTTTTCTTTTTTCCTCCTATTAATTCGTGGGAACACCTTTATTCGCCTGCCCCGGCACTTCCCTCCGGCGCGGTTTATATCCTGCGAGCATTGCCAGGGTTGGAAAGTGCCTGGTGAGCTAGGAGGGTTGCTCAGGGCTGGACTTTGCAGCCTTCTGCCTCCAAGGCAGCAATGCAAACCTGGCAGGGACAGCACACAGCCAAGTCCCTGGTCTCCCCGGGAGAGGTCTGGGGACCAGGACAGTCGCATCTCTCACGGTTGGCATGAGTTGTGCCCGCTCTTATGTGTGCCCAGTTTGATACCACCACCCTGGCATCTCTTTTTCCAACCCCAGCCAGAAGCCAAGCAGCAAGGGGTCATGGCTTCCCTCTCCACTGTGCCTTGCTGGGGCTGCTGTGACCCATCCTGGTCCACGTCCCCCTATCCCTCTCCTGGTGTCCCCCCTCTCCCCTTCTTCATGTCCCCCCCCCAGCTGCCCTGGGCAGTTTGCTCTCGGCACAGGGACCTTGCACCCCCGCCTGGCTGCTGAGACCCCTTGAAAGTGCAGCCTCATGAATTTGGGAATGCCTTAAAATGCAGAAATGTCACACCACAGAGAGAAAAAATAGAGTGGAATTCAAGGGTTAAAAAGGCAGGATATGAAACTTCCCTGTGGCTCAGGCCCTGGGGCAGGTGGCTGTTGGCTTTGCTCCAGCAGTGCTGGGACTCTTCCCCAGCTCCCTGGGACCATTTCGAAGGGTGGCCCCCCACTGAAGACCCTGCAGCTGGAGAGCTGGCCACCCCTGGGGATCTCAGCCCCAACAGACTGCAGACCTGGTCTGCTAAGCCCAGGTACCCATTTGCCTTTTACCAGCACTAAAAAAAAAATAATCTTAAATAGAAATTAATGCTTTCTTTTTAAAAGAGATGTCACACAGGAAGGAGGAATGGTCCATTTGTTGTGACCGGTTAGATCCTAGGAGGAGGCCTGATGCACCCGAAATGTCCCAGCCTCTAGCAGTAACACAGCTGGGAGAGAGGAGGGACGAGCAGAGAATCATAGAATTGTAGAATAGTTTGGGTTGGAAGGGACCTTTAAAGGTTATCTAGTCCAACCGCCCCTGCAATGAGCAGGGATATCTTCAACACCTCTCCTGTCTCCGTGCCCAACAGCTAAAACATTCCCAAATTCATACATCATTTTCAGACCCATCTAGGAAAGAGCTCTGGGCTGTGAGGTCCCGCATAAGGAACTGAAACGCACCCGAGTGAGACCAGGCATGGGCTGGATGTCCGTCCTGATGGTGCATCACCTCCATCTCTGCCTACCGCTCCGCACAGCTACCTCTGCTCGGACCCACCACGGCGTGCCGACCGCTGCCGGGGCCTGGGCTCCGGGGGGACTCACGGGGCTGGAGGAACTGGAGATGCAGCCCCTTTTACCCATGATTAGCAAGGGCTGGAAAAATAAACCTAAGGCCTTAGTGAGTGCTTAATTAACAAGTTGCCCTGATAAGACTCAAACAGCAGTCACCAACTGAGGACAGGGAGCTCACCGCGGGACGGGGGAAACGTCTGCGCCGGGGGGGACTGACCTTGTACAAGCAGCGGTGGCTGACCGGTCTCCCCTGGAGCACTGCTGCGGGAGGCTGACGAAACCCCCCAAGGCAGGGAGGCGGTAGCTGCTCGCCCGATAAGTGAGCAAACATTGCACGCTCCGCAGCAGGCCCATGCTCCCTTTGAAGATGCTGCCAGGGTCAAGGGTAGCTGAGGGCTGGTGGTCAGAGGACTTTCGGAGGCAGAGCGGATTACCTGGGCTGCAGAGAAGGGCAATTCAGGAAAGCAAATTAATAAATAAAAAAGTGCAGAGGGACATGCAAAGAAAAAAAGCTCCCTCCCCTTGCAGCTCGACTGCAATACGTGCCCATGACGCATTTAGGGGAAGAGGGGCCTTGGACCGCAGCAGCCCAGAAAGCCTTGTGCAACCCCCTCCGGGTTGCTCGCACCTCCCTCTCCACCCCTTTTTCAGCCACCTTGGTGCCGGTTGCCGTGCCCGATGCCCACCTTGCCACCCCTCGCAAGAAACCGCGGCATCGCTTTGTGCCCCAGCAGCCCCCTTCCCCGGCACCCCCCGGGGAGGGCTCTTTGCAGAAGGGGCATCGCAGCTGCCAGCTCGGGGCACCGGTCTGGCAGCAACCCCAGCAAGCAGCACCTACCTCTCGCCAGCTCTGCCCTGCACACGTGCAGACCTTGCGCAGAGGCCGAGCGTCTTCAGCGGGCAGGGGCCGCCACCAAGAAGCACGTGCTCGCCTTCAAAAGCAACCAGGGGAAGCTGGAAAATGAGAACGTCAGGGGCAGGCGGGATTTGAGACCTAGAAATTGCTTGGCTCGGTTTGCTCTGTACAAGGGTGGAGAATATCCTAGGGAGTGCTCAGCACATGCCTTTCCCTGCAGTTGGAAATTGGTCACAGTGTGCATTGGCAGGGTTGTTTTTGTTGGGGGTTTTTTTTGGTCTTTTTTTATTAGCGCTGTTCATGCTGCTAAACACACTCCCAGCTAGGTCAGGGCTGTGTTAGCTGTGGCTGGCAGATTAATTTCAGCCTAATACACTTCACAGCTCCTTAAGTGAGAGTGCAGAAATCCTCAAAAGCGCTGCCCAAGTGGATTCAATGGTAGGATCCAGGCCCAAGACTGTAAATTATGAAGGGTAACTGCAAAGTGCTGTTGTCTGTGTCCCTCCCTTATGGCTGAATTAGGTCCTGTCCTGCCACAAGACATGCTTAACCTGGACTGGTGAAGTCAACAGATCCTGACACTCGTATAAGGTTACACAAGTGATTTTGCTTTAGCTGGAGAAGAGGCATGCAAACGCAGAATGTGCTGCAGGGCTGCCAGGTGTAACGGGTCAGAGCCTAGCCTTCACGGTCAGTCCCAAGCAAGGAAACTACGGACAGATGGCAATAGACTCAAAAATACTTCTAATTAATGTAAGGAAATACCAGAGATGTCCTTGCTGAGCAAAAAAATCTTACACACCCAGGAGACCAAGCATGAAAAATCACATATAAAAAAAATAATCCTAATACATTCAAGAAAGGAATTAGTATTTAAAGCAGAACTGCCATACCTGAGACCTCAGACAATTCCAGTTTTAAGGTGCTATGGGCCCAAAAGGATCACACCCATTGCTGACAGTCTTTGAGGTGTCCTAAACTATTTATATGAGAACAGGCTGGGGCTGTATGGGGGGGGGGGAAACAATCTTCCCCCAAAAGCTCACTCTGGGCATATAATACTCATGCTAGAGGGAGAGCAGGTTTGTGCATCAAGGTGCTTGCACCGCTCCCTCATGCTGGTGCTTCCCACCTTGCAGATGCTGTAGACCATCACCTGAGACCAAAAGCAATGCTGAGGTGTTCAGGGTCGCTGTGGCTCAGTAGGTACCGAGTGCAGCTGGGGGGAGGAAAACAACCCCCACCCTCCCCACAGCACCAAAAGGGGCCGGTTGGGCTGCACGGGGAGGCTGTGAGCAGCCCGCGATGACAGGCGGCGAGGCTGACCCCGCAGTCTGGCAGCCTTGGACTTCGCTGCCACGGCGAGCCGTGCCAGTTTACGTTGGGCAAGGATAAGAAACCCTGCCCCGTCCCCTCTGCCACCCCGGGAGCGCGAGGCTCTGCCGCTGGCAGAGGCGGCCTCGGGTCTGCTGAGGGTGAGCTGCTCCCTGTGTGGGGGGACAGAGGACGTGGGTAATTCGGGCTCGGACAGAGGGCGAGCAAAGCCCTTCTGACGTGTTTGGTGTTGCAACCCTGCCCTTATCTTTGTACAGAGTCCAGGCACTGCGCTCCTCTCCGAGCCCCCTTCTAAATCTGGGCTGTGCTCATGTATCCACCTATTTTTTTTAAGCCTCTTTTTTTTTTCTTTTTTTTCTTAACAGCCACACAGCTCACATGAGCTCCTTTTGCAAGGAGCCATTGCGGCAAGACGAAGAGGGCAGACATGCCCATGCACGCACCAAGCAAACCCTGGGAAGCTGCAGCCGGGCTGAGCGGAGCTCCGTTCTGCCAGACCTCTTGGGGTCTCCTTTTGGGGAGAGACGCCATGGAAATGGCCCTGTGCACTCCCACAGTAACCGTGTTGGCCTGTTCCTGCTCACAACCTTGGTCCTTTCTCAGCAGAAACCGGCACAGTCCCCCTGGGGTCAGTCCAGAGCCAGACGGGCACCAGCGGAGCTACATCAGCCTCTGAGGAACTCACTGGGCATCTGGTCAGTTGCCAACTGGAAAATATATTTTTTTGACAGTTGCAACCTTTCCCTGAGGACTTTTGAGTCTTTCATGTGTGAGACAGCCACCACGCCAGCTCATCCCTAACCCCTTGTCTCATCTCTTGGGCTTAGCGGTATAAATCCTTATGAATTTGTGATCGGAGCTACTCCTCCCCAGGGTCTCCCATAACTCCTTCCCGCAGCTCTCCCTGACACCACTAGGACAAGCGGATGTTCTGAGGCTCATGGCTGCTCCTTCCCCATGTCAGTTTGGGTTTTGGCATACTGACCAGCAGATGTGCCCGGGCTGTGACCGAAAAAAGGTGAGCGTGCATCCCCAAGGGGCTGTGCTCAGCCCCATGCCGGAGCCATCGCCGCAGTGGCCAACGCAGGGCAGGGACTGCCAAGCCATCCCGCAGCAGGGCACAAGCCAGTCCTTGCCCCCGCCACCCAAAAGCGAAGCATCACCCAAAGGACAACATCCCTTCGTTGTCACCACGAGGATGTGCGTCCCACGCGTCCTGCGAGGACGCGCGCACCACCCGCGGCCGTTAAACCCAACGGCTTCGACCATTCGAACTAAGGCAGCGTGGCCGGTGCCTCGCAGCGTGGCAGGACGTGACCTCCCCAGGGCACACACTTACGCACGGACGGTTTGGCCATGACCTCTAGGGTCTCTGTCGCGTCCCCCCTGGCCTGGTGTACCACCAGTTTTCCCGCTTGTGGGAAAAGAAACGCCCTCGCTCGCTCGGGGGGACGGAGCGAACCGGTGCCGGTAGCCCAGGACTATCACCCTGGGGGGTCGCCAGCACCAGCCCCGCAATTAATTAGGAGTCGTCCCCGTACTCCTTGGCGGCTGTGGAGTCCCCAGCCCACGGCTGAGGCGCTGAGCCCTGTTGCCGCTGGGGACAGCTTCACATTCCTGATTTGACAGCGCCACCTCGCGAGGTGACCCCGCTGCGGGGACCCCGGGGGGGTCCCCACCGCCCTGCCCCACCGCCACCTGCGCCAGGGACCCCCCTCCGCGCAGAGGTGGCTGCGCACCAGGGGACGTGTGTTTGAACCTGCCCACGCAGGTGACAGGAACGGGGACCGCGGCCACAGCCACGGAAGGGGACGCGACACGCAACGCAGCTGCGTGGCGGTAATGGCCGGAGCGAGAAAGCTCAGGGCTTCTTAGAAACGCAAGGTTGGCAGTCTATGCTGCAGCCCCCTCTTAGGCAAGCACGGAAGAGATGTCCAGCGCAGGAGAGGCCACAAAACCTCTGCTCCACACCCTCCACAGGCCACGAAACCCTTTCCACTCCCACCAACGAGCAGACCCACTTCTCTGCTACAGGGCACATCAGAGACCCTGGGCATGACGGTGCCCAAAACCTGGAGGGCGCTAGCAGTCCTGCCAGGTCTGACACCACGGCATTATGGTCAGGGGGATCAAATACCCACCTGGGGAGCAGATTCCCCCTCCTGCCAGGGAAACAGGTCACTGCTGCAAGAGAGAGAAGTGGCTCCTTCTTTCTTTCTCCTCTTCCCACTGGAGGGTCTCCAAGACTGGGTCTCAGCCCCAGACCTGATGAAGCAGGACAGCTGATAAGAAATCTGCGGTTGCTCTGTCTGGGGCAGATGTAGCAGGGTCTCCTGTGAAATTTCCGTCACCACCTGAGCAGATGTGCTGACAGCAACCGCACACGGTGCCGAGGTGCTACCAAGAACCTAGTTTGAAGGCAAAAAGTTTGCCCAAGTGGGGAGAGGGGAAGGGTTTCATTTCAGGACTGCCCAAGTGCGTTTGCAGGGCTGGTGATTAGAAAAGTGACATTTCCCTGAAGGACAGCAAAGAGGGAGGTGCTGAGAGCCCTGCAGTGCCCAAGAGCCCTGCAGCCCCCCCAGGGACTCGCCGGGACAAATGTGTCACAAGCAGCGTGGCACTCCAGAACACATCCCCGGGACACGGCAACATGACGGCCACTGGTGAGTTACTTTTGCTGGAGGCTTCAGCCCCTCCAAGCACACTCCAAAGGGGACAGTGGGTGAAAAGCAGCGTTAGGCTTCTGAAATGTGGGTCCTCCTAGTGACACAGCTCTGCCTTCACACAAGCAGACATTTCCAAGGGCATCCACCCATCAGTTAGCTGATGCCAGCCCACCCCCTTGCATCCAGATCTTTCAGACATGAATAAAACTTCACAGGATAGTGGGAGGTGTTGGCACTAGTAGCACACTGCCTTGATGTCCTGGGTGCATGTGGTGGAGGTCTGCAGCTACTGTCACTTTACCCAGAGCCACAACCTGCTCCCAGCCTGATGGTGCCTGCTCATTTGGGGGAATTTGCTACCAGAACCTGAGCAAGAGGACTCGGAGGGCATCAGGGCAGTGGGGCTGGAGCAGCAGCACCACAGCACGGCACACGATTCCTCTCCATGATAGCAGGGTTATGCCTGGTGTCTGGGTACAGTGGAGGAGCACAGCTTGTTCCCTCCAGCCACAGCTTCTCCTTTCTCTTGCCCTACAGATGCCACCACATTTGTACTTAGCCTCCATGAATCATGTACCTTTGCTATTTAGGAAGCTGCCATTCAAATTTCCAGCTCCTGTGTGCAGCTGAACCTGGTGCTTTCCAAACACCCTGTGCCGCCACCCACCCAAAGCACATGGGTGCACTGGGACCCAAATTTCATGGACTGTTCCAGGTCCCAATCCTCCCATGTGTGCATGGGACAAGCCCCTACTGCACATCCTCTAGAGCTCTCCCTCTCAAAACTCATCTTTTAGTTCACATTTTATATCACACTCAGCAACACAAAGCCCAGGTAACTTTCTCTTCTCCCCCCTGTAGCAACCATAGCCTCTACGGACATGGGGCTCCTGCTGAGAGATGATGTTTTTGTTGATTTTTTCAACACATTTCTGAATCTTCCGGTAAGTCCACTTTGCGCCATAAAGCCCAGGATGTTTCTGAGCTCTTCTCAGGTGAACTTTCAGCTTCTGTGTTGTTAGAGGCCCCCAGGAAAATTGGGAATACACCCCACTCAGGCTGGAAAATAAGGGAAACCTGAGGACCTCAGCGTGGAGACAGAGGTCTGAAAGGGAAGACAATGCCCTTCTCCGTAGTGAGGGCTAACTAGAACCACTGGGCTGTGGGCTCCCCTGCCACCCTCCATCTCTTTCAGCTATCCCCTTTCCTTTTTATACAGGTTTTTGGCCAGACACCCATTTACATCAGCAGCATGGGCCAGTGGGACCTCTGGCCAGAGCTGCCAAGCCACTTGGTGAGAAAATGCCTCTTGCGAGGAGGGAGGAGGATGAGGAGGAGGGAGGAAGGGCACAGGGCAGGGGAGGGAAGGAGCTGGTTTCTCATTGCTTGGGCCACTCTCTAGCTCTCCTGTTCTTGCAGCCGGGGGATTATGTCAAACCCAGGCGTCATATTGCTTTTAAGCCCTGGGAAAAGCATAAGCCATTTAAAGTCCTGGTGCAGCTTATGGGGTCCCTCCAGCCCTCAGTAAACATCGATAGCTGGAGTTAAGGAGAGCATGTGTGGTGGCAGAGAAGGAAGACACGAACGTCAGCCCCTGGTGCCCTGTATTCCTCCTGCATTCACCAGGAGTGAAGTCCTGTTGATCCTCCAACTGGCTCAGTCCTCCCCATGGACATCCCCCTTCCCCACAGCCACGAGCGCCGTTTGCGGTGCTCAGGTCCCATAGCAAAAGGGAACCTGCTCCTCTCGGCGCTGCCGGAAAGATGCCGTGCCTTCCTGTCTGGGCTCACAGAAAGCAGGCAGGCTGCGAGGGGAGGCAGCTTTGCAGGCAGCCACACAGCGCTGGGTCTCCCAGGTTTGCAGGCAGAGCTCGTGGGGATGCGGGCAGGGGCTATAGCTCAAGTATTCCCCTTCTTTCCCAGCACGGGGACGGCTTGCATCGCTGTCTAGCAACAGGGAGCCTTCCCCAGCCTCCTTCCCCCCGCAGCAGGGCCCGTTACTCACCCTAATCCCCAGGCAAGAGACGGCTCCTTGCTCACAGCCTAATCCTCTTCTTGGGCACGGGCGTTGCAATGCAGGAACCCAGCCCCACGGCGTTACTGGCTTGGCTGGAAAAGCACCGGCTGCCTCACTTCTGCAGATCCAGCCTGTGCCTCCACCTTGTCCTCTGCCAGAAGCTCCTGGGTTTCATTCGGTCGGGGGAAGCAGGTGAGTCATCGCGGCATGGAGGAAATCGGAGCGGCTTCGTCCTTGTCGCTGCAGCAGGGCTTCCTCTTGTCAGGGCTGTCACCGCCTGGTGCCTGCCCAGCGGGTCATGCCTCTGCTCCTGGTTAAAAAGGCATTGCACGTCCCATTTTTAGGCATGCCGCAGATCCCAGGGTTTCCACAGGATGAGCGGGGCTTTAGCCCACAGCTCCGTTAGTATGGGCTCGCTGCCTCTGTGGAGTTGAGCTGAAATAGCAGCTTAGCAGGGTTTACCGTGTGGTTCAGGGGTGGAGCGGGGCTGGAGAGCATCCTCGGGCATAGGAAACTGGGGTCCTGGAGTTTCAGGTTTGCTGCTGTGCAGGGTGCCCAGAGCTCTCACACTGTATTGTGATACGCTCCTCGTCTGATGCTGGGAAAACAGGCCTATGCCATGGTCTGCCTTACCAGCAGCAAGTCTGAATTGTGCTCAGTTTACCCCTAAAATGAGCCATGTCAGCCCAGCCAACTGCTTTGTCAGCCTGCATGTCAAGGCAAGGAAAGGCCACTGGAAAGAAAGCTATGGCAGCAGGTATGCAGATTTTAATTTCAGAAGAAATAAGCGATTCATGAAGGCTTGCTCCAGTGCCATTTTTGAATGCATTGCTGCTGCTTCTCCAGTTGGGTTGATCCTCAAACTGAAGGAGATTGAGGGCAAGCCCCAAACTCAAGCAAAAAAGATGGATGTTTGCAAGGGGAAGAGGCACGATAACTGGGCACGCTATCACCGACATGAGCTGATTGTCCTTGCAAACACCACACATGCATCCCACAACCTGTCTGAAAGTCCCATTTCAGTGCGATTTGCTGGTCTCCTGGCTCACAGCACTGCTGCCCTCCGGCAGCCTCTGTGGGCTGGTGGGGTCTGGAGGGCTTTCTTGGGGACTACTCCTGCATGCAACCCCTAATGCCGTGCTCTGCACTCTCTCTGACAGCAAAACTGCTGAACTGGCAAAGTGCTGACCAGTGGCTGTTGGAGAAGTGCATCAGCGGGAGCCGGGGCATGTGGAACTTTCAGGCCTTCATCCAAGGAACAGCAGGTGGGCATGGGGTGCTCTGCAGCCCTTTCTCAGGCAGCTGTGGGCAAGCTACCTGGCAGGACACCGGCACAGAGCTGAGGGCGTGGGTAAGCACTGGTGAGATGGGAGACACTGTGACCCCAGACAGAGCTTTGGAAGATGAGCCAGCAGCAGAGCCCCAGCATGGGTGCTGCATGCCAGGTCGATGCATAACCCTGGCTCTTCTCTACACTGTTCCCTCAGTTCATCCAGGTGATCTTTCCTTCTTTCTTTTTTTTTTAAAACACAGGCTACTTTGCTCATCAGTGGGGCTTTTGGGGACTCCCTCCAACTCCCGTCCCTTATCTGATCCATAGGGGAAGAACTGACCAACTTCTGGCTCACCACTGAAAGGCTCCTGGGGCTTGACGAGTCAGACGCGAGGCAGAGGGACCTCTATTTGTCCTTGCTCCACAGGCTGAAAGCCACTCACCTGCGTCAAGGCTCCAGCGTCATCACTCTTTGCAGGACCATCGTTGGTAAGAAACATGGGAGTTGGAGACGAGCAGTGGCCTTTCCAGGATGCTCCCAGGGAGATGGGATACCATCATCAGCTTTGTTTGGCTGGGCAACAGTCTGCACGGAGCCATCTCCCCATCGTAATCCCCTGCATCTTTTTCAGGGTTGCTGCCAAAAGCCAGGCACATTCAGCCCATCAGCACCAGAAGGGACATCCTAAGCAAGATGCAGGAACGGGCCCTCTTTATGATTCAGAGTTACTGGCTCCCTAAATTCTTCATCCACTGCAAGAAGGGCATGGAGGAAGAGAAATCATGCTGGCCTCTGCTGCAGGAATATCAGGAGCGTTTATTACAGGCCAACTCGCAGGAGCCCTCAGGCTTTTCGGAGAATCTCTTCACGATGCATATTAAAAGGAGCCAGGGTTTGTCAGGGCCCTACTGCAGCAAGAAGGCCAAAGCAGAGATCTGGACTCTGGTCAAGGAGGGAAGAGACACCCAAGAAATGAAGATGCCCAGTTTTCAGGTGCAACGAGAAAGGCAGCCGGGGCCAGCTGGGAGCACAAAGGAATCATGTCTGGATAAGGATGCTTTGGGATCGATTACTCAGCATTCAGAGCATCCTGCAAACACTGCTTTTCGAGGCAAAGGAGGAGCAGCCTCTCCCAAAAGACCTAGACCCAGTGCAAAGCAGGTCCTTCATCTGGAAGACCTCTGTGAAGAGAAAGTCCTCTCTAACTTGCATTCCTCTGCACCCCTTGTCCATCTGCCATCCCTGAAAAAGCCGGTCAAGACCCTGAGTTTCCTTCCCTGGGCCCTTAGTGCTGACACCTGTGCAGGTCGGCCCTTCAGGGACTTCTTGAAGTGCCAGGACCGGCCTGTGGAGACTCATCTCCTGGACCTGTGGCATGACCTGGAGGAATTTCTGCCCGTGGTGCTGGACCCCAGCAGAGAAAACTGTTTCTTTCTGTGTCATATGATCGGGAAGAAGATATGCAAGACCTACCTGGAGGAGGGCACCATCCAGCAGCTTCCCTTGGAGACCAGGACTCTCAGGAGCTTGCGGAACCATCTGATGTCTGGAGAATTCTCCCCCTGGATATTCAGAGCCCAGAAGGAGATTTGCAAGGTACAGAGCAGTGCTGGCAGTGGTCAGGCTGGGAGGCACAGCTGGCATTGGCACCCCTGGGCTGCAATGAGGGCTGTGGGCATGTTTAAGAATTGAGGTATTTGGAAAACGAAGTTGAAAAAAGACTAGGAAGGGAAAAACTGACAGTCGCAAGCCACCTTGCACTGGACCCAGTGACCAAGATGCGCCAGGCCAGTGGAGAGGAGCATCCTCACTGGTTTGCTAGGCAGCGGAGCAGAGGTGAGCAGTCATTTAGCAGCTGGTGACCTCTGTTGTTAGGTGCACATGCCAAGGGCCAGGGGATGCCAGGGCAGTAGCCATCCTTTTGCGTCCGAGTTGCTGGTTCCAGCACAACATGAGTAAAACACATTTACAACCCAAGCCCTTCTTGGGCAGCCACTGAGCAGCCCAATGGACCAACCTGGGTGTACAGCTCCTGGCAGAGCTGTCCTGGGCATCTCAGCAAGCTGTAACGCCCGCGGTGTCACGGCTGCGACCTCAGGGTACAGCAGGGCTGGGGGGTGCCAGTTGCTGCTGGAGCACCGCCTGACGACAACCCACCTTTGTTCCTCCTCAGGTGCTCTGCAGCTTCTATGAAGAATTTCTGGCTGACGATGACAAGACGTTCCTCCAGTCTACGGTAAAAGGGACGTATGGGGGACACGGGCATCCTCGTGGGGCACACAGGCAACAGTGGGGATGTGAAAAGTTGGAGAAAGGGAGGGAGGGGAAGCCTAGCATTAGCCGCAGCGGTCCAGCCTCTCACTCTGTCCCCCAGCCAACGCTGCCACAGGGTGATATGGCAGAGCCGGCCCTGCTCCAGCTGCCCAGAGCAACAATCCTCAGCTCCTCCACTGCAGCATCCTGTTAAGTCAGCAGCACTGCAGGCATGCCCTGCAAGAGCTCCCCTGAGAGGGGCCATGACCCGGCCCAAAAGCAGGGAAAAACTTAAATGCAGTCTTTCAGGGTAGGTGGGGGTGAGACCAGCAGCAGGCAGTGCACCAGCAGCAGGCACTGCCTCATGGGCAAAACACTTCTGGGAATTAACTCCCCCTTTTTTCCTTGCCCGCAGTGAATACTGCTATTAATGTGACTCATGTGCAGACACACATGCATATGTCCCTGTCCCAGCACGAGTGCCTGGCCAGCACACTGGGGGAAGAGGGCATGCAGCCTTTTAGCCTATGATTCAACCACACTCAAGTTTTCCACATATTTTTTCCACTGTGTAAAGGGATGATTTAAGAAAGCAGAGTCACACAAGCACTGATCTTCCCAGACTATTATCGCTCCTGGCAGCAGAAATCCCACTAATACCTCACATTTATTAACACCCTAATTGCTAGCCTTATACCTGGAAACCTCCTCGCAGACAGAAACCCCCGAGCATCCCACCTGCTTGGGTCCCTGCACAACCTATGCAGACAATTCTGCTCACTGCAGACGGTGTTCTTCAACAGTTAGGCTTTTCCCTAAACCGCAATGTAAAATCAGCGGCTGATCCTGGAAACGGTAAGGAGAGGCTGTCAGTGCTAGTGCCCCCAAAGACCTGGCTCACAGAGATGCCAGTGTCTCAGCCAGTGAGAGCTGAGCATTTTGGAAAAGTCGGCTGGCAGCTCCTGACCCGCTTTCATTAAATGCTCTTGGTTGTAAGTTAATTAGCTGCCCAGGTTTTTAAGCATCTCTTGTCAAGGAAATTAGCCCTCAGAGCACAGACCTGGTCTGGGAGTGCAATTAGCACTTCGGCAGGTGTCGAGGCCATGCTCTCCGTGGGCACCATCCCCTAAGCCAAACTCCTCCCGGGTCTCACTGCACTGATGTCAGGGGAACTGCTCCGGGACTTAACAGGGTTATTTTTGGTGCTTGCTCTCAGCAGCACGTATCTCGGTCAGAAACCAGCCACTCTGACCCTGCTGGTTGGTGAGTCGTGCAAATTTCTCACCCCTGGGGAAGGCTGTGGAAGGGTCTCTGGGGGGGGTGAGGGAGGCACTCCCAGGGCAGCAGCCAGAGCCAGCCCCAGGGATAGCAGCCAACCAAAAAGGCACATGAGGTTACCTGTCTGCCGGGGACACCTTCAGGGTTGTTTTCAGCCCTCCTGGGTGGATGTTGACCTCTTCAGGAAAGCTGCTGCCTTTGCTGGCAAGCCGCTGTCTGGACTACCCAGGGGACCTGCTGCATGTCCCTGGTATGTCCCAGCTGCAGGCAGATGTGAGCCAGCTTTAAGCAGCTGCACGGGTAGGTTTAAGGTCTATGCCAAGCTTCATGCTCACGTAGATTTCTTCCGGGTGGTTTAAAGCTAAAGCAGACATCTAACTTGGGTAGGTTTGTACTCTAAGGCACAGTAAAACATGCAGCTAGCCTATCGGGCATAGTGCCGGAGCAGCTCCTAAGCTGGGATACATGCTCTGTGCAATCACCCTCTGCTCTTCTTGCTGTAGTCTCTGCGGAGTGATGTCCTGATGCCGAAGATGCAAGGCCATGCTGTTGGGAAAGATGAATGTTTCCTCCTGTCCCAGCGGATAAACAAATCCTTGAAGCTGAGCCAGGCCTTGCATGGCACGAGGAACTTGGAAGGTCTCTCCTCCAAGCACTGGCGATTAATTGCGACTCGGGACCTCCGGAAAGGGGGCTCCATCCAGGCAGAGGTGGAACCTCTCCTGTGCAGGACCGGTAAGTGGAGGCTTTGAATTTCTGCCAGAGCTCATGTTGATAGAGCACACTTTGTGCATCTGTGGTGACCACTGCCCCTCGTCAAGGCTTTAGGGCATTGCTGTATTGTTGACAGCATGTGGACGTCATGGAGTGGGTTGGGACGGGGTATCTGGGAGCCATGAGCTGTAATCCAAGCTTTGGCAGTGACCTATGGGCCAAATTCCCTCCTGCCAGTACTAGAGGCACCAGATGCCCCATCCCTGCACTGGCCTGGGTCACCAGACTTTGCTGCAGCAAAGTGACTGAAACCCACAGCCAGCAACAGCCACTGTCACCCCCCTTCCACATCATGACCTTCTCCTGTGGACACCGGGACTGGCTCTGCTGGTGTAACATCTCAGATTTTTCTTCTCACATGATCTTTTGAGAATGACATCAAGTTTCTGGGCACCTGCCAGTGCACTGAGAGTGACAGCAGTCACCTGTAGCAACCCTTAGGTAACTTGTGGGGCCTTGGTCATACCCGAGAAATGCAGTGTCACAGGTAGATCATGGGAACAGGACAGAGAAGGGGAAAGGAAAGGTGGGTAGCAGTCACAGTACAGCACTCGGAGCAAGTGCTGAAGGACTGTCATAGCCAGGAAGAATGAACATCGGATCTGACCTGGCTTCTCTGTCTGACGCAGACTCCCAGAAGATGACGTCAAATGTGCTCGCTGTTCAGAAACCCTTGCTGGCTGTGGATAGCCCAAGCAAGGAAAATGAGCTTCTGTGTCTCAAAAGCCCATCACTTGGTGAGTCCAGTCTGAGCAGGCTAGAAGCAGGGTGGGTGGCCGGGCCCCCAACCTTCACGCCCTTGAAGGTGCTCCAGCATACCCCGAGGGGACTGGACAAGCAGGGATCTTCCTTGTTTGCATGCCATCATCCAGTAGAACATCTCCAGAAGGAGAGAGAGGCCTAGCCACCTTTGAAAGGCATAAGTTTTGGGGTGTTAATCCAGCCAGGGAAGGTGGGAGTGGGAGAGTTTGAAGAAGATGTCAAAGAGGTCAAATCACACGGAGTTCCTGCAGCACCCCAGTGTCTCCTGAGCTGGGCTCACCATGCAGACATCAGCATGGTGGCTCTGGGGACAGCTTGGGTTTCTTTGGGATCCTTTGCCTTGAGGACACCTGTGAGCAGGCTCTGGCTGTCACCTAAGGAAGGGGCCAACCGTGTTCTATCCCCACAGCTGTTGAATCCGAGAACAGAAAGAAGATGACTGTTCCTGTGAGAAAAACGAAATCAAGCACGACAAAGTCCACCACTCTTACAGTAGAGAAGCCATCTAGAAGACCCAGGTCTGGCACCCTGCAGCACAGGGCTTTGCTGGTTTTTGCTACTTCCACCCTTTCAGGAAGCAGATTTCTCCCAGTGCTTCCCTGTAGTGCCACTGCTCCCTGCTTCATTGTCGGGCCCTCTCAGATGTAGGCATGGGTGGCCTGTGGGTCTGAACTGTAGAGTTACCAGGGAAAGGAAAAAAATGCTTTAACATGCTCCCAACCCCATAGTTCAGATTTACTCCTCACATCTTGTGCATGTCTCATGCACTTCATCCTCAATCACCCCCTGGCGTGCCACCTGTACTGCAGCTGGGCAGCTCTCAGATTCCCAGAAAAATCACTTAAAGTCACCCCGTGACCACACTTAGATCTCTGTACTCGCTGACCATGTGAATGTCCATGTGGCTCATGTCTCACCTCCTGGGAATACTCCAGACATGGGTCCTCGCAGCTCCACATTGGGATATAAATGGTAACCAAGACACAAGTCCCGAGTAAGGGCAGCATTTATTGTTTATTGTGAAAGTCAGTCTCAGGAGCCACACTTAAACAAAGAAAATATTTGACCCAGTCCACTGGTCTTCAGATAAGGGCTTGCTAACCTCATGAATGACCCCAAATCCCAGCCCACTCCCAGCTCTGGTTTTCCAAAGCTCTGCTGATTTTTTCAATGTAGCTGTCCTCTGGCTTTACATCTCTCAATAACATCCTAATCTACCAGTTGCAAGTGGCAAGGTTTCTCCACTCCAGAACACCCTCTCCATGGCCAAACGCATGAAGTCCTCTGCCATCCAGTGGCAAATTATTGTTTAGTCTCAGCAAGTGCCAGAGGGGACAGCATTACCTCCTTCTCCCACCAGTCCTTCCAGGTGCCCCATACTTACCTGCCTCCCTCCCCTGGTCTCTGCAGGGCTGCCCAGTCCATTTGCAGATTCTGAGGTCTCCATCACAGACCTAAAGTCCTGCCTTCTCCTTGACTCCCTGGGTGAAGCCTCCTCTTCAGGCTGAGACCAGTTCCTTTGGATACATGGCAGCAAAGCTGTTGGGCAGGTACACCTATGGCAGAAAAGAAACAGCTTGTCAGGAGAATCCCCCCTGGATTCCCAATGGTTCAGTGGATGATGATCTTAAAGGTCTTTTCCAATCTAAATGATTCTATGGGCAAGAGAGACAAGGGAGGCTGTGCTCCACCAGTACCTTTACTGGCCCATCTGCTTCACAGATCCCATGCACCACTCATCCACACATTTCTAGCTCTTCTTCAGGTGTCTCTCCCTCTCATTGGAGAAGCAAAGACAGAGGTCCTGGCTATTTTCCAGGTCACTGGTGGCACAGAGATCATAACCCCTGGTGTTTCCTCCTCTACAGACACTTCATGAAAGTACTGCACAACCCTGCCCACCTGCAGTTCTTCAAGCAGTTCCTCAAGGAGCGCAACGCAGATGAACCACTGCGTTTCTGGATGGCTGTGGAGAGGCTAGTTGCAGAGACCAACCCCAAGACGAAGAGCTTCCTCATTAACAACATTATCAGAAATTATTTCCATGCCGAAATCCCAGCTGGTAGGACCTTCCCAACCTGCATTTTACCTTTACTCTATTCATGATGTAAGCCTATTTTCCCTGAGCTGGGTGCTGGCTGCAGATTTTGTATCCTCTTGCAGGGACCTGCCAATTCTCCTTTCCTATCCAGTGGAGCATTTATTTGCTGAGGTGTTCCACTGCCACTTATATTTCCAGGAAGGTGGTCTACTTCTTTGGCAGGATCTACGGACCAAGACCTGCAACATGCAATTCCTGCAGTGGCAGAAATAGCTTTTCCCTGTCTTGTCTTCTTTAGATGCTCTTGGAGTCACAGCTTCACTCCCAAAGTACACAATTAGCACAGTATAGAAAGGGAAAGGGATAAGACAGCCAAATTCAGCAAACAGAAGACAGGGCAGGCAGACATGGGACAGGGTGCCACGTGCAGATATGAGGGTAGGAAGAGATGTCATGGTGGTTCGGGGGTGGCTGGCAGGGGCACGCAGTGACTGCACTTCTCTTCCAGAGGAACAGCTGGATTGCCACACTTCTATCATCAAAGAAATAAATGAGGCTGAAACAGTCAGCCCCTTGATGTTGATGACAGCACAGATCTTTGTCCAGAAAGCAATGGAAAAACAATGGTGAGCACCTGGGTCAAGCTGGTTCCTTAAGCCCAGTGGTTATGCAAGCACATCGTTCCCAACATCCATCCCATCCCAAGGTGACAGGCAGCAACTGCTACAAACATATTTCCCTATGAACTACCAGCTGGTGCATCAAAATCCCAGGCAGACCCTCACCCCAGCAAAAGTGCTGTTGCAGCTGCTGATGCCTTTACCTGTGCAAGGCTGGCAGGTCCTGTGGGGACCAAATCACTGCTGGGCTTGCAGGGTGCTGGACTGGAGGAGGAAACATGCTGCAGATAAGCAGGACAGACACTCCCAAGCCTGCTACATGCAAGAACAGAGCCCAGGGGAGGGGATCCAGGCCCCTGTCCCATTCTCCAACCTCCTCCAGGAGCAGCAGTCTAGTGGGACCCCAAACCCCAGGGCTATCCCTGTCAGCTGCTCCCCCCACTTAGCTACCCTCCCACCAAACCACTCCTCATGAGTCTTGCTGCCCCTGATGCTCTCTCTCTCTCTGATCTCCCATCTGGCAGGTTTAAAGAGTACCAGGACCTGTTCCCCCCGAGCGATACGCATAAGTCTAACCTTTGTTTGCAGCATGGGATGAGGAACTTCATAACAGACAAGCTGGTAAGGAAAGACCCTCTCTGCTGGCAGGCTGAGGATATTGTCCAGGCAAGAAAGAGAGGAGATGGTGCAGGTGAAGCGGTGCTCATGTAAATGGGGTGAGAGGGTCAGACTTGGAGAGTTGCAAAAGGCAGCTGATAGGTAAAGCCTTACTCCTAACAGCTCTGGAGTCCTGCTGCATACGGGCTCCACCAGATTTGGTCAGGACTGGCCAAGTGATTCACACTGTCACCTATAGCCACTAGTGAAACCAAGAAATACTGGAAAGCAAAGATGATGGCTGGGTCACAAATCCCATTGCCAAGGCTGGGCTCTGGTTGTCCATCTCACAGTGGTAGGTCCAAACGGGAGGGCTTTGTCTGGGAGCAAGCCCTATCACTGCAGCCACTGGCTGAAGCGAGCTGTGCCATGTGTCCGCAGCGGTGGGCCTGGTATGCCATTCGCGACGTGGTCAAGAGCATCTGCAAGTTCCGGAGAGAGATGGGCAATGACAAATGCCGTGCGGAGTTTGAGGAATTTCTCCGTCGGGAACTAGGAAATGAGGAGGAAAGTATGGCTAGACTCCTGCCACCCTCTCTCCTCCCTCCCCAAGACAGTCCTGGGTTTAGGCAGAAAAGTAAATGGGGGAAACCTGTGGCTCATCTCCCATCCCCACACGATGACCTACTTTTCTCTCCTGGAGGCATATAAAGAGCCAGAAGAGCGGGTATCTCAGGATGCCAGATATTGCTGTGCAGAAATCTGTGCACTTAGGCACTGGAGTCAGGAGACGAGGTCCAGAATTTTGCACAGGCAACTTGTGCACATACACATTCATGCAACATCTGGTTTTCTGATGCAGGTGCCCCATGATGCTGTTGCATCCTCAAGCAATAATGTATATGCAAGTTTGCAACTCTTCCACGAAAAACAGGAGGCACTAAATGAAGATAAGGTGACACAGGCCAAAAAATAAAGGAAATTGTTTTCTATGAAACAGGGAGCTGGCCTACAGAGTGCTTTGCCAAAGGATGTCGATCCTGAAAGTTTACACACAGGTTCGAGTGGAGGCTGGAAAAGCAGTTAGAAAAGGAATCTACTGAAATTGCTAAATACACAGAAACCCTATCTAGATCAAGAAGTCTCTGGAAATGAAAATTATGAAAGCTGGAGAATATTGTATATGGGGGAAGTAACACAGATTTTTACCTTTCCTTGTCCCTAGTTATCTTCTTGTGGCCACTATCAGAGACAGGATAACAGCTAGACAGACCAGCAGACTTTTGATCTAATGCACTGTGGCCATCCCCTATGAAAACAATGAACATAAGCACTCCATGGGTGCAAAGAGGAGAATGGATGGAGGAGGTTACTAAGCTAGAGGGAAGGCTGCACACTGGATGGGTCTGAATTCCCTGGAGAGCCTGGCTGCAGGAAGGCTGTAGGCCACGTAGGTAGAATGACCCTCAGCAAATTACTTGCATGCCAGTAAAGCAAGCACAGGTGAGGTGAAGGAGCAGCGTATAGCTCAGCATCACATGCCCAGCTGGCCTCAAACCCAGTGCTGGGAGAAGCAGGACACAACAGCTCTTCCCCTCTTTCAGACTTGCCCACCAGCTCAATGCAGAGCAGCAGCACCGTGAGCACTTGCCGCTCCCACACGGCCTCTACCAGCACCCCACCAGACAAGGAGGTGGTACTAGTGAAACGCCGCCTGTTTAACAGCCAGCTCATTACTGTCAACTTCCTCGTCGATGACCTCCGGTTTTATCTGGAGATCGACAAGTAAGTTCCCTTTCCACCGGGTGCTCAGGTACCACCAGTCTCCCTTGGCTCTGGCCCAAACCCATCCAGCAGGTAGTGCCCATCTCTCAGCAGCAGATAAAGCCTGGTCCATGGATTCATTAGCACATCCTAAGGTCCGTGCTGCCACCCCTAAACTCCTATCAGGACCTCTGTGCAAGGCTGGTATCCGGACGTCATACGACACAACCAAAGTCTCACCCCATAGCTGTCTACATCTAATCTATTCATGGAGCCCCCAAAAGCCTCCATTTCAACGAGAAGTCCCCTGGCTCAGGGTTCCCATTTGGGTATCCTGGAAGTACTTTTGGTTTGATAGTCCCAAGCAATCTAACATTTTGCCTACACCTTTCTTGACGTGCCTGTTGTGGCATTTCTCCATTGACTTTGTCCAGTTCCCTGACAAACCTGTAAGGGCAAGCCCTGGCCAACGGGCAACAGCCCTGCAGTCAGCACACACCCCTCATGCACAAGACCAGGTTTTGATTCCCCTCTTTTCCTGAAGAAGGGCAAACATCACATCCCCCAGGTGAACATCGTGACCACAAGGGTGGTAGAAGAGGGAACTGGCTTTTCATCCCTCCTGTTTCACTGTCCCACACCTTGTGGATTGCTTTTTCTGGCCCAGTAAATACAAAGCTAAGCAAGAACAAAACTGTTTAGCCTAGCAGTCAAGAGCACTTGTCTCAGAGCAAGACCCCACATGCCTTTGCAGGTTTTCCAGGCTGGCTGATTCAGTTGAAGCTCTGGCAGCCCGCAACATGCAGTCAGAAAAGGAAGTTGCTTTTCTCAAACGGAAAGTCGCCATCATCAGCAAACTCTTCCTGAACTCTGATATTCCCCCCAAACTGCGGGTAAGATCCTGGGACCCACCCAGGAAGGCTGAAGGCTGCTGTCTGCTCGTTGCTCAAGACCATTGCATCGCAGCTGCAAGTGGTTGTGGGGAAAGGGGAACCAGGCAGAGGTCTGCATCTGCTCCAGCAAAACATGCTCTGAAGCTTCAGAGTGTGCTCTGGAGCTTGGGACCTCCACTTGGGCTCCATGGGATGGATCCACCACCAGATCCACGCTAGCACTTGACAGGGATAGTTTGAGGACAAGTGTGTGGACAAGGCGATGGTGAAATCCCCTACCTGCTGGAGGAGTGCCAGGGCTGCAGCACCAGGATGAGTGCTGCATGCCACCAATTCAGTCCTTTCACTCTCCAGAGGTCAACGTCACCACCGTCACCTCCCCACTGCACCCACCTCTTCCCCTTGCAATAGCCACGGCTCTGCCTGTCTTCCCTTTGGAAAGCACAGCACAGTGCTTTCCACAGAAATCCAGGGGGGATCCTGCCCTTGTATCTGGGACAGTCAGCCAGGATGTAACTAGTATTTCTTCTTAGAGACTGCTGAAATGCAAGGTGGGGTCAGGGAGAGAATCGTGCCTCTAGGGCCCATCAGGAGCACCACAAACTGCTTTGGTTAAGCAAGGTCTCTTCTGTGGCCAGGTAAACATCTCTGAAGAAGAGAGAGATTTAATCTGGAGTTTATCTTCCAAGGGGCTACTGAACCGTGTCCTCTACCACAGGGCCAAGGTCATCATCTTCCCCATCCTGATGCACTTCTGGAGAAGGTACCTATACCCTCTCTCCCAAAGTGGGTGAGGCTCTGTGGATGCCAGCGTTTTTCTCCAGGCACCTGTTCCTCTGACATGATGAAAATGCAGACAAGACATCCCCCAAGAGCTCAGCTGTAGATGTCTGCTTGGAGGTTTGCTGTCTTCAGTATTTCTCATACAGGTTCTGCACCTGGAAGGTGATGAGGAGCTTTCGGGTCTCTGCAAAGGACAGGGTGCCAATCTCTTTGCCCAGTACAAAAACCTCTTCCGAATCATCTGACATCTACAGTCCAAGTAAGCTGAGTGCCTGTCTCCCTGGTCCACATTTGTCCTCAGGCTTGTTCTTCCAATGCAGAGATGTCCAGACCTGGGGTTTTGGTGTCCCATGGGGTTCCCCTTAAAAGAGCCAAACTGCTTCCTTCACACAGCTTTGAGGATTTATGTGGCGCAGGCCTGTTGGAAAATGAAGCATCTCTGAAATCATTCCTTTCCATCAAATTCAGTCAAAATTGCCCAGTGGGTTTTTAGAAATTTCTTTGGGAAATAGGGAAGTGGGTGCAGAGACTTCATGAGCAAAGAGCAGTTGCATAACTCTTGTGTACTTCGATAAACAAGTTAAAAATACTTTTGCACACATCCTAAAACAGAAATAAAGCAACTAATCTTTTGGGTTGCAAGTCAGATGGGAGCAGGAAAAGGAGAAGAACCATGCAGCCAAACAGCAGGCTCAGTGACATTACATAGAGGATGCTTTGAGCATCTGGAATGGAGAATAAGCTTCATCAGGATTTGAGGAGACATTCAATGGGACACGTCTGGGGAAAGAGAAAGGTATTCTTCCTTCCTTATCCACTTGTTCAGTTTCAATACACTGAATAACTCTAAACTGAAAAACACAAAGAAAGTGGTGCTGAGTGCTGTCAGTCTGCCTGACAACCTGGCTTCTTGACTGAATATTCATTTGGAAGTTGTCTAATTGATTTTTGATTAAAGGGGAAACCAAAATAGGCACATACTAATCTTGCTTTGATGGTCGAGTGGGTGCCAGCAAGCTGGTGTTCTGCTCCCTGTCATTTATCACTGTCAAGTTCTGGTTAAAAATCAGCAGTTATAGGATTTTGATACCTACAGGCAGGTGCTTGAGCTACCGCTCTGCAGCCAAGCCGGGGTAACAGACCCCTGTGCTGGTGTGCTCCAAGACTGCCAAGCCATGTCTATTAGCTCAAACTACCCCACACCTTGGGTATTCCCCTGGATAACATGCAATGTTCAGCTTGAGTCTCCACCTTGTTACAGAGCCTCACTGCACTTCTATGATCTTCTCAAACGTAGCTGTTTTAATGCAAAAGCCTATTGGCACCAGGAAAACCAGACAAAACCCAACCCATCGCACATGTATTCCCAGCTAGTGCCAAGCCAGAAGCGTTGTGTTACACAGGAGCTACCTGCTGTGTTATCTGGGACAAAGACACATGTTTGCCAAGGTCTTCAGGAAACCGGTGGGGAGAGACAGACATTTAATCAGTGCAAACTGTTGCAAGGGTTAGGACAATCTCACCGCTGCCCAAGCAGCGCAGCCCGTATTTAACTACACAGAGCCTCGGAGAGTGAAAGCACTGAGAAACTGCTCTGGAGAGACAGCTGGGGACATGTAGAAAAGACTGTGCTCTTTCTCACATGGACATTAATCCTGCAGTGATTGTCCCTGGGACAATTGTCCCCAAGCCACAGCTCCTTGTAGCACCTCACAGGGACGAATAACCAGAGCTGGGCAGATAAAATCCCTCAGCTTGGGTGTCTTGGGAAGAGATGTGTGATCTTTCAGACCTGTCTCATTTCTCCTGTCCTAGCCTGCATGGCTGGCACATTCAGCCTGGTTGAGTAGGAAGGGCAGATGCCATCATGCCTTGGTAGGGCAGACTTGTACCCGCAGGGTGCAGCACAGGCTGGCTCCTGCTCTGCGTCACCTGCCAACCCGCAGGCACCCGACTGCAGCACCCTGACCGTCAGAGAGGAGCAAACCAAATCAGTGTGCAACCCAAAAATAGCTGCTGTTTCTTGACTGCGCTAATGCCAGTGCCACCTTTTGCTCGGGACACTTTCTGCACCTTATCACACTTTCACCAATGACCTTTATCTAAGGATCTCGATCTTCTGAACTTTAGATAAAGAGCTTGCTTTTCAGCTGGGAAAAATTGGTTATGCTGTCTTTCAAAGGCACTAAAATTGCTAGGGAAAAATACTTGTAATTCCAGAGAAAACCTCCTATCGCCCACACCTTGCTTTTCTCTTATTTTGAGGGTTGCTGCTTCACACAGACGCGGTACACGCACGGCTGGGAAGGTGCCAGATATGAATCCATCTCCCATCACCAGGCGTCACTGTGGCACTGTCTGTGCCTTTACACGAAGCAGAGGGGCCGGTCCTGCTGAGACTGGACATACTGCCTGCACCCCACTTCATGGGCATGAACACGGGGCTCCTCTTGGGAGAAGCCACCCATGCGGGCACAAAGCTGAGAGCACATCTGTGTGTGGGGGCAGCTGTGCACACGCCTGTCCCCATCTCTCCAAATCCCATTTCCTCGCAAACCTCCCTTCTGCCACCTAGGACACCATAACCCTGCAGCAAAGCCAGGGTGGGAGATGTCACCCCTGCCCCGCAGCCCCCAAACAGCTTTGCAGTCAAGGAGACCTGGGTAACTCATGTCCTTGCTCAACCACCTTTCCTTGACCTCTGTACAAGCCCCATGGGATTCAAATGGAACAACGCATCCTGCTGTCCTCCCTCATTTGCCATCAGAGTGCTTGCCTCACAGTACTGCTTCATCTCTTCTCCCTCACCAGGCAATCACACCGTCATTGTCTTCACGCTCCTGAAAGGGGTCCAGATCCTGCTGCCCCAGCCCCAGAAGAAAATGGAGCCACTGGAGGAGCAAAAAGGTGAGCCAATGCTGAAAGGAGCATTACTGCTCTCAAGGAGAGCTCCAGCTGCGAGGATGGGAGCTGGGCTAAATTTAGGGCTCCCTGCATCAGTCCATGATGGGAAGTTTGTGCATGTTGTTTTTCTCAGATTCAAATCAAAGTCTTGAGAAAAGGCTCTCATTCAGCAAGTCTGCCTCTGGTCCTGCAGAGCAGGTAGGTGGTCACAAAGGCAGTCTTAAAGCCCAAAGGCCAACTGGGTGGGTCTGTGCAGCATGCTGGTCACCCCCACCATCTGCAGTAACACACATAGAAAATCCCCAGTTGCTGCACATCTCCATGCCCTGAACATCCCCTGGGGAGCACACAGCTGTGTTGTTCATCCCTGACCACTCGCACCCTGCCTCCATCAGCAGTGGCCACTGATGCAACATCTCTCCCCTCCCTGCAGGCACTGAGGAAAGGACAGACCTCTGAGGAGGAACAGACCTCCCAACACACTGTCCACACCAAGCAGGACAGGGGTGTACCCCAAGGAAGCTGAGCAGCCCAGACACGCTGCGTAGTTTGCACTTAATCAGCAGTAAGACCTAAAAATAAAGCAACTCACAGCATCCTCCAGCCTGCATGGTAACATAGCACAGCAGCTTGCACCTCTGCAACTACAGCAGGGACGTGCCACAACGCGTGTTTCCACCTAAGGAGATATCCTTGTCCACACGCCAGTCTCCTTCCTCATACATATCTGTAAAAGACTGCATTGCCCATAACTGGGACCCACTAACAGTGTAAATATCACACTGGTTGCACAGCACGACACCACCTTTGAGGTCTTTCCCAAGAAATTTGGAAGGTGCTTAAAGCCACAAAGCAGTCAACAGTAAATATTTTGCCCGAGGAAGGGGCTCCTCAAAGACCACCCAACCCTAGGAGCTGCTCCAGCCCTGCTGTGCAGCGAGCCATGCTTCTCACCAGAGACTGGGATTGCTTTCCCCTGCTCAGCATGGCTTACAGCCTTCTCTCAGCTTCTCACCCCTCCACAATTTCCACACAAATTAAATACCTCCTGTGGGTGGCAAGGCTAAGAGAGCCCACCTGGTTTACTACTCAGCTGTCCCTGGGTGGTGAGACGGTGCCTGTCTTGCCAAAGCCTTTCTGATTCTCCGATCAAAATCAGCTCGTGCCTGACTTGGGGCCTGGGTGTGTTTTTTTTAAAAGCCAGTGTGTTTACAAAGCACTAACCAAATCATATCAAAGACCTTCATTTTCCCCAGATGAAACTGAGTTGGAGTGGCTTTGCCCAGTCACCAGAAAGCTGCAGAAATTCCAAATGTTCATTTGACCTCACGAAGAAATAACCATGACCTTGATGGCACCTTGCCTCTGACAGCTCCCTCGCAAGCTCTCAGCTTTGTAATTTTGAGCTATTTTTAGCTACTTCTTAACCCTCAGATCCTAGAAGACTGCATCCAGGGAATAACACAGGTGCAGTTAAGGCAGATGATGACATGTTTCATATTTGTCAGTTATGATTATCAACACTTTGCTTCTGGAGGATCAAAAAACCAAACAAACCCAAAGTCCAAGAATATTTCTATAAATGAAGGACTTAGGAAGCTGATGCCACTCCTACAACCCGAACTGTGACCAGCTCCTCAAAATTTCCCTTGTGCTGTAACTTGATTTTGCCCCAAAAGCTTTCAGCCCCCAAACCTACCTGCATTTCTGTGTGCTTTTCACTAACACCTCAGGCTCTGCAGCCTGATCCCAGCTGACCCTGGTCCCTAAAAGGCTTCACAAATGTGCCTGAAGCTCAACACAGCAAAACCGCAGCTAAGAGTGCCACTGTTTCTGCGGACTTCTTTTTTTTTTTTTTTTTCCCCAGTGCAGCAAATGAGACACATTGAGCTGGGGCCATCCCTGTGCACACAACAGTGTCCTCAGTACGCAGGTGACAGGATGGGGAGCACCTGATCCCATCACATTGGGTTGAGCCAGCTGCCCCTGGGGTCACCCAGCAGGAACAGAGGAAAAAGGCAGAGGCACAGAAAACACACAGCGTACAGGCATGACGGCAGGGGAGTGAAGCGTGTAGGACCAAATCAGCATGCCCTTGGGCAGTATGCATGGTCTGCAAGCCTGCCTGTACAAGGCAAAGGCAAGCAGCACCTCCCAGATGGGCACGGATGCTGGGAGCCATCAGCACATCAAGCAGCACTAACTCTGGCAGCTGGCTCTGCCCGTGGCCCCCCGGGACATCTTTTCCCCCAGGCTGCGACACCAGGCGCTGCCATACCAGCCAGCTGCAATACTGTCCAGCTGTCCTTGCCACTGGTTCTCCATCCTGCCTGGCCTCTCGCTTAACGCTCGCCCATCCTCCCCAGCCCTGCGAGGGGGAGAGGCAGCTCGGTGTTTTCCCCGGCATTGGTCCCAGCCCTGCATCCCCCCTCTCTTCCCATGGCCTGACGTTCTGTGAGTGATAAGCTTTGCAGATGCCGTGCATGGCTCAAGTTTCTCCTCTGACACCCGCCTGCCGGCACCTCTGGCTTCTCGGAAAGCAGGACATGGCCCTGCAGACCACACGAGCCTTCCCTGGAAATTCTTCCCAGGGGCCTGATTGACCCAGAGAGACAAGTCCAGCCTCCATGGGTTTAATCATTGCTCTGCTCTGGATATCCTTGAGTGCTCTCTGCTTTCAGGAAGGCCTTTCCACAGCCTTTTAAGGCTGCCAAGTCACAGCCCTTTAGCAAAACAGCAGAGTGATGCAAGAAGACACAAAGGTCAAAGCAAGCCAGAAATGTGGCATTTTACAAGAGGCTGAAGAAGCCCAGCCCATGGCCTCACCTGTCCTTGTGCAAAAGCAGAAACGTGCTGCTGCAGCATGGGGCCACCATGCTCCCCATAGCACCCCTGCTCCCCACGCTGCTGAGACCTGGACATGCATCTCTGGGTGTCCTCCTGCTTTCTGGGCATGAGAAAGACACGGTGAGCAAGCAAAAAACCAGCAGGGAGGAAAGGAAAAAATAAAAATATTGACAGAAGAGGAGTCAACATTCTTCTGGTTGCATTTTCTCTAATGGCACCTCATGAACAGTTCCATAGTCAAGCTTTCTTGTTGTTACATTTATGTATTTTAAAAGGTTCCCAAGACCATCAAAAGGGCCTTTGCTCTGAGCCAGGACCACTGATGCAGGCTGGCACACGGACCTCATGAGCCATGAGCACATGCATGGCAGTCTGCAACCCAACTCACGCACAGCAATGCCTGTTAGTTTGCAGGTACATACATCGATAAGCACACACAGCTAAACAGATGCACGGGGCTCAATGATGCATTCTGGCAGCCACCCATTGTAGAGGAGATGGGTCAAACACATCCACTCCCAGAGTTTTACATGTACACAAACACGCACATGCAAGCATTGATGTTCATCTTCACACCTCAACTCATTCACGAAATTCTCACCCTGACTCCACAAAAACAATGTAAACCCCCCCCACCATTCAGCCCATTATTTCACAAGAGACAGCTTGCTTCCGAGGACAGGAAGCCTTCAGTACTTCCTAACATCTTTTCCCATCAAATACTCATATGGGCCAGAAGCAATTCATCTGAGCAGTGACAAAACCATCCACCACCTTACCTAAACAACCAAGAGGCACCTCCACAGGGAGGCCAAAAATCCCAGTCTGTTTTACAGTGCTCCAGACTATCTCTTTCTGTGCAGAGGGGATGGGGGAAACTCAGTCATAAATGAGTGTACAGTCAGTTTTCCGGGCAAGTTTATTCCAATTTTCGTTCTCCATAGGCTAATTGAAAGAATAGCAATTAAGTTAAAAATCCTTTCAACAGCTGACAAATATTTCCATAAGCAACATAAAACCATTGTGCAAAACAGAGTGTCAGCCGAGAAGCAAGCCAGCCCTTGGACAATCAGACAGACACTGCATGCTGTAGGATTTCAGAAATGGGTTTGTACCACCCAGCCTCCAGTATCGAAGCTCTGACCTGGCTGCATGCTGCACTCTATGGGCACCAGCTCTGTGCAAGGGAGCCCAGTCTGGCAGGAGGACAGCTATACACCACCAGCAGCACTGGTTTGGAGGCAGGGAGTGCTTGTGCGTAGCCCTGCCTTGCAGACGCAGCCTGCCACGGCAGAGCTTGTCCTTTCCAGGAGGAACCGGTCCCTGCAGTCCCTTTGACATCAGTGACCTTTTTCAGGTGAGCCTGGACCACTCACAGTAGCAGAGTTTTGTGGGATTGTTCTCTTTATGTCCGTTCCTTGTGGAAACATCTCCTGCGTCCCCCAGAAGAAGTCCTTGAGGTCCCAGCAGGCTGGCCTGAGTGTGCCTCTACAAGATCAGAGGGATAACGGGCCAAGGGCAACTCTGCAGCCAGACCATTGCCCAGGCATCTCATTTTCTGGCTGCTGTGTTTCAAAAAGACTGAAAAGAGAGAATCCATATCTTTCTAGGGGTAGATGAGCCGCTCATCAGTGCAAGTTGTAGGGAATATTGGCCCTAGCAAGGAGCTCAAACTCCTTTTCCTTTATCAGAGAGTCCCGTGTTGTCTGGTAATGCCTGAGCTCTTCTCCTGCCTCCCAGATGCGTTGGGTATATGGGGATTGTCCCACATCTCCCTGCTCTCCATAAGGATCAGGGCCTTGATCTCCACCAAACAGAGGCAGATAAGCCCAGAGGGACAGAGGTAGTCAAGGGGGACCAGGCTGGCACTCAGCTTGGTTCCTCTCCAAAGCCTGTGGTTGTTACACCAAACACTTCTGAAGCATCTTTCATTTCTTAGTCTAAGTCCTCCATGCTCTGTCCCTGCATGTGCTTTCTCCCATCTCCTTACCCACTTTCTTCAGCTCTCTTGCAGGTGAAGAAATAGGGCATAAAAGGAGGCAGTGATGGTGGGATCAGACATGAGACAGGAGGCGATGACATCCTACAGAGAAGGGTCCTGAATGTCTGCAAAGTGACTGTACTTGGGATTCTGGCGTAAACTGTTGTAGACATAGATGGTAAGTGCTGGAAAAAGCTTCAAGAAATACTCAGCATAGTCTCCTATTCTGTTGGTGATCCTGAAAGAGAACAAAAACAAAATGGATTTTTAAAGCTTGCCCAAGGAGTCAAGTGGTTCAAGTGGTTCCTCCCTTGCAGAGAAAAAGCCATTCCAGAGGCTTTTCTGATAACACAGGAAGGTTTCCTAGAAATCCTTGAGCTGCAGCTTTTCTATACCTTCCCTAAGCCCCTCAATCCATTTTTTCGCTATTCCTCCAGCACCTCCCTCTGCCTAATCCCACCTGCATCTTCACTGAAGAGCAGTGCTGGCCACCAGCACCAATGAAACCACCACTGGGAGCTAACATCACCTCTAACCTCACATGTAAGTGCCCATGACCATAAAGTGTTGGAGACTGTGGCAGCTCTTTAGGAGTCAAGACCTCCTAACAGGACCAGTGCTTCCAGATCCCTATCTCAAAGCACTTCAGCACAGTAAACATCAGCACTTTGGAAATACTAGCGAGGTAGATAAGGAGGCTTTTCAAAGGTATAAAGGATGACACAAATATTTAAGAGTGATCTAAAAATCCTCCTGGATTTATGGCAAGAGCTGCAGCAAAAATACCAGCCCAGAAGGACACGTTCACAGTGTCCTCTGCTGTAGAGCCATGACCTGCCTTTGTAGAGCAGCCAGTGGGCTGGAGACGTGTCTGCAACAGCTAAGGCAAGGGTGCAGAGGGAGCTGCCATCAAATCTTCAAAGCTGCTGCTATCCCTCTGGAGTAGAAGGCTCTGGCTGAGGATGTTCATCTGTGCGAGATGATCTGGGAGTCAGATTTTGCTTCAAAGTCAGAGGTCTAATCCTGTGGGCTAACTTCCTTTTCTTACCCTCAGGAAGGCGATTTTGAGGGCTGGCTCCAGACTGCTTGCTGCTACGACACACAATCTTTCACACACTATTGTGCTGCCTGAGGACACAGCCCCTCTAACAAATGGGCTTTAGTGAACTTTCTCCCACATCCCAGTTGTGTTCACCCTTCTGGAAAAGCATCTGAAGAAGATCTTGCTCTCAAACTCACTGATGCTTGCAGATATCCAGATGCTCCATGCAATGCAACTGTGGCAGCAGGGGCAAGGATGTGAACATCTACCTGATTTTTGGGTGTTCATCCAGGTTTCTGATGAACCTCAGTAAGTCGGTGATGCTGTTGCTATATGGTTTTGTTTTCCCAGTTTTTTCCATGATATTCAGAGCAATTTTGTCAATCTGAAAAAGAGCACATAGATTATTCTCTGCCTTTCACACACTACGAAAGCAGCACATCTACCTCCACTCACCACAGCCACTGCCTTTCTGCAGGGATATCATCTTGCAGGGACAAATCTTGTGACCCTTAAAAGCATATTTCGCAACATGAGCAGAAGAGTTCACTCTGCAGGGCATGCACCTTACAGACCCCCTGATTCTGCTAAGCATTTCCTCTCCTCCTTTGTCAAGGCATGGCACTCATATTAGGACTGGCAACATGGCACAGGAGATTTGCATGCATGTCTGGAGGGCAGGAGGGACTCGGGAATCTTGATCCAACCGTGCCACTGTTGAAAGGACCATGTGGGCTGCTGCACAGAACCAAGACTGTCAGATCTCAAACGATGCAGCACGTCTTTCCAGGATGCTACCTGCGAAAGCAGGCCTGGTCTCACTGCTTTTGAGCCAATCTAACAAAACACTTTTGCCAGAAATCTGCTGGCAGCAAGGGCCAGAGGTCCTTGTCTTAAGGGGTCACCGACAAACACCCTTGAAGGTTTGCCAGCTAATTCTATAACGACCATCCCCTACTACCGCCCCAGCCAACAGAGCTCCCTTTAGCATCAATGTCTTTAGTCTGGTGTATTTCGACTACGTGGCTTAGATGCAATTGTTTCCCCCAGTTATCTGTATTTGCATGGGGCTACTTTTTCCAGTTATGTTTTTAAACAGGGCCTGTGAAACACTCAGGCAAAGCTTCTGCCTAAATGTCTAACTCAAACCTCATATCAATCCAAGGAGAAGAGGATTACCTCTTTGGTCCACCGTGGATAAGGAAAACTTTCAGGAGTATTAGGAGCTTGAAAGACAGCTTCTTCATTGCGGAGAACTTTGATTTTATTCCATATACCCTTCAGGAACTTGAACCTGCTGTGGAACGAGGAGCTTCGTTAGCTGCAACAGGACATCACTGTTCCCAGCACTACAGACAAATCCTGCACCGAAAGCTTTTCCTTTGTACTCCCAGGACTTACGTCTGTTTGCTCCAGAAATAGGGATGTTTGCTCAAACCTTCCACGCCTCGTTCATCATGAGAGACCAGGCTACTTACAAGATCCAGAGCCTCCTTGTAATCTGGGGAATCATCAGCTAAATCCTCGGGACTGACTTGGTGAAGGGGTTTCCTACCCCTTGTTAAAATATACAGCACGAGCCTGCTGAGGGCCTGCAAAGAAACACATCGCTGCTCATGTGCCAGATGTGTAAAACTTTCTACCAAATGAAAGAGGACTAGTATTCCTAAATGAGCAGACTGTGTACGTGGACGCATACATGCACCTATAGGTGTGCAGAAGTATACAAATACACACAAACTTTGAAGCTCTGTGCACAAAGACAGAGGAGATGGGCACCATAATCACGCTCACAGGGTATACGTAGACATCCTAAGCACCAGCCACAGCCTTGCATCCTAATCACTATCACTCTTATGCAGCACCTATTGTTATATGGGCTCTCCCAAAAATCAAGGTGTTTTCTATTTGAGGATGCAGAAAGGCTTCCCATAGGATTCACAGCAACAGAAAATATCAGAGACCCTGAAATTTTAAACCATACATTGATTAGCAGGGAAGTTACCTCTAAATCTGAGTTTACAAGTTCTTTTTTGCCTTCAATCAACTTTCTTTTATTATCAAAGTCCGCCAAGTAAATTTTGCCACCTAAATCTGAGGAAATAAGAGAAATTATTAACAAATAATGGTGGAAAACCTTGATACAGTCTGTCACTGACTTCTGGATGGTCCCTTCTTTAGAAAACAAATCTCTGAAGAAATCTGCTGGGGTTGATCTATCTGCAAAGCCCTGGAAGGGAGGACAGATCTAATGAGACGTAAAGTTGTTCTGTTCACTCCTCTGTGGCTGTCTGCGAACATATCTATACTTACTCAGAAAGGAGAGCTAATGCCACAGACACCCTGTTCTGCATAAAGACATCTGTTTTTTTTTACAGACAGCTATGAAGCATCTTCTCTAAACTATGGGCAACAGGAAAGCAAAATGAAAACATCGAGAAAGCAAAAGATAACCTATGAAAAAGTTGCTGGGATGCAGATCCTGGTGAGCAAAGCCGAGGGAGTGCAGTTCTCTCACTGCTTGGAAGATCATCCTCAGAGCATCTTTGTAATCCATTTGGTCTTCTGGTTCCTGCAGATGTTCTTCAAGGTTTTTCTCCCAGAGGGGGAAGCACAAGTACATGTAGCCTCTTGCCTTCTCAGCCCAGAAGAGCTTCAGTAGATGTTCACAGTGACCACATTGTTCGAAGAACTGTTTCTCTTTCTCACCGTCTGTACTGCGGCTTATTCTTACTGCTACTTCTGTCCCACCATAGAGCCCCAGGTAGATGCCACCCTGGGAAGTGTTCCAAATTCTCTGCTGGATGTATTGAAATATCTTCAGTTTACCAATCATAGGGCGATATATGTTATGAAGATTTTTCAGCTGGTCCCTCCAGCGTTTGCTCTTTGGCTCCCAGTCTTTGGGGGTTTCTGGAATAAACTTGGCATTATACTGGCGAAGAAGACGTGCCATGTTATGAGCACGGTTCCTATTTGCAACAGCGATAAGGTTCCCAACATCAGTCCTTGCTCCTTTTTCACACAACAACTCTGCTATATTGTAATCATTTTTCGCTACAGCCACCATCAGTGCTGTGTTGCCCTCCTCATCTGCATCATCGATATCTATTTCACCCTTCTCCAATAAAGCTTTCACCAGATCTGGGCTCCGCATTTCGACAGCTAGGATGAGGGCAGTTTTCCCACATTCATCTTTGCTGTTCACATCAACACCGCAGTCCAGCAGGAAATGGCCTATGGAGACAGCCGACTCATATCTTTCCTTGGCACAACCCTCCTTGAGGGCATGGATCAAGGCATTCCTATCTTTGTTGTCACAAATATTCACGTCAGCCCCCATCTCTCGGACAAGAGTTTTTACAACCAAGAAGTGGCCCTCCCGACAAGCATCCATCAGTGCTGTCGCACCTCCTTTATGCAGTTTCAGTTTCTCCTCGCTAACTGCCCTCCTCAAATTCACATTTGCTCCTTTGCTATACAGGAACTTCAAGGCTTCCTCCTTCCCATACCATGCAGCCTCCATGAAAGCTGTGAAGCCATTGTCGTCCTGGTCGTTAATTTTTAACCCGTGATCAAGGAGGAGCTCCAGTATATTGACGTTTCCTGCTATCGCTGCCTCAGTAAACGCAGTGCCACCGTTGTCCTTCCTGGCATGTGGGCAAGCACCTTTGTCCAGCAGAAGCCGGACCAGGTCCTCATCATTAGCTTGCACAGCACTCTGCAGTGGTGTCCAGCCACTTTCTGCTTTGGAATTCACGTCTGCCCCCTTCTCCAGCAGCTCCAGCACATCTTTTCTATTACTGTCCCTCACAGCAGCATTTAACTTGAGGGCAAGGTCTTCTGCTGCCTCTGTGCTGGAAGGGGTAGATGCCTCCTGCTGGCTGTGAGCTGTGGGCTCCATGATGGTCAGAGGGAGGGCTCCGTACCTCTGATGTTCCTCACTTGTGCCCAGGGACCCCACCAAAGGATGGGAGAGGTGCAATGCTCAGTGCCTTCGTTGTGGAGGATGCTCTGGGTTTGGCTGACGCAACATGCTAGGTGGGATAGGTTGCTATTTTAAGGGCTTCGTAGGCTTCACCTAGTTAATAAACAGAAAATCTTGTTTTATTAGACTGTGAAACCTCACCATTTACACTTGATGTCCTGCAGATCTGTGCGAGGGGCAACTAGGACAGCAATGCCAGTGCCAGCCGAGAGCTGAGGCTGGCGAGAAGCTTGACTTTAGCACTTACCCAGACACACGCGCCCATCGTGTTTGTGTGCTTGGTCTCAGCACTAATTGCAGCCCAGGCAGGCATCCCCTGGGGTGTCCGGTTGAGGGGACAGGGGAGAACCCAGGGTGTTCTTGCTGTAAGTGTTACCTCAGATTTATTACAGGTTACCTAAGAAGCTGGCCCGTAGCAATGTTTTCAGGTGGTGAACACAGCAGGCAGGCAGAGATGGGCATTCCCCTTCAGTTTTGGATAGCAGCCACACACACGGTCCTAGTAAGTCCCTGATCCGATACCTGGAACGAGAGAGAAAAAGCCAGCCTTAATCCCTCCTGCTTCCATAGGCAATTAGGAGACCCTGCCTGACCAGAAGCCTTTCCTAAGCTTTTCACAACATGAAGAGGTTAATCAGCTAGGACTTGATCTCTCTATATCTATCTAGTATCTAGAAAAGCTGGAACTCCAATACCCATTTTCCTGACTGCAAAGGCTGGTTCAAGTTACCAGTGCTTTCAGGAGTCACTGTCTGACAAGCTGAACTGGAAATAAATTATCTAAGCAAATAGGAAAAAGGACAGAGAAGTCTTAAGGTATAAAGCCAAAGTATAAATTCACATTAATTTACCCTCAGGAAAGCCAAGGACTGTTTTATGGATGGTTTCTTCCCCCACCCAGCAGGAAATGAATACCTTATTTCATTGATTTAGATACATTTCATTTACTTGCAGTAACTTCTATGCCTTTTGCCACATATAAAAAAAAAAAATAATAATAATAATAAATTACCTTCCTGGCTGGAAAAGCAGCGCAGCATTCCCTGGGCACAGTGGGGTCCAAATTCCTCGCACCCCATTGGGAAGTCCGAAGCCCAGGGAGGAGGAAGGCAGAGGCTGCACACCTTCCTCCTCCTCTGCTGAGCAGCAGAGCACAAGCGCCCTACCCTAGGAAACGTTTACATGGTTTCTATCCCATCCCACTGATTTTCGGTCTGGAGCTGCTTTGCGTCTGCGTGTCACAGGCACCAGATGACGTGCAAAGCCACGCAATCCTGCCTGGCATCATCTGCCACCACCCGCCCCAGGGAAGGTGAGGAAGAGATCCCCCCCCCGGCCGGCCAGAAAACCAGCCACTGCTTAAAACGCCTTCAGAGCCACGGAGCAGCTTTTTGCAGCAGCTGCTTTCTTCGCCACGGCTTCCCAGCAAGTATCCCCAGATAGTATTTGCTTCCCAGCAAAGCCTGCAAGTATATGCTGTCCCCTCCCAGGAAGGAGCAGCCCTGGAAGCGAGTTAGCCACTTGCGGGGGGATGCTGGGATTTTTGGGTTGGTTTTTTTTTGGGGGGGGGGGGTGGCAACTGAAAAGCACACAGCAGAGAGGTAATGAGCGAAGTGCTCTCCCCATACAGTCCCACACACATAGACCCTGTTTACAAACATGCTTAGCAGCAGTGCAGGAGCTGAAGGCAAAGAGACATTTAAATACACCAGTGCTGGGTTGCGGCTTTGGGTTGGTTGGGGGTTTTTTTTGGGGGGGGGGGGCACGGTTTGGGTTGCTTTTTTTTCTTTTAAGCTTTTCCTCACCTTTTGGTAAATGCATCCACATGAGGAAGCTAGCCACACTGCTAAGTTTCATCCAGGGAACCGCGGAGCTCCAGGTCCGTTTATGCCACAGCCAGCGTGTCCCTAACTGCACCCACTCTGGTAAGCAGGCAGCTGCCTGCTGCCCGGGCACCAGCCTCCTTGTAGGCAGTTCGGTGTAAACCCAGTGCTGCCCAAGGCAGCCCAGTCCTCCAGCCTGCATGTGCAGGAAATACGTAAAGGAACCCAGGCTGTGACGTGCCACGCAGTTTCCCCCGCTGCCCTGTAATGTAAGATGAGCGCACCAGCATGCAGAGCCCACGCCACCTCCCCAGCAGCCTCCACTGAACCGTGCCAGCTGCAAGATTCAGTTCACACTTGAAACAGGGCTGAAATCCCGCCTGGCTTTCCACGGTACATTGGTACATGCACAAAACAGGCATCTGCATGTGTACACAAGAGACGTGGCTGGATACAAACACAAGGGCACAAATGCAGAAAAGCACACCCTAGAGGGGCACATGGATGAAGTCCTGCGCATTTTACGTGCATATCCAAATCTTTATGTACACCTGCATTGCTTGCTCCCATCTGCATGCCAACTTTCACAAAAGCTCTGCCTATGCAGGAGTCGCATCTTTGTACCTAACTGTCACATTGAGCATCCTGCTTTCCACAGTGTGCAGCGCGTCCGCGAGGTCTGGCAACATCCCACGGTCCCTGGATGCAGTTCCACGGAGTTTGTGTTGCCACAGGAGACCTTGACACAGCCCCACAGGGACAAAGACTGTGAAAACTCAGAGAACAATCTCAAATCACTCTCAAGATCCCATTTTAATTCACAGAAATCTGCTGAATGCGACAGCATCTCTCTCAGTTCCACCAGAGCTGGGGCTCTAGCTGCTAGTGTTTAACTACCCATTTTCAGGCTGGAAAAAGAGACAAACAAGCAAAGCAGGGGCACATCACAGGCTCAGAGCCAACACATCAAAAAAAAAAGTCAACGTTACAGTACATAACAATACCACGTCACCCAGCCACCCAAATACAAAAGCCTTCTTCAGCTTGCTGATTTAATTAAAGTAGTTCATTATCTTGTGGTGGGAAGATGAAAAACCCTAGGACAGTAGGAACCCAAAGCCTAGGAATGAGGTGTTCGCAACTGGCAGGGCTGTGGCAGAAGCATCCTGTGCCTGCACGCCAGCAAAGAAGGATTTGCTGGTAGCGCTTTCCCTATGTCTTATCCCTGATCCAAATTGCTTTCTATAGAGTCACAAATTTAAACCCTTAGTCCCTGTGACAGGCAGTTTATGAGGAGTAGAAGGGCCTCAAAGGCTTTTTAAAAGCATAGGAGTCACAGAGCTCCTCTCCACAGCCATTCCTGTAGCCTCTGGGCTGTGTAGTTCCTGCTGTATTTGCACTTCTGCAGAGTCCTTATTCGGCCCCATGCGCACAGGGACTCAGGAGATGAGCTGCTGAGACGAAGTCAGCAGGAAAATCAAGGGCACGATTAAGCAAATCTTCCTTTACCTCCATGCTGGTGGACCTACACCCATTTTGCAACCCATCCCCTGAGATAACATCTCTGAGCATCCACGCCCTGGCCACCAGTCACAAATAAACATGAGCTAAAATGCGGCAACAAAATCTGCCTGCCAAAGTCAAAATAATTTTTAAAGAAGCTATGAATAGTAGGATGGCTTTTTTCTTCATGTTCCCTGCACTTGCTTCCTGATTATATTTCCAAATGGGAATATCCCAGCGTTTATATGCTTGGCCACGCTGATGTGACTTTGAGTGCTGGAACACAGCCCTGGAAAATAGTCCACTGAAGGATGCGATTTAAACACTGACAGGTGATGCTATCTACACAGAAGCATCAACCCCATTTCACTTTACCAGGGAGTATTTTTACACTTTTAATCTGCATTTGCTAGCTTTTTAGACTGCTTGCTGCTCAATCCTCGCCACCATCAAAAAACCAGACCAGCACATCTGCCAGCAGCGGTGGGCTGGGAAGAAGAGGTGAGGGCAACAGCAAGACAAGCAGGGACCTCACTGAGCAGGGCACCGTGTCCCAGTCCCTGGGCAAGGAGAGCAGAGCAGGTCCATCCAAAACATCCCAGATCAGCCAAAACAGGTCAAATGAGAAGGCAGGCTAAGGACCTGAGCTTAAATGCATTTCCCAAGCAGCAGAGGTCATTCCCCAGCAGCATTTCTCCCAGCTGTTTCTCATTCCCAGCTTCTCCCCGTGGGCTGAGCCCAGGTTGCAGCTGCAGGGGTCAGAGCTGCCCCCCAGCACAGGGACCCCAGCCCCAGGGAGGCAGGAGGGCTGCAGAGCCCAGTGCTGCCCTCAGCACCCCAGCACTGTCAGTAGATCATGAATATTATCATTAATTTTTTCTCAGTTCCCAAGGCACCCTGGGGGTAAGAATCCCTGCACGCAGCTGGACTGGGTTGGCAATCTTGGCCTTTAGCTGCACACATAGTGAGAGGGACGTGAGCTGTATGGAAACACATTGCATGTGATTTCTGGCGCTTTATTCGGGCCGAAGCCATGAAGGTGAAAGCCACAGAGCGGGAAGCGTTGCGATACAGCTGCTACCTCCTCATCAGCCAGCACAGGGGCTGGCAGAGCGCTGCAAAGTGCTAGGTAAGGTGTTTGCGGTATTTGAAATGGCTCAGCGCATCCCCTTTGCTGGGGAGCTTCCTTCAAAAACATAGTTAAATAATATTTTGTAGCATTTATTTGCAGACCGTCTTAAAAAAAAATCATGGATGTACACACATGCACATGCAAACACATACAGATTTGCCTGCATATGTGTGTTGTTATGCACGTGTACAGAAAGCTCAGTATCCATACACCTATACATGCTCATCCACCTGCCCAAATACTTGTCTTCATGGAGCCACTCATGCACGTATGTACATGCCCTAAGGCCACCCCAAAGGCTGTTTGGTCCTGCAGGAGCGGGGACCCCCAGCTGCAGGAGGAAACGGAACGGCTGAGCGACGATGCCACCCCACCGAGCCGCTGCTGGGAACACGCTGGGTCCCAGGGCAGAATGGGTTTTTTCCACCAAATAAATCCACCCCCCCATCCCGGCTCATGGAAACCTGGCCCTGGAGCAAGTATGTATCACACCCTGGGGGGGGGCCAGCACCAGCCCCCACGTTTTTCCCCAGAGCTCAAATCTTTGCTGCTTCCAAATTCGCAGCCTCTGTCCTGGGAAACTTTGGTCGTGGTTTATAGGAAGCAACCGCAGCCGGCCATGCCCAAAGGCGGTCACGGGAAGCTTCGCCTCCTCTTTCTCAACACCACGTTGTGGGCTGGGGTTTTTTTATCCCCCCAAGGCTTTAAAGGTTTTGTTACTTTACCATTGGGTTTGGCCAGCAATTGCAGAGGACACGCTGGACGCAAGAGTGGTTTTATTGACCAAGTTTTCTCTTTGTGAAGCATCTCAGACTTGTAGAGATGAAACTACGCTGCCAATGGGATACTCTGGTACCAGAGCTGTGAAGTCTGAGCGCTACCGCCGAGATTGAGACTTGGCCTGGGCCATCCATTTCTATGCATGGTGCATCAAGGATAGATGTAGCCCCAAATTGCCTTCTAAAGAACAAAAAGATTTTCATTCTAAATTTTTCTTACTTGTTTTGTTAGCCAATTTAAATGGTTTTTTTAATGGAGAACCAGTTTTAAATTAACCTCAAGATGTGCAAGACAAAATATTCTTTTTTTTCAGTTAGAAACTGCAGTTAAAAAAATAATTTTGTTTCTACCTGCTTCTAGATTGTCTTGCTGCTCTCACCGAGTCTTTCATGCCAGATAATTTAAATACTTCCTTGACACCCTTCAGCTCATTTCTTCCCTCTGACATGCACTAGGATCAGGTATACATGCAGACTGCTGCTATTCCAAACTGCCTGCCTTGTAAGACAAGGCCATGCTTAATGAAATAGTGAATAAAAGACAAAGGGAAATTTAAACTACCTTCCTCCGGTTAGGTGGATGACAACTGTAGGGAATAGGGATGGAGAAGAGTCAATGTATTTTACAATGAACGATGATCCTTGGACTCTGCAGGGTTGTATTAGAAGACACATAAGGTGGTGTTATAAACGCAGTTGCTCGTAAAAGGCTTTTTAATGGCAGCAGCTGGCTTGTGCTAATAGGAATACCTTAGGACCTAAGTGCTCCTGAGCTACAGTCACCTGTGATGCTAACTCCTCCTTGGCAGGCCACTCTCCTCCGCCCGCTGACGCAGGCCAGTTAATTTTGGCTTCCAAAGCACACTTTAAATAGAAAGAATGCAGCTTAAAAGCACGTTTTGTTTGGTTTTTTATTTGGGACGTGAACATCTCTGAGCTACACTTGGATGCTCCCCTCCCTGCACGGCTCGTGCCGCAGGCAGCCCTCCAGCGCTCCTGCGGTCCCCGGAGGTGCACACACCACGCACCCGTCCTCTGCCTTCCCAAAGCATCCCGCAGGGACGCAGGGGACTGCTCAGACCTCGGAGACAGCACATGCTGCAAAGAGGTGAGATGTTTTCTAATAACCCCGCTTATACCAGATACTTTCCCCCTCGTAAATGAATTCAGTCATCAGCTGAGTTATTGATAAAAATCAAATATTATTGATGGCAGCGACCCAAAAGCAGTTTTCACAAACAGCAGCCCTCACACGAATCCTCCCGTGCTTTTAAGACAATGGTGTCTTACTGATATTAAATAGGTATTGGGAACTGCCGTCCTGTAAAGTGCTCAGAAAACGGTGAGCAATACAAACAATACCAAACACCCTGACAATTAATATATTCAAAACTTAACTTCTGCTTTCATTCTTGCTGTGAACTGTTCAGTTCTCTTCAATAAGCCAAAGACCATGAAGCGTTACTTTTCACAAGTCTTTCCCTTCCTTTTCTGTTCCTGACATTGCAACTTTTAAAGCGACTGTAAATGCCCCTTAAGCCACCCAACATAAGCAGCTTGCTTTACTATGCTTTGCAAGTCATCCAAAATTAGAATGTAAAAATTAATTGAAAGCCCACAACCAAAAACCCATGTTGTCACAGTATTTTTCTCTTTACATTTTATTTTATAATTACAATATTATGTTAGTAAAGAAAACGGACCATTGTGTGTTGTTCACTTCAGTAACACAACGAAGGTGGTTCCAGTTGTAAAAATAAACAATAAATAAGAAAGCAGCTAAAATCTCCCTGTAAATGCAGGTGGGACCCTCTGAGGCTCGGAGGTAGAACCAGGATGGGGAAAGTGGAAGAGGACTCTGAATAATGTCCCCAAACTGGTCCTCAGTCCCTTGCTCTGCTCAAACAGCCGTGTAAAGCCCAAGCGATCCTGTGCTCCGGCTAATGCTCAGGAGGGCAAAAGATGGTTCCCTTGGCAAGGAGTGAGTACGAGCGGGATAAGGACCTCAGGGTTTGGTCTTTAAGGATGAACAGAGGCACGTGTGGCAGCCCCAGGCTGTCTCAGTAGGAAACGATGCTGGTGGGACATTCCCCGTGACCCAGCACAGGACATCCACGGGCTCCCCATCACCCACCCATGCGGCTGCTGGCACCAATGCTGCCAAATGGGATCCACAGCTTTCTGGGGTGGCTGTGGGACCCAGAAATCCCTGCTCAGAGGGGCTTTCTGAAGAGCTCACCCCACAGGTCTGAGCTGAGGAAATGTCCTGCCGCCCCCCAGGACGCTGAATTCACAGCGCACATCGCTGTTTCGCTTGGCTCCCCGGGTTTCTGGAAAAGTGCTATGGCTGCAGATTGGTCTCACTGGCCAAGGGAACATCATGCCCAATTTTAAACCAGGGGAAAGCCCCAGGTTTTCTCTCCCACATGTAAAAAGATAAGCTTTCAATAGGATCACTCACCAAAGTGCCTGTTTTACATCGCTATTCTCTGTCTAGGACAAGCTGCTAGTCTATGTGCCAAGATGCCATCCACATCTATAAGGGGAGAAAGGAAACAGCTCGGACTGCAAAGCATCCTTTTACTGTCATCAATGGTCCTCCGAGCTCACAGGAAACCTGGCATCTTAGACCCCTCTAGCAGCCCTTGCCGGACTGCAGCTCTTGCTGCTGCTGTTCACGTACCTTGCTCCGTGGTCATGTTACAGATCTGTCTGGTTCTCTCTCTTAAGTTATCATACGGAAAAGGTGGGAGGCATGCTAGGTGCTACAATATCTAAAATAATTTAATTTACAAGCTCCTCGGAGCAAGGCATGTGTGTATGCTTTCAGCAGTGCTCTTCTAATAAATATGTATATAAAATAATAATAATAATAATGATAAAATAAATAACAATAATAGTAATAAAAATTTATGCATGTGACCTAAGATTATGTGCAATCTAAAGGTCATATAGCTTAAGCGAGGGATAAAAATGTCACTGCTAGGGATATGCTACACTGGAAGAAGGCATAAAGCTTTGATACAGAGCATGCGTAGGAAACGGCAGAAGAAGGATCTTAGGAGCAGGAGAAGGCAGGCGCAGGGTCCCTCCAGCTGAAAATGCCACGTAGTCTTTGGACTTCTATTCTGGCCATTCCCTCATAGGAAAAGCCCTGCGGGCAGGTCTGGGGCGGTTGCCCTGGGCACTGCGGGAATTGCAGGCTCCTGATGCTGCAGGTCAGAGGCAGGGTCCCGAGAGCAGGGGGGAGCTCTCTGGTTACGGATGCTCAGGGGAATCCGGTCTCTTTTTCCCGGGCTTGCAACTCAAATCCGATTTCTTTCTGTCCCTGTGGTGGTGCAGGTCTCTGGCTGTGCTGCAAGGGGAGGCATCGGGTTCCCACCCATTCCACTCCTCTGGGGAGGGAGGACTTCTCTTCCCAGCAGCGCGGTGGGAAGCAGGAAGCGCTTGAGGTCCTGGGGATCCTGCAAAAATGCCAGGACTTCAGCCGAAATCCCACCATGCGGACCTCAGCCCTCGCAAACCGTCTCCCAACCTCCGCCTGGTCCGCCGGCTGGTCCCCCCGCGGTGAATTCGGGCTCGGGTCAGGTATGCGACCGCTTGCTCATGCCACAGCTGGTGGCCTGCTTGGTCATGTCCTGGTAGGAGGCTGACTTCAGGAACCGGGGGTAGGAGTCCTTCTCCATCAAAGTGCGGGTCTTGGCCTGGGCTTCGTTGAAGCAAGCGGAGGTGGCACCCGAGAGGTTCTTACGGGTGATCTCCCTGGTTTCGTGGTCAATATTCACCTGCAAGGAAGCAGTATCCACAAACATTAACTTGGCGTTAACTCCCCTCCCATGGGGGCGTGGGGGCAAAAACTGTTTTCTCCATCTTCAGATGAGGGTGAAGATGCTCACAAGCCTTTATAACCCTTCATGTTGGTAGACCATGTGATGTTAGAAATGAAAGCTCTCATGAACAAGAACATATCTTCCCACTGAGGTGAGAACACTTTAATAAAACCCACCAGGATATTTGATTCCTTTCCCACCCTGTTTGATGCCACAGGACAGAAGCAGAAAATGCTCTCACCTCCCTGGGCGCCTCATTTTGGACAAACTCCTCGAAGATCCTGTTTGCCTTGGAGGCCAGCTTGGTTTTCGACCGGGTCTTTTTGAAGTCCTCGCACGCCAGCCAGAAGTCAAGGTTCTCCTCGCTGAACTCTGTCTTCAGGAAGGTGTGGAAGGCTGTCACCCCACCTGGGGAGGGGAGAGAAGAGCAGTTAATGGGGCAGAAGGGGGAGAAGAGGAGGACCACTGCCAGATGCAGTGCTGCTGGGTGAGCATCGCCCTGGGAGCTCAGACCATGACATATGCAGATTTCCTTTCCCTCCAGGCAAATTCCACCCTCTGAGACGCTGCTAATTGGCCTCTAGACTCCAATAAAATCCTTTCCCACAGACAAGTAATCCTCTGTTTTATTTATCTGACCTTTCTGTAATGAGGCTTCAGAGTATTTTCTTTACAGCTTTGGAAAAGGGCTAATTCTACCTAAGGAGAAATCCACTGACGTATCAGTACGCCTGCAGGAACCGAGCAGCAATGGCTTTATTTTTATTTCTCAGCTGAGATCTAGGGAGAACGAGATGCTGAGGAGTATGGGACAGTAATTGCAGCAAGGATTTCAGAGCCAGGCTGGGGGGGATGTATTAAGTTACAAAGCCAGAGATGCTTGTTAGCCATCACAACACGTGAGGAAGGCTGGAAAAAAAATACACCTAGGCCCAAACTAGCACTATGGAAGGACTTTCTCTTGCTGTGGAATAGCTTTTAAGGTAGACACCTAATTTTGTATTAAAATTTGGCACTTCTAACATTGTGTACCTGCTGTAAAGCCCAGCGTAAGGAAGGGATTACATGTGGGACTCAAAAAGAGGTCCCCTCTCTGGGTCAGAGGTACCATCTGCATGGGGGCTAGGGAGGCAGCACCTTAACAGGAGCCCTGCTCATCACCATACGCATAGCAAATATCAGAAAATGGCTAGTGTAACTCAGTAAAGCTGCTGAATTCCTTCTCCCTGTGGAAAAGCCATCCCCAGAGGCCCAGGACGGACAGACAGACAGAGGGCAGCAATGCAGTTTTCTGAGCAACAAAAGCCCCTGGGAAGGTGGCTGCGTTGCTGTGCAAAGGGCACGGAGAGCAGACACGCTGCCTTCTCCCGAGTGCGGAGAAGGGGACTGTCACGGCACGGCATGACGTTCCCCCGATGGACTGCTGCACACGGGATGCCCATGAGGATGCTCCTCTCCTGAGGCAGCAGCGAGGCATTGTGAGATAGTGCTTGTGTCCCCCAAAAAACACCCAGCCAGAAGAAATGGGTACAGCTTTGCGAGCCAGGCAATCGTCCCGTGCATCAGCTCTGTCAGGGCAGGAAAGGGGCCTCTTTCTAAATCCTAAACCATCTCATCTGAGGAGGAGACAAGATTTCCTCGTACACTGGCTGCAGGTGCACAGTCACCCCCTTGCTCATCCAAGCATGCTCATCCTACGCATTCTCACCAAGAGAAGAAAACAAGATCCTACTCACTTTTACTCTTCAGGAGCTGGTCGAAGGACTCCCTCCATTCAAGTACCTCCCGTGAGGAGTCTCTGGAAAAGACAAAAGGGAGTAAGGCTCGCCGTCCCACCGAGAACAATTCTCCTGCCCAGCGGCAAAGGATGGGAGCACTTCAGTCAAGCGGCCCCGTTGATGAGAGACAGTGCAAGAAGGGAGGCAGCGGCACTCGGTAGGAAATGAAAGCGAGACCCCAGTATCCATTACCTGTGGGCTCTCTTTCCTTTCTCCCTTTCTTTTACCTTCCCTGATGGCTCACCAGCCCTCAGCTCCATAGTGCAGCTTTGGCCAGGTAGGCTCTCTAGAGGATACTCAGAAGAGCCCTTTTCTGCTGGTACAAGCACAGCAGAACCTCCTCTCCAAGAAGACACCCTGCCTTCAGCAGCGATATTTAGTATTTTGTTTTCAATGCTGCCTGCATTCCCCAGGGGTCCCAGGCACTGATCCGAGACACCAGGAACTGCGGGAGCCCTCTGGGTTTCTTGCCTATCGCTAAGGCCCTGCTCTCTCGTGCCTAATGCCAGAGCATCAGTTCCCCCATCTGATTTTATAACTGGTGGAGCTGGGAAGTGATCCGCCTTCCCTGCCTGTCGGGGTGGGACCACGGGGAGGGTGAGCTGCGTTCTGTCCTCTCCGCTGTGCAGATGGGCAGGAGCATCCCCCAGGACAGGCTGGTCCACGGGGACCTGTCCCGGGCTGAACCTGGGACAAGGCACTGCTTGGCTTACCTCTGCCTGGAGCCCAGCTGCAGCTTGCTGGAAGTCCCGATCCTGTGTCCCAGCTCTGGCTTATGAAGCAGGATCCCTAAGCGGGTCTTCAGATCCTTGGCTCTGGAAGGGAGGAAGGGGAGAGGTGGGATTGATTGCTGGACCACCGGACTGCTGCCACCACCCCCCCACACCCCTCGCAGGAGCTGCACCCCACAGACCCGACACAGCTCGGAGGGACAGCCCTTGCTCCTCAGCTTCAGCTGCTTATTTGCCTTCTGATGTATGAAATAAATGCTCCCCCAATTGCTTTTTCTGCTCCCTGGCAACCACGCTCAGCAGTGCATTAAGCCCAGGGGAAATGTTTCCTCCTGCTCGCTTCCCAGGTAGCGCCGCATGCATTTATAAAGCTCGGTGAGCTTTTTCCTTTGGGGCAGGTAGCAAAGCAGCTGCTGAGCGCCCAGCTGAAGCCCCCACAGGCCCCCCCACCCCAGCTCCCTGGAGCTAACCTGGCTTCTTTTCCCGTCCCCCTCTCCCAGCAGCGCTACGCCGCTCTCAAAGCGGTGGAAAAACACAGCAATTGCTTTCTGCTCAGCGGAGCGGGAGCGTCTCCCTGCTGCGAGGCTGCTGCAGCAGGGCTGACGCTCCCCTGCTTTTTTGGGGGGTACCCCCGAGTCACCAGGAGCCTACCACCACGCCGTGGAGATGGCTGCGCTCCCCAGGGGCACCATCCACCTACCCCATGCCTTCAAGACCCAGCGAGCCCGGTGGCGGCACGATGCTCCAGTGCCAGAGACCCTCTGCGAGAGCCTGGGATGCCACTGCCCGTCACCGTGGCTCTGCGGCGGTGGCACGGAGGCACCTCCCTGCCGGGAGGTCTCTGCGGCAATACGGCAGGAGCTGCTGCTAAATCGGCTCCTCTCCCCGGGGTCCACCCGAGGCAACGCGCGGCCCCGCTGCTATTTGTGTGCTGCTGCTCATTCAGGCATCCCAAGGCGCTCGTACAAAAATAAGTGTTTAAATGTCAAGCCGGCAATGTGGGGCTTTGTAGCCATGTTTGGCAGGAGGAGCAACATGTCACTTACTTAACATTTTAACCGTGTTGACAAAAATAGTCCTGCTGCTGTCAACTTGAAGCAGAGACAGAGACAGAGAAACAAGGCTCGTGTGTTTGTATGCCCACACACACGCAGGGCAGCCCTGTCCCACCTCCTCTCCCTCTGCATGTTTTACCTCTGTGTTGCCCTCCTGGGGAGCAGAACGGATGCAGCCAAAATAAATCACTCGGGCCATCCTTCGCTGTGTGTTTCCTTGCGGTCTGCACCCCACTTTGTACCGAAACATCACGGCTGCAGCAGCAGAGGCCGGCCCAGCCGTTCTGAAGTTAGGTGCATCTTTTCCAGCTAACCCTCCGCATCCCAGAGCTGTGGCGTGGCGAAGCCTCTTACCTTTCCAGGCAAGTGATGGGGAGCGCAGCTAAGCCCCGGCACATGCTGAGAGCTGGGCACCCAGGCATCCAGCAACTCATTGGGTCCTTACGGTGGTGGCAGGGATGTGCAACAGGCAGCTGCGGCACCACCTGCGCCCGCGGTCGTGTGCCATCGGCTGGAAAAGCGGCGAGGAGCCGTGCTTTATATCGGGTGGGAGGCGGGAGGGCTGGGAGGGGGACCCAGCATCGCTCCAGCCTCCAGCCAACCAAAACTGCTCTGGCAGCGCCCGGTGAAGATAACGGCTTAGGTAGGTTTCTTTTGTGCTGTTAGGGGAGGGGGGAGTGGGAGGCCCAGACTTGTCCTCGAGCATCACAGTCATAACTGCTTCCTCGATAACAGGAAAAAAACAGGCTCATTTCCACCGACGTGCGGAGCCTGCTGAGTAACCGCTGGCGGGGGGCGGGGTACGCAGATAGGGAGTGCGGGAGGGACAGGACAGACGCCGTAATGCACGGCAAATTCGTCAGCTCCGTCCTGCTGCCCGAGGACTTCCAATCCTCCCGGTGCTGCAAGGGTTGGCGTGGCGGCATCACAGCAGCGTGCTTTTCCCCAGGTGTTTTAAGCAGGGAATGCCAGTCCCCAGCAGAATCAGGCTGCTTTGCAGCATCCCAGGGGGAAATCTAAAGCCTGGGGGAAGGGTTTGCGCTCCCCAGAGCAATGCAATACGGCCCTTTTGCACTGCAGATAGAGCAGAAGGCTGTAATGTTTCCACACACCCCCAAATTACACTGCTGGTCCACAGCTAGAATAAATAAGGACCAATGTCTGGCCCCACATGCTGGCAGAAGTTGCACTTCATCACAGATTCTCTGCTGGGTCTATGGCGGGAGAAGGGAAAGGCGTGTGCATCAAAGAAAGTCCAAGCAAAGCGTGGGAAAGCATCTGATAAAGGTGGATTCTAATGAGAACTGAAGACGGAAAGAAGACACTAAAAGCAGGGGAGAGGTTGGAGACTGGAGGGGAAGGACTGAACCAGCAAAACAGAAGGATAAAAAGAAGGAGTTAAACCAGTGTCAGACACTGCACACCGGCGAACCCCAAGGTCTGGTGCAACAAGCGGAGAGGTTCGTGATGGCCAACAGGTCCCACATACCAAGGTCAGGCTCACGCAGGGTCCCGGAGAGCTGCCCTCCCTGCAATTCCCCAGTTGGTGGCTCTGGGAGGGAACTCACCACAGTGGGGGGAGCAACCCTAAACCCCCCTGCCCAGGGCCATCCCAGGGCAAAGGCAGGAGCTGCCATCTCCACTCCTCATCCTCTTCCTTCCTCCCCACTCGGTCCCTGCTGTTACCAGCTCCGCAGCCAGCACAGCCATTTTTCCAGAGCTCAGGTTGTCTCCTACCCTTGCTGCCTGGATTAACCAGGAACCTTGCCAGAGCATCTTGCCTGTGGGAGATGAGCCGTGCCAGGGGAGGTGGCAGCATGCAGCCATTTCGACCCTGGGCTGGGGGAAAAAGGCTGCTCTCAAGCTGCCTTCAGGGAGCAAAAGCACAAGGATATCAGGATGGGAGACCTTTGGAGAAGCACTAGGCAGCTCAGCTCCTTTGAACTGTAGCAGGGACTCCTGTCTTTCTCCCACCACTTAGAAAAAGCCACTGAATTTTCTTGCCCACAGCTAGTCAGAAAAGATGCATCAGGACTAATGACTGAACACACATTTTTAGTTCCTGTCTCGGCTTTAATGCTAAGAGCAGCCTCTTTCCCAACAGCTCTGGTTTTTTTTCACTTGAACAAACAAGTTTAAGGCTTCTTGGTTAGCAGATATTCAGCTTCAGATAAATGTTTGGAGCTACAGAAAGCTCTTGTTCATGTCTTCCCCCTGTGCCTTAAAACCATGATTACAGCTGTGATCCTTGCTGTGGATTTAAGGAAAGAAGGGGAAGAGTAAGGGTGAGAGGGCTGTAAGATTGCCTTTGTCTGTACAGATACTAAGAAGGTCTGTGCATGCCCACAGCATGGGCATCACTTGATCTAACGCAGGTTTTGGAGGTCCTTGGCCACATCAGCCTGGTGCTCCACCCCAGCTCACTGCCACTCTGGGAGCACTGGTGTCGCAGCAGCGGTGCCATGCTGACGTGGGTATGGGCTCCTGGTACCCACAGAAGAGGGTCATACCCAGGTATTTTGGCACTGGCCACACACATATATGCTTTGCACTCACCTCCCAGCTGTAGTGGCTGGCCAACAACAACAGCCACAGGCCTGGGGCAGTAACAGCCCTTCTCCTCCATTTTCTGTATCTTCCCTCTGTCTCCTCCCTGGTTCTCTGCATAGATGCAGTGCTCCGTGATGCCCTGGTGTTGTTTTGTCTCATCATTTTGGGGCATGCCCAGTGTTAAGCAGGACTTCATCTGTGTCCTTTTTCCCTTTAAAACTGTGCTCACGCATTGCAGCCCGTCCTCCAACCTACAGATTTGCAAAGTCAATAGGATGCTCTGGTGACTCTCCCCGGTGCTTGAGGCATCCCCCAAGCAGGTTAAGCTGAGAGGAAAACCTCCAGGAGGCTGAGCACATGTTACAGACACACAGGACAGATGACTTCTGGCAGCAAGTCCGTGGTCCCCGAGACAGCCGCTATGCTGGGAGCCACATGCTGCTTGAAGCAGCCAGGGAAATGTAACCGTATGGCAAAAACACAGCCAGGAGGTCAGCAACAGCCATGGCCTGTGGGAGAGGAGCACGGGTGGTGCGAGCCAGAGCGGAGAAACTCTGCGCATCTCTGCCCTGGTGTGACAGCCGGCTCAAACTTCCACTTGGCTTCAGCCCCTGTCTCCCCACTGCTTTTTCCCCCATAGAAATGAAGTGCATTGGGCAAGTGTGTGTGTGGTTTTGCCTTGTCCCCTCTGTAGCAGCTTTTGAAGCACTTGGCTCAGGTAAGGCAAAGCTGACGGCAAGGCAGAAGTGAGGAAACACCTGTGGTAGGAGCTTGGTCCCTGCAAGCCCACATGGGAGGGAGAGACCCCTATAAAACTTCAGTGGAAGGGAAAGAGTCAACCAAAGGCTGTATCTTCTTGGGCACCACAGTTGCTCAGCCAGAGGATGCACAAAGCTGTAAGAAATGCCATGCTCACAACAGAGTCCCATGCTTGGGTGTTTGAACCGGTGCGTGGCTCTGGGACATGGCCCAGTGCCAGTACCACGCGTGCGGGTCTGAGCCCAGGCGCAGGAATGGGATCGGGCTGTTCCAGTGATGTCCTCCCTGCCAAGGCCAGGATCAGACCCTCTGCCTGCTCTGCCGTAGCCACCAGCCCCCTTGCACAAACCATCGGCTGGCAGCTCTGTTCCCTTGGGCAGCTTTTTTAACTCTCCCCTTTGATGGAGTGGGAGATGCTGTTCGAGGATAGGCAGCTCGCCAGCGTGGGATGCAGGGGGTGCAATATTTGATAACACAGAGCTCTTCAGTATGTTTATGCAATAGCCTCCAAGACCGACGATGTACGTGTACTCAAATGTCTTTATGCTGCTCTATATCTAATTTAATTACGTGCTTCCTGTCTCATTTAGCTTAGCAGCCTCCCGTGGCTCCAGCTCAGTTGCCTGTATTATCAGTCCTTGTTTTGGAACACAAAAAAACCCTCATCTGTGTCGCAACGCCTGGGGCCGGACTCTCTTCCCGTAACCGTGCTGCAGCCTTGCTGGCATGAAACCCACCTCCCATCCATGGGGACTGGCCCTCTTGGGGTTTCATTTCCACCAGGGAGGTCCGGGCAACCCAGGCAGGGTGCACTGGGAGGACCCTGCACGCTTGGGCTGGGAGATGGCTGGACCGTGGAAGCACCTGCACTGGGAGAGCTGCATTTGCAGCTGCCCTTCGCCAATGCAGCACTGGCTTTTGCAGGGGTACAGGTACCGGCTTTCCCCATTAGAAGCAAAACACAAACCTCTCAGCCCCAGGTATTGCTGCTGTTGTTTCTGAGTTAGTATTTGTGAAGTGCCAGCAGCCTTGAAAAATAGGAAAATAAAGTTTTCAGCCCCAAAGCTACACAAATGGGGCAGGTAACAGGGAAAGAAGGAGGGACTGGTGACAGGGTGCAAAGGGCCCTTGCACATGTGCCCTAAAGCACAGCCAGGCTTTCAGGGGAGTTTCTGGTACCAGGTATTTTTATATGGTTTGAGTGGAATAAGAAGGGGAGGATACAGAAAGGGATGGGAAGGGGAGGCAGGGAGCAAGAGCAAGAGCAAGCCACGCTGCTGGGGTCTTGCTGCACCACAGAAGAAGCACTCACCAAAGAGCCTGACAGCTGAATTCTCCTAAACCAATGGGGAACCACAGAGACGGCGATCAGGAGCAGTAAAACCTGAAGGCAGCACCACACACTCCCTGCACAGCTTCAGCAGAGACTGCTAGAAGCCCGAGTCCCCCGGAGCTGTCTGCATGAAATTAGGGAGATGCCGAATGCAGAGTAGGAGGGAGAGACTTAAAGGCACTGCTGGTGTTGCACAGCCCCTTCCTCCACCAGCAAGCTGTTGTTGAGCTCTGGGTGTGTTTAAGGAGCGATGTAGGCAAATGAGATGGAGAAAGGGGTGCTGGCAGGGGATCACCCATGACAGGAGGTTGCGGGGTGTTTGCAAGGGGTCCCCAAGGAACCACATTGCAGCTGGGTCTTGGCCACGGGCACAGCTTATGAGACAGGGATGGTCAGGGGCTGCTGCGGGACACCATGCTCATGTGGTTGCAGGTGAGCTTTGCTCCATCTGTGCCTCCCGGCCCTGGTGCAGGACGGGCAGCTGCCCACGCAGGCAGCGGCGCTTGTCCCTTGGCAGGTCCTGCATGACAACAGGCCCTCACCCTAACCCACGGAGCATTTAATTGATTCCCAACAAAAGCGCACTCTGCGTTCACATGAAGCATGAGAGGAAATAGCCGCTCTGGAAATTTGTAGCAGTGCGGAAAGAGATTATTGAAATAAAAAAAAAAAAATTAGAATTACAAATGAGCTTTTCAAGTGGCAGCTGTTATCCACTCTGCTCACATGCTCGCTTTGCACAGCGCCGGAGCACATCTGCGTAGGGAGAGGTATCTGACAGCAGGTATTTTTAATCTTCTCTTTCTGTTCCCGGCACCTGCTCTTTAAAGCCACTGAACAGCAAAAAAAAAAAAACCAACAAAGACGATGGCTAAATATATCCTAACTAAGAAGAGAGACAGAGCAGCGCTAATGGCAGATCCTTCCTTGGATGCATGCAAATTGTTTTGGCTCAGAGACAGGTTTAGAGGGAAGAAGCAGCAGATGAAAAGGAAAAACAATAAAAGAAGGGAAGGGAATTAGGGCAAAAAAAGGGAGATAGAAAGAAGACAGAGGGACTGATAAGTTCCACTGCACCAATTTCCAGAGAAAAACAAGCTCATTTAATTTTTGTTTTTAAATGCAACCCTGTGCAGACCACGTAGCAAACACTCACCTTTTAGCAGGGAGGATGGGCTGTGAACCAGGCAAGGGGTACCCTCGGTGTGCCCAGGGTCAGGCAGGATCCAGGTCACTACTCTCCCTCACTTGCTAGACTTGCTCAGGAGACGCTCTGCTTGGCCTCAGCCCTTCCCCATTGAAGTCCCTTCTTCTGGTAGGCAGCAGCCCACCCAAACAACCCCCCAGCTGCCCTCATTCCAGTCTCTGCCCCTACTAACACCTCCCCTTCCCCCTTTAGTACCCAGGATTGCCCTCAGCTGCCTCCCAACCCTTCCCCAGCAAGCCCAGGCTCCTCCAGATTTCCTAAACTGGCCCTTGGGACTCTCCGAGTCGCTTTGACTTCTCCAGCTCTCACTGCCTATCTCTAGCTCATGCATGCCCTGGTCCCCAGATGTGTTTTCCCTGCCTGCTGAGTTGGCTCTTGCCTTTCCCATTCCTTACTTGTTTGTCCCCATCCCTACTACCAGCCCTCACCCTGGGCTTTGCCAGTGACTTGCCATCCTATTGCTGCTCATCTCTCACTAGTTTATCCCCCAAGCAAGGATCAAGCCGAGACCTTGATGCCAGCTGCTTGCTGGAGCCTGGGGTTGCTTTTTATCAACTGGAGAAAGCATTTGTTTGCTTTTTGTGGCCTGATCATGCTTGAGCCATCCACCCTGCTCCCTTTGCTGGGAGACCTTGCTTGTGCATCCCCCACCGCTGGTCCTGGTATGGGGAGGAGGCTCGGCACTTGTTTTCGTGCTTGGCAATAAGGCAGTGTGACCAAAACATGGCCAGAGGGGCAGGCAGAAGTTATGCCACTGGCAGCTCCAGGTCCAAAGGAAAGGCTGGTGCCCCAGCCACACCACCTTTGCCGTGGCCATTTCTTGCTGCATGTCAGTGCGTTTAATGGGCTGATAAAGAGCTCCCCAGCCCTCGCCGCTTCTCCCCACAGGACAGCAGGATGTATACAGAGGTGGTTGGGCTGGAAAGAGCCAACTGGCTGCCTTGGCAGCCCCACGTCTCCCTGCCACACTCCCAGCAGGGCCAGTTCTTGGTTTTCCATTTTCCCAAACAAGTAGCTACCTGGTGCTGCTGCCCTGGCTGCAGTGTGGTAAGCCCAGCCCCTCCAGGCAGGTCCTACAGATTTACATGTGTTTCTGTGAGGTACCTGGTTCAGGGGAGCAGGTAATTTGTCTGCGATGAAGGGCTGCTCGTGCGACCCATCTGCACTGGCCATCACCGCTCTCTGTGCTGCCTGTGTCCCTGCACTGAAGCCAGCGCTCCTGCTCAGCTCCGACCACAGCTACTCCCCAGGCAGACACCAGCAGCCCCTCACTGAAGCTTTGCTGCAGCCTTCTCCAAGAGCGGCTGCTCCTGACACCGCTTGTGCTCAGGTCCTTGGTTTTGGGGTTTGGGGTGGGCAATCCATCACAGGTAGCAGTGGGGTGTACCCAGAAAAGGACAGCAATGCACTGGTGGAAGGCTCTTCAGCTTTACCTTCCTTGTAGTCTCCTAGATCCTAGTGACAATATTTCTGACTCATCTCCCCAAACTGTGCCTCCGGGGAGACTGGTTCTAAATTGCCTCAACAGAGGAGACTGACTGCTTAGAGTTAACAGGTCCCTTCTTCGCTGTCCCATCCAGCATGTCTGCACCAGTGAAACCAGCACACGGAAGGATGAGGGCAGGGTCCAAGAAATCACAGGCTTCTCCCACCCTTTTCCTCCTCAGCAATTCTGCTAGGAGATACTCCTCCATCCCTGGGCTCGCAGTTCCCGCTTTCCTCTCCACGCAGGAAAACGTGCTCGACTCACATCTTTTCAGACACTCAGGCAGAGAGTAACTAGTCTCAGGCTGTTTATTACGTCCTCACGGTCTCTATACAGTACAGGTGAGTAACACTTTACAATGTGGTGACACAACTTAGGGGGGATATCATCGCTGGTCAGACAGCTGGTATGGCTGAGGAGCTTCTCCAGCCTCATAGGGGAAGGTGAGCCTAGGAAACGAGCAGGTAATGCAGAAGGAAGGTCAAACCGAACTCGAGCCCATGCCTTCCCCTGAACGGGAAGGAATCAGACTGAACAACCCACGTGTCCTGCCCAAACAGCTCCTGCTGTTATCTACCAACACCAGCAGCACCCAGACACTGTGGAGGCAGTTACAGCATCAGGACCAAATTAAAATAAAAACATGGCATAGGGAAGGTCTTAAAAGAGCTGGTCTTTCTACCCAGCTACCTGGTGGCTCACTTCTGAGTTTACTCCCTACTTTAACGTCCTCCTAAATCTCTCCAGAGCCACCCACAAGCATGTTTCCCAAGGAACAAGTCATCTTTATTAAGACAGCCTTATTCGCTGCTTGGGTTTGGAGTCAGATCCTCAAGGCCCCTTCCTGCCAGTGGGACACTGCCAACCCACTGAAGATGGAGGTGCCAGAGAGCTTAAAGAAAAATCTGAACTCTGCGTGTCTGATTTAGGGTGCTTGTAAAGGAGGCGGGGAGAGAGGTTATAGGAGGATGAGATACTTCAGTCATAGTTTTTAGGGAAGGGGGATCTAACCCAGGGAGTACTTGTACCCTGCTCTCTTCATTACCAGTAATCCCGCAGAGGACTGCATAAGTAAACACAACACAAGATGCCTCCTCCCCCTCATTGCTTCTTAACTGGTGACTGCGGGCACTGATAGAGCAACGGGAAGACATTTCTCTTAGGATAATGCTGTTATCTACACTATAAATGCAAAGCCGAGCAGCTCCTCATTCGTCATGTTTTAGATCCAGCCTGGGGCATGCAGCACATGATGCAAACTGGGAGTTGTGGGGCTACTGGAGACAAGCGATTCACACTGTGGCTGGTCCCCATACCTCACACCGGGTCCCTCCAGAAGCAGGCACTGCCTTTTTTTCTGTGCCTTTTTGCCAGAAACATTGGGTTTTTTGGTAATAAGCTCATCCCCTTTTGCCACCTCCCTCCCATGCCCTCAGTTCCCTGAACTCCAGTTAAGTTTACTGCAGTCTCCAATCAGAGATACGTCCCTCCAGTAAAACCAAGAGGAGGCACAGAGCAGAACGACTGACTTTACTAAGCAAATACAACACACACACCTTTATTTACACTCTTTTTTTTATATCAGAAAGCCAAGAGGAAGCACAGCCGTGATCCTGCTGAAGCAGCCGCTGCCTCTGTGCAGCACGGCTGCCCTCTCAACTAGCCAGCCCCTGCCACAAGCGCAGCACGTGGAGTGTGGATGGAAGAAGACGACATGATACTGGGGACAAGAAGAGCCTCTGCAAAGCCCAAGGGGTGCGTGGAAGAGAAAAGCATTCTGATCTAGCAGCAAAATGTGCTTTAATTCCAGTTTTGTGATATAATGCTTTGACGCTGGAGAAAACACAGTACCAAGGAAGAAGACAACTGCAGCAGCCGCAGGAAAGAAAGATAATGCAGAAATGATGTGAAGCATTTTCTTCTTATATAACGGGCAAGGAATAGCTACTAGGAGCTTTATAGTGACAGTAGGAGGTATGTAGGAGAGAGATGGCAAGACCAGAAACAAGGGTCTGGGGAAGTAAAAGGCAAAGAAGAGAGGAGGGATATATGGGGATGGAGGGTGTGCAAACAGGAGGGCATGGGAGGAGGTTATGTGAGACCCAGGCTCAGGTATACGGGGACAAACAGTGCTGGTGGAGAGGAAGGTTGGCATGGACAGGAGTGCTTCAGGGGGGAAACTGTAAGGAGGAAGAAGAGGGAAGACCACAAGGACAGGACTGAGAAGGAGAGAGGGGTTTGGAGGGAGAAGCAAGAGGCCCCCAGGGAGGGGAGAGCTTGCACTGACAGGTGAGAGGCACTCCAGGACTGGCATGAGGTATGCTTTGCTATTGCTCTGAATGCTGTAAACATTTTGGTTTTGTGTCTATCAGTGAACATTCAGTTCAGTTTGATACATGTGCTCTTATGGGTAACTGGAAGCCGAGCAGAGTTTTACGTCTCTTATTACTAGTGAAACTTACGCACAAGGCAAACACAACACTGGCTAAAAATCTCATTTTATGTCATTTATGCCTAATTCTCCTATTTTAACATGCACATCTATGTCTCAGAAAAGCTTCTCTAGTAGGAGACACTAAATAACATACACGTGAAGTCACATGCACTCCCACCCATCCACTCCCACAGACACACACACACCTATTTCCCTCCCCTGCTTAGCCTAGCAGGACTTTGCCCTTCACACCTTCCCAGCGTGGAGGGCAGGGACCCATCAGTACATTAACAAGTCCAGTAAAAGTGATGGAAATCATCCCAAACCTGGCTGATGGGCCAAAGCAGGAGAAAGAAACTCAAAGCAGATTGGGGTTCTGCATCTGCTTCTGGAGTTAACAACACCTGAAGCTTATAGAAAAGGGAAAGGCAATTTGTAAACTCTTTTTCCCTTTTGCTGTCAAAGGACTTGGGAGCTGACTGGATACAGGCCAGCAAAAACAGAATAAAAGGAGCTGAGGGAAACAATTTTTTTTTTTTTCCTCTCTTCATGTGATGGCACACTCTGACATCACTTGAAACAGAAGGAAAATCTTGGAGGTGTGTGGTTGTGGAGAGGGGAAACAGGGTTATAAGTTATGAATAACCCTTTCACATCAGTAAGAGATGAATCAAAGATAGGATATTTGTCCTTGATAGGGATTAGTCATCACTCAGTGCTTTCCGAAGCTTTGGTTCCATCGTTATTTCCTTAATCAGCCCATGGTTTAAGGGGAAGAGCTATAAGCTGCCTATTTTAATTCACTTCAGACTGACATTTGGCATAAAAGAAGCAGCTGGTGCCAATTTCTTGGGTTTGTTTTTTTTTTTAAATTACTTTAAATAACTAGTCTGCTTCCCTTCAGGAGAGACAAACTGTAAGAGCAGCAACAAAAATAACTGTGATAGACTTATATGCCTCAGACAATACTTGTGCTCCACTCTATGCTCTAGGATGTTTCCCATGGAGGATATTATCTGGCACCAATTTAATTGGCAAAACACTTCTCCTACATCAGCCGGCATGTGAATACAGTTCCTGTCACCACTGCAGCAATGGCAGTTCTGAATGCACCCACTCAAAGCAATTCCCCAGGTCAATAGAGGAGAGAGGGGAGCTTGGTTTTTACAGGGTGTTGGCTACTTTGAAGTTTTTCCACGAGTTCTGACACAAACTGAAAGGATGACAGCACCAATGCTGGAGGAGGTTGCTGACAGATGTTACATACTGGGTTTTCTGGAGTCACACTCCGAACAGGACCAGCCTTTGTAGTCATCAGGGAAGCTGGGGAATTGTCCACACTTCTGAGTATCTGTTCCTCATTCCTCGACAAAAACATCTGGGTTCTGCTGTTTCCCCATCGGCTGGTTGTCTCTGTGACCCTCACTGCCATGGGAGGCTGCAGGGCACTTTGCCGAAAAACCCTTGTCTGGGATGTATCAGCTGGCACTAGAGGTCAGCATCATCCAAGTCCACTCAGAAGGTTTATCGGTGGCTTTAAGAGAAATACCACAAGGCAGCTACTGTGGCTTTCTGCCTTCTCTTTGAACGCAATGACTGCCTAAGACTGCTGTCTCTTACATCCAGGGCAGCACTGGGATGCTTTTTGTATGTGCAGTCAAAAGGAGGCTGAAACGGAGGAAGGCAGGGCCAGATGAGGTGGCCTCCCGTCATCCCTTGCAACACAGCTTGTTTGGCAACACAGCATCGGGAAGCTGAGCTGCTGCGTTGCAGCGGTTGGATCACCGGTCGCAGTGCCATTTTACGGTTGCAGTGACACTGGGTACAGCTGGCACCACAGGCCATCTCAAGGGGAACTATTTCGGCCAAAGCAAAGCATGACCCTGAGAGATCCCAGTCCATCCTGTGTTATGCAGGTGTAGTAGACATAGACTTTTCTTGGAAAGGAGAGTTATTCCAGCCCCTCCTCACAGTCAGTGGCTTTGCATCCTCCCTTGCAGGTCAAGCATTGAAAGTGTTTCACCGCAATGTGGGGTGATTTGCCCTCCTCCTTCCCTTTCACCTATAGCAGGAGGGGGCTGTATAGGTGACGTGACTCTGTTCCACTTCCTATAGCCCAGATACCATGAGGGGCAGCCACTAGATGCATGAATCTATATCCTTTGCTTCTGTCTTTGACTCCTTCCAGAACATTGCACAAGTTTCCCCAGAGACCTGTCCTACTAGGTCTTCTTTGCCAGGTACCTTGTTTGCTGTAAAGCTGTGGGCTCATGAACAGCTAAACTCACAGCTGGTTGAGCCACTGCATGATGTAGACCCCTTGGATGAATCTGGGGCACTTTTCAGTGCCCATCTTCCACTGATCTTTTCCTACAAAACAACTGGAGAATTCTAGAGCTGACCAACCAGGTACTGAAAAGCATGTTTCCCTGCTGAACATAAATTTTGCACTTGCACCATATTTAGACTTTAGTGTCTTAGAGACCACAGGAACACACCTCCAAAATAAAACAAACATGCTTACCATCCCTATCTTGATCCTAAACCTATTTGTTCTAATGCCCTGTGCAGCATCCTTACAAAAAGCCTCAAAACCTGCTTCCTACCTAATGCGTGGACAGTAACTTTTAATATCCAAGCAGGTTTTTTGTATCTCATTCCAAACACGTTATACTTAGCTGTAGAATTCAGTCTACCTAGTTTACACCACATTAAACCTTCATCACCAGCTTTCTGATGTATCAAACCTACCCACCACTCCTCTCAACTAGAGCAGAAGTTTACAGCCTCTGATCCGTGGGTGATTCAGAGAAGGAAAAGATCCATGGGGTCACTTTCCAGGCCTTCATAAAACTAAGAAAATAGACCTCTGGTCTGTAGGCTCAAATCCACAGACAGGCTGTCTGCTTCTCCACTAGAAAATATTGCAAGAATCTGACAGCCGATAAGCTGGAACAGCAATGCCATAGAAATGGGGCCTTCAGATGGTAAGTATTACTGCACAGCACAGAGGAGGTGCTACACAACTGCCATCTGCACAGAGTCTTCTCCTGCAGCTGGCTATCCAGGCTATGGGAACAGGGCCAAAGTACCCTTCACACCACTTCACACCCGGATGCTCGTCCTGCTCACTGCATGCTTCCCTGTGTCCTGTTTTTAAGCAAGCACCATGCAAGAGGGTCCGTGTCTTTAGTAGTTCTTCACATGGCATTGAACCCACAGTGGAACATCGGTAGGTAACAACAGTCAATAAGCAGTAAATAACAAAAATATAATTGTGATTTTTCATGTTACCTCTCCCTGCCATGCGCTGGTCAGGTACTACATGAAAAATGCTATCTGCCATAGCAGACAGGTCTTGTGCTCTTCTTAGATCTCAGCATGGGGCAGATAGGACATTCCTTCTCTTGACTCTTTCCCGACAGCTGGCAGGTTGCTCCCGAGAAGCCACCAAGCCTGTTAATGTCTCTGGCGGCCCGGAGTCTCTTTGTGTTAGGTTTTGGTACGGTGCCTAGTACAATGAAGCCTGAACAACAACTGGGGTCCTGAGGCTGAACTACAGTACAAGTAAATAATGTTAATGAAAAACAATCCTTCTCACTAGAAGACTCGCCTGACCAGGTCTAGTGAGAGCTTTTAGGATTACCTTCCTCATGAGAAAAACTCGGCTCCTTGACTGTCATACAGAAAATAACTCTTAGTCTCCATCCCTGAAAGATAAGGGCTGTGACAGGGTAGCAGCTGGTGTCATAAGGTGTGGAACCAAAATGGAAAGGTGAGCTGAGTTCGCTGGTATGGTTTCCATGCCGGGAAGCAGCATGAATCATGTGTCTTTGCCCTCTCTACCTCCCCTCAGTCTCTGGATCTGGACCCCAGCAGCCAGCGTGGGAGACAATGCTTTGGACGAGACTTGGCTTCACAAGTTTTGGAACTGCCCTTAGGGCCCTTCCAAACACAGGGGAGAGGTGAGAGCCAGGGACACGTCTGGAAGGATGGAAAGGTGCAGTGGTGTTATTTACACACAAACCAACGTAGCAGTTTTAAAGGAAACCTGCTTTCCCAACAGATGACCCCATGACTAGAGAGGATTATGGGTTTGTGCTAGAGAGAGGCAACAACTGCAAGATGCTACCGCTAACCAAAAAAAAGTGCGGAAACTCAGAGAGTCCTAATACCACATCTGGATCATGCTCTGGAAGCCTCCTCTTCCTCTTCTCCCTCTTTTCTCATTCCCACTGCTTTTAACACCAAGAAAGTTTCACATTTAGACATGGGTTTTGGCTGTTGTGGGAAGCACGTGGTTTCTGAGGGCCCCATCGCTGCTCTAGCTTAGCCTCCTCTGGGTTTGAGACAGCAGGTCTGTGTAAATTTTGGATCTCAGGAACCTGGGGTAAGAGTCTTTCTCCATCAGGCTGTGCACCTTCCCCTGAGCTTGGTCAAAGCAAGAGAGGGAGGGCTCCTGCATATTTCTTCTTGTCAGCTCCCGTGTCTGGAAGTCTATGTTCACCTGGGAAAAGTAGCAGAAGAGAGTTTGGTACTGAGTGACCAGTTTGCCTGCTTCAAATGGCACATTTTGTCTCAGCCATGGCTGTAAAAGCAGCAGCAGAACCAAGGTCCTACCCTCGTCCATGCCTAAACAGCCCCCCAAACTCTGCGGGCTTTAGCGATCCAGTGTTAAAAATCCTGCCCCAAATTTGGAAAAGTTGAACTAGATTTATAGTGATCTGAGCACTTCTGAAATCAAATGGCTTTTATTCAGTCTCTTAAGCACAGGTTTATGTAGCACATCGTCTAAAATTGCTGACTCAGCCTAACCTCTCTCCTGTCTACCAAGATTTCTCTAGTGCCTTTATTCTGCACTACATGCCTGATATAAGGGTGAATGAACTTTTAGATGGGTTTAAACTATTAGTATGCTCTTATTAAATTTTTTTAAACTTTGTTGTTATAAAATAAATTGTTTGATTTTTCCCATAACAGCTTCGTGTTACAGTATCTCAAGCAGGGACTTGAAAAAATAAACCACTCTGATGTTATGACTGCCATTTGCTTGCAAAGCCAACAAGGTGAGTTTTCCTGTTTTCTTTCCCTAGCAAAGCAGTCAGCGTTTGTTAGGGTTACTGTTTAAAACCTGGCTGAAAAGATGTTATTTGTTGTTACTAACCCAGTGTCCAAACTTAAAGGAGTCTAGAAAGTAAAGCTGTCTACCTTAACTCAGATGACAGCAATATAGATTCGCTCCCTGTGTCACTTAGGGGTCATTTCACATTCTAGTACGCCAAAATTACGACAACAAGACCAAATTTTAGGAAAGACCCCATCCAACCTGCGCTCACATTTCTAATCCAGATTCAGCCCTGCAGTCCTTAAAAATCCCACCCAGCTTCATGAATAACAGCAGGAAGATGCTCACTGGGGGCGACGCAGATTGAAGCGTGCCCTGAGATGTCCACAGCCCTTGGTGTAAATCTGGGTGCTTCTCAGTGGCCTTGCAATAGCCTTCCTAGTTCAAAGATGGAGTAAAGAGAGCCCTTTTAGAGGGATCCCCTCGCAGGCACCTGTATTGTGACAAGCACCCGTGCAATCTAGCAGGAGGACCACCGTGGGAGAGCAGGTGCAAGTAAGCACCCTCCTGATGGCATTATGAATACAAAAACGCAACCCAACGTCACAACGCAGGATCTGACAGTTGCATCAACCTGTCAGTACTTGAAAGAGGACTTAACAAATCCAGGCTTTGGGTTGTGACTGCACTTTTTGTTCAGCTCTGAGTTATTGCTCGCATCTTTTAGGAGGTCTAATTGAGTTGGGAGTTAGTCAGCAGATAAACATGCCTCCCTGGAAAGTCAACAAGTTAGTCATTCGTGGGATGCTTCTATGCAAAATATCCTGTGAGAAATGAGCCCAATAGCCTGCTCGGGGATTAATAGTAAATGAGAGGAGCAAGGTGAAATACTCCTAGGAAGCTGATGGAGGTTAGGAAATGTAGGTTGCAGTTGCCACTGAACTCACTGGCTGTGACTAATTCAGTATCATCGAAGTAGTTGCCCTCACCAGGGGATGAGTCACCGTGAGCAGATGCAGCTGTAATAGACAGGATGGTATTCCCATCCTCCTTATCCACTCCTCATCATCGCCTCTGGCAGGGGAGGGTGAGCTCCCCAGCCCCCTGGCACCCCGCAGGTCCCAGGTGGGGGAGACGGACCTGCTCCCTGCCCCACAGGGATGCTCTGCCTGCCTGGGGTGCTGGCATACCCACCTCTCGAGGAGCCTGCACATCGATGAACTCCTCGAAGATCCGCTGAGCCTTGGAGGCCAGCTTGGCTGCCGAGCGGGTCTTCTTGAAGTCCTCGCAGGCGAGCCAGAACTCTAAGTTTTCCTCGCTGAACTCTGTCTTCAGGAAAGCACGGAAAGCGGCCAACCCATCTGCAAGAGACACACAGGGAGTTACAACAGGAGGAGAAAGAGGGCAAGGAGCAGTCTCTTTAACAGACATCCTTCCATCCACCCCTGCCTACCAAAGGCCCTTTGATTTTTCTCCCAAGGTCCGCGATGCCAGGATGCATCCATAACTTACACCATTGCATCAGCTGGACTCTTGTGAAATTCCACAAAGCCAAACATCATTTGCTGTTGCTCTGAAAAAGCATTTTTCCAGCTAATGTGACAAAAGGCTTTCTTTGAGATTGGGGCACCTAACCTTTGAAAAGTTCCTCTTGAAAACATCAAGCTTCAGCAATACGGGTTTTTTTGCCACAGCTTCTTGTGCATGTTAATGCAAAGCTTTGTAATGTCCTATCTGTCATTAAGAAAAACCTTTAATAAAACATAGTATCTGTGGACTTGTCTCCTATGTTTTCTGTCACTTTGCTATATCACCTTGTGACGTATTTTTAGGTCTTATTTAAACAGAGGAAGGATCTCGGAGAGTCTGTTACAGCTACAATAAAGGGGAGAGGGAAAGGACATGGCATAATTACTACTTGTCTAGTTGGTGGTAAAAGTGTTATCACTTGTTAATGCTTAGCAGTTGTGACATTTCAGTAATGTAATCTGAGTCAGCTGGGGCAGATTAGAAATATGGAAAAATTTATTAGGCAATCTGTGTCCTCTTAAACCCCTGCCTGGGTGTATTTATGGACACTACTATTGTTTTTTATTTCCTTTCCCTGAATGGCACCAGCAGAGTTGAAGTAGTTGAAGGTTTCACACATGCCCTTTATCCTTCCTTTAGCCTTGGGATAAATTTGGCTCCTAATTTTTTTTTTTTCCAGTAACATGTTTCTAACTTTTCCTGGTCTTTTTCTACAGGGTCTGAGTATTCATAGTTCATGACTGGAAACCTCCTGAGTCAGCACTGGCTACTTCCAAGCAAGTGTCTAAAAATATTGATGGAATTGGGAATGCACTTGGCAAGGTCAGACTCCCCAAAAGGATGAGAGGAGCAAGTGCACGTGTGCCTGGCAGAGACGGACAAAGATGAGGGTTTGTAGGACCTGAACTCCTGCAAATGCTGTGGTTTGGGGGCTCAACCTGCCCCCTTTCTGCTGTAGGAGATCTCAGCAGTGCTGCCTTCCCTCCTTCCTCCAGTGGCAGGGTGCACGGGAGCTGGGACGCAGCCCAAGGGGTGATGTCTGATGCTTGGTGCGGGCCATTTTCACATGTCCACAGCAAACACAGGCCCACCAGGGACAGGGGCTGGCCATGTCACAGGATCCATCACAAACTCCCTTGCAGCTTTGTCCTTATTTTCTTGCTCGCACCAGGTACGTGAGGAGAAGCAGCAATGTAACACTGCCCTTTTTCTCCCTTGTGTGTCCTAATCTTACTCCTGCTTATTTTGTTTCCAGTAATAACTTAGGACATGGAGATATTTTTCAGTTCTAGGTCCTGCGCCTCAAGCCCTAAGAAATGGCCCCAGGTGTTGAACAGCAAATAACAATCCTATTTCTGGCTGCACGTAAGTCAGCAGAGATGTCTGACTGCCCAGATTCTCAAAGGGAAAGGCAGAAAAGATATTAGGCCAGACAGGACCAAACTACAGGCTAATCCTCTCCACTCTACGTTTCTCAAAGCTCCCTCACTAACGGGCTCTGCACTGCTAACTGCTCCATCAGCAGTCTGCATTGCAAAGGGCATAGCGATCAGCAAGTAAAACTGGCACGTCCCGTCTCAGCTACTTCTTGCTTCTTCTGTCAGCCCCAGGAGGGCAAGAAATAGCTCTATCATACCAGCTTGTCCAGTCACTTCTTAATTAATGCACTTGTAGGAGAAGATCATCAAGGTTTTGGACTGCTGTTGTGGGCAAAGTGAGGGCTCTTGTCCATGAGCACTGCAGAGCAATTAGTGCAAATTGTGGGTTCAATAACATGACATTAGCCCTGGAGAAGCCTGCAGAGCAGAGAGTGCCAAAGGCATCTCCAGCAGCAGGGTACCTGTCAGGGTCACGCTGCCCGTGGCTGCTTTGAGCCTCTCCGTGGATAGATAAATATGGTGAATGAGAGAGATGTTTTAGGGCTGCTCCCCTTCCTGAAATCTAGGATACAGAAAAAATTTTCAAAACCTGTGCCCGCCTTAATGTTTATAAAATTCACAGGGCCTGTGTGGGAGCAAGTGGAGGACTTGAGAATAGAGCAGGGAGTCTTTGCAGGAGGAAAAGGAGAGGACAGAACAGCAGGCTGACAGGTTTCAGAAAGAAGAAAGTACAAAGGGAGAAAGCAGCAGTTCCCCGAGATGTATGTCATTTTATATATCATCAGCTCCTAGGACATTTAATGTGAAATATTCCAGCACCCAAGCACACTGCTATAACTATACAGTCTCTGCTGTGTGTCCCTGCAGACGTCTTGCTCCCCTTTCTCTGTCCTTGTCTTTTCCCCCTCCTCCCCTTTCCTCTAAAACAGCCCCAGAGCCCCAGCACTGACAGAGGATCACTTGCAGAAATAGCAGCTTTGTGTGGCAAATAAATATAATACCTGCGAAATATAATACCTGCGAAATATAATACCTGCTAAAAGAAGGGGACATCATGATTGACGAGGTGAGAAAGGTGTTTGCTTCAGCCCTGCCCCAGAGAGCAGCTGCAGCAGGTCCCTCCTGGGACCAGGAGGTTTCCATATGCTCTGCCTCCTGCTCTCACATCAAGCAGATCCTTTTTATCCTGAAGTAAGTTTAGACAGCAGATACATAAATAATAGTGTCTGGCTGTTCTCCACTTCTTTATATATTCCTGTCATGCCCTCCTCACAGCCTTTGAGGAGCTGGAAGTGATGAGGCTGGACCTGGGAGGACCTTGCAGGGGAGGCCTTGGATGCGGGAGAGGTCATCCTTGACTCGAGGCTGCCTGGCTCTCCACAGATTTCATCCTTAGCCTTTGACTGCCTGCCAGAATTTACAGCTGTGCCTGGCAGACAGAGGTTAGAGATGGGAGCCCAGATGACTTGTGCAGTAGTAAATCACTGCCCACAAGTTTATCATGGAACAATGACAAATCTGATTGAAGGGGCAGGAGGGCAATTAGGTATGGGGACTGCCACCACCAGAGCTGGTATTTGACCTAGATGTTGACTTTAATCTCCTCCTGCACATGATGGTTATCAAGAAAGCATGGCTCATGAAGGATCAGCTTCAAAGCTCATCCCACCCAGCTGGACAGCTTTTTTGCTGGGGCAACCAGCACTGGATTGCAGTGTGATATGAGCAGGAGAGCATCACCGACTGAGTCACCCTCCTGAAATATCCTGGAAGATGGTCGGAGCACCTGAGAACTGCGATTCCAAAGGGATGCTATATAGAAAACCCACAGCAATTAAAAGCAGGGTTAGAAGTCTTCAGATGCAGCAGCACAAGAAACCCATAAAATGTGTAGTCTAAAGGCTTGGCCATTCAAGAAGACAGAGATGTACTGGTATAGATGCACAGCCCTTCAAGACAACTATTGGACACTTATTCATGAATTTGACTCGAGCAGTGAGCCTTGCTTGAAGCCAAAGGAGTAAATCAGTACTGATGGAGCAGATAGGATGAAAGCAAAGAAATGGAGCTCTTCTACTGAGTGTCAAGAGTCTGAAAGAGGAGCAGAAGACATTTGCTTTTTACTTTTGAAGTGTAAATATAAGCTTCAAAATGCCCTGCTCTCTGTTCAAATAGACCAAGGGAATGCACAAAAGGATTGCCAGGAAGGATTGTGCAAGTATTTGTACATTACCCCATCCCAAGACCTTGCAGCACACCGTACAGCTGTAATGCTGCAGGTCACTGGCAAATTAGACAATGACAAGAATTTGTGTTTTATAGATGAGGACTGCCAGGCAGGTCAATGACTATGTGAGGAACGGGACTCAGATGCTCCTGACATCCCATCCAAATGTTGTTCTTCAGGCCATGGAGAGCGGATCTTTTCCAGCAAGAAGGGCTGTGGAGGAAGGGACTGAACTGGCTAGCACAAAACACAACACAGGTCTTAACTAAGGCAAGCTTCAGCAACACGAGGAAGAGCCCAGATTAGTGGCTTAGATCATTCAGGCAGACAGTTTAATAACCAAGCATTAGCCACTGTCAGAGGAAGAAAGCGATCAACGATCATCTAATTAATGCATGCGTTTCACGCCATCAGGGCGATCAGCACTTCATGTAGGGAATAAAGGTAGAGTCCTTATGGCTGGTAGATGAATGGATTAGCTCTATGGAGCATGTTGGGTCCAGGGCTGAAGAGACAAGGCCACAATGCTCTGTATAGCATATGTACATGCTCTTACTGCTGCTTAGCATTGCTTCGTTGAATGTTGGCTGCCTGTCACCAGCACAATGCTAATGCTAATGCTGTTCTGGCTTAGAAAGAACTAGGAGTAGGTTGAGATATTCCTGTGCTGTGTAGGAAGAGGAGCAGTGTGTAGACAACAGGAGGAGGAGGACAACAATAAAGTTTGGGCAGAAGGGCACAGAGATCACAAAAAAAAAAATAAATGGTGCAGTGAGGAGAAAAACCCATCATCCTTGAGATAAAAATGGAAATTCAGCACAAAGGTTTTCTGCGTCGAATGCTTCGTTGAAAAGTGACTAAAGATTGAGGACAGACTGTCCTGCTGGATTCTGGACAAATGACAAGCCATGTGTCCAGCCCCGCAAGGGATGCAGAATGAGACATGCCATTGCTTGTATCTCCCTCCAGCAGCCTGTCAAATGAAATCTCCATCTGGCTGACCAGCCTGTACCTCCTGGGCATGGGTACAGAGCAGGGATTACTCCTCAGTTACTCACATGTATGCACACACACTCTATGGACCACACTGAGCTCCACTTCCCTGGGAGCCATCGCTAATCCACACTGGCACAAAATAGGAAAAGATGCCAAAATCTAGCATGTTAAAACCACTGCTTTTGCTCCTTGAGTGCCCTGAAGCATGCTACATACGATCTGTCTCTTACTCTCTCAATTTTCTGCTGAAAGTAGGATCAAACTCCTCTCTCCTGTTGCTTGCCACTTTCAGAAGCCCTGACCCAAGGGAACGCTGCTACGCTGTGCTTGCGTCTCTTGCAGTGAGCTCAGGCAAGGCTCCTGCTGTAAAAAGGGGATCGACTGGCTGACTCTATGGTTTCAATTTGATCCGCTTCACCTATTAGCAAAACCAAGTCGGATATCATTGCACTGACCTATTCATTTGGGGCTGGCAATGAAACACAGCTGAGCTGCATCCTACCATTCAGCACTGGTTACTTTACAAGGGCGAGGCTGAGGGATGCTGAAGTCCCAGCGCCAGTGCAAAAGGAAGGTGGGGGTGTGACAGAGAGCCCTTCTGCCTTTCCTACTCACAATCTCGTACTAATGTCAACACAAATTGTTCTTTAAATGGCTGGGGAATTAATCCAAATCAGACCACTCTCTATAGAGAAGGGCATTGCCCAGCCTAGGAATCTCCGGAGACACGCAACTGCTTCAAAACCCAGGGGTTTTCAATCCTCCACTCAAGATGCTGCCAGACAGCAGCATGTCAGGATCCAACATTACGTACAGAGGTCATTCAATAAAACAATGGGGGGAGAGGGAAGGGGGGGCTCCACAGGGCCAACACACTCCAAGGGATATTTGACAAAAGTGAGCATGATGACTCTCTCCATAGAGTCTGTATCATGCATGACACCTGTTCAGGTCACTTCCATTCAGAAACCTTTTGGAGACTCATGAAAATAGGAAGTGGAAGAGTACAAGTTGTTTGCCTTTCCCAGAAAGAGTACTGCAGCCCTGCGAGCCTCCTCAGTGTACAAGGGCAGCCTGCTCACCTTGGCACTTCAGAGAGTCTTTTAGGGAGCTCCAATCCACTTTCTTGCTCCTTGGAGCTCTTTTTTGCATCTGTCCAACCCCTTGCAATATTACCCACAAAGACTGCCCCATTTTCAGCTGCTACATCCAGCTCCTGAGTCCTACGTGAGCATTCTGGGCTTTTTTTCCCCCAAAGAACAGGTTGGCTGGAAGGGACCCAAAACCACCGTAACATCTGACCACAGCAGAAAGGGCCACTCAACCCCCTGAAATCGGCATCACAATCTCCCTTCCGAAATAGAAGAACTGTCCGTCTAGTGAAGAAAGAGTTTGTCAGATGTCAAGCAGCAGTCTACCTGCTGGTGCTGTGAGCCCCAGGGGAAATTCTCTCTGAGCACAGCTGGTGCTTAGCCCATGCCCCCAAGCATGAATTTGAATTTTCCCTGTCTAATATTGTTCACCTGGGCAGTCACAGAGAAATTAGACTGAGACAGTTCTGTCCTTCTCTTGGCACTAAAAGTAGAATATTAGCTGGCAGCTTCACTACAGGCAGATGCAGGCAGGCCAGGCACTGCTTTTCTTACTCTCAAATTTTGGTCAGATAAGGCACAAGACTCCCTTACCTGTCTAACATCAGCACATTTCTAACAGCAAAAATGCAACTCTCTCCTTTTCTGCTTTCATAGCAGATCTTTGGCAATTCTTCTCTGTTTTGGATACAAGTATACATAAGCGAAAACACAATGATTTTACAATAGAATTCCTTTTATGGATATGTGCTCTTCTCCTTTAAACTGGTGTAACTAAAATAACACTTCTGTTTCAACTGAGCTTTTTGTATTTGCATCATTATAACCCTTGACTGCCAGGCTAGCAATTCCAGAAACTTCAGGTTCAGAGCAGTTGTAATATATTCCTTTAGAAAGTAGTTTATTAAACAACAATTTTTTTTCACTGATCACCAGGCAATGTCACCGTGACTGCTGATAAAAAAAAGATTAATTTAAATTTTAAAGATCACCTTCTGTTGCTATTAGGAACTGAATATCTTTCATTAGGTGCCAGAGAGTTATCAGAATTACTTTCTGTTCTAGAGACAGGAAAAATTCTGATAATTCATTTATCACACTATAAGGCTAACTTATTAATAAAACCAGACACTCTTGTGGAGGCTGTTGGATGAAATAATTGAACTAAGGTTTGATTTAGCATTCACAGCAGTCAACTGAAGAGGGAACAGTCTGTATAATGTCAGTACATAGATGCGTAAATTCACTGGCACCACCAAAGCACTTTTGCTGCAGTCTGTATCTAATAAGAAAAATTTCGGCTTTTACACTGGTGAAGGAGGAACAGGGACTTGAGTACAGAATTGTAACACTGATGTGAATATCCTGCCCTCCCCCTTCCCCATCACCCAGGCACCCTATAGTCTCTTTGGTGCATTTTTCCCTTCTTGTTTTGAATTTCCACAAAAGAAATGTTCCCTCTTAGCCATATCCAGCTACATCACGTATATTTTTTTTCTACTGGCTGCAAGAGCAATGATCTCAACAAGATACTGCTGCTAAAATTATATATTGCTTTTTCTGCCTTGGACAGCCAGGCTGTTTAAAGTTGTCACTTAATTCCCTGCCAAAACTGTTGTCATCTCAGCAGAAATCCAGCAAAATTACAATTTATTTAAAATAATAATATAATTCTACACTTATATTTTAAAATATAAGTACGGAAAAACCTGAGTATCTAAGAAAACCAGACAGTTCCTTATTGCAATAAAATAGTTCACCACCCACATTGACTTCTCCCCAACCTTGACTCGCTCTTGATTTATTCTCCAATAGAAACACACTAATGAACCTATACTGTGAACTTTGCTGTCTTGTTTACAATTTCTCAGCATGAAAATGTTGGTGAAGCAGAATAATATTTTCTGAACAGAACCGATAACAATCGATCTCTTGAATGGAGCGAGGTGTGCTGATTATACGTTTGCATAAGGTTTCTGGATGAGAAATTTTCACTTTTGCATTGGTAACTGTAAATTAGAACCTGCTAAGGGCTACCACGCATGAGACTGCTACAGAGCAAGTTGTTCAAGGTTACTGAACCACATACACTGTTGTGTTGTAGCACTCCCAGCAAAGGCTGCGCTTCGACACAGCGTAGCTGCACAGCAGCTCAGAACAACAGCTGGAGGGAGAGGGAAACAAGCGGTATCACGGATCTTAGTGGGCATTAGAGAGCTGAGAACCTGCCATTTGCTTGTGCGGAAAGACTGGACCCAGGGGCACATGCCAAAGGATGGTACGCATGGCTACAGCCTTGGGGTCCTGCCTCCAGAGCATCCCCAGGAGCTGGAGAAGGCTAGACCTTGAGCTGATGACTTTATCAGTTGTGATCACCCAGCCAAGAGCAAAGCGAGGAAGGGAACCCACAGAAACTCACTGCCTTGTCTTTTAACCTGAGGACAAGTCCTGCCTGTAAATGACTGTGACCGTTGCCTAGTGGATAGTAAGCAGCTACCCAAGGGACCATTCCTGTGCTATGCAATGCATACTTTGTTTGCCCTAGCTACAACTAGTAATTAAGGGTACAAGGGGGAAAAAAAGGTAGAATTTGATCTCTACTCACATTTATGGGACAAAAGGACATCAAAAGAGTCTGCCCATCTTGTTGCTTCTTCTGTTGACAGTCTTCTGTAAAAAAAGGAAGAGGCAAGTTACAGACAACCCATGGCTGCCGATCCCCTCTGGGGCTGCTTGACAAGGACACTGAGGAAGGCTGGAATTCTTCTCACCTAACTTTGGAGGTCTACAATGTAGAGGTCTCCAGGTGAGCAGCAAGTCACCTCTAAAGGGCTCCCTTTAGAGTCAGTGAGGAGATACCAAGGGACTTGAAGGGACTTTACTCTTTTCATCTCACATCCCCAGGTAGGTGGGTAAAATAGGCCAGGTGAATCACACCCGAAAAGGGACCAATTTTTCCTCATTGACTCTAAGCAGAGGCCCAGGAAACAAGTTCAGATGTAGACATTTATACTGTAAAAGCCAAAAGTCAAGTGAAATTAAACCCACCCCTGCAGAAGTGTTTATTTCTCCTTCCTGACTTTCAGGGGAAGGTTAGAGTCTTAGCTCAGATGCAAGCAGTGACTTGTGATCAGATGAATCCCATCCCACTCATCTCTAACCAGGACTCTGGATTGTCTAAAGTATCTACCTTAAGCATTGTGCAAACTAACACAGGACTTTCTGGTAGTGTTTAATAGCAAGGCTTAGCTAAAGAGGACTGTGACCTGAAATTGCCGGTCACCTCTTTTACTGAGTCAACTGCTTTGATTTGTGATGACAGAGGGGTAAATTATCCTCAAATACATGCTGACATGTCCCATGTACAGCAGTGGGACTGTGCGCATGTCCTGTCTCACGGGACAACTCGTATCAATAATCCAGGTACTTTCTGAGGCTGTTCCTGCTGTGTCAGCACTGTTTTGTTTTCCTCCTTCCCTGTGGCTAAAAGAACTAGTCAAAGCTTATACAAATTACAATCAAAGGAAGATAATACTAGAGGGGGTGGTGGACAGGGAGGGGAAGGACAGAAATGGGGTTGGGGTGGGATGCTGCAGCTATACTCACTTCAAAGCCCGGTTGGGCTTGTCCGGAAGAATAGCTGTGAAATCATTATATGAGTCTGATTTGTGAGACAGGCAGCCCAGGCGAGTCCTCATCCCTCTGTTCCTGTGGTCGATGTGGGGGAGCAGGGGTGTGAGCAGGGGAAAACCAAAGAAGATGACGATTATAAGTCTAGCCAGAGTGGGGGAAAAAAAAAACCGAAACAAAACCAAACCAAAAAACCTCAGTGGCTCTGTGCCTCATCAGACCTGTGTCCTTGGTTCCCTCATCTGTTGGAGGGACCCTGAAACATCTCCAGTAAAATGCCAAGCAGACGCTAAGGACGGACACAGCACCAGAGCAGCTGAAGGCTCACCCACAACAGTCATTCAGCTGCTCTGACTAGCAAAAAGGTTTTTAAAGGCTGCGCTCTGGGATGGTTTCTTGGAAAGACCCGCTCAGGTCAGGTGTGGAAGGAGAGCAAAGGGCAGCAATACCTGAAGTCAGTCACCGCAATCTAGCAGCACCAAAACCAGCACAAATACCAGGGCTAGAGGGCAGGAGGGGGCTGGAGGAAGAAGAGAGGGAGTAGGGAGTAAGGCACCTGCAAGGTGAGTCTGTGCTGCAGAGCCATGAGACCCCAGCCAGGATCCCAAGCAGCTTCTTTAGACTCGGGGTTACATAAGCAGGCTAAAACTGCCTCTTTCCTGACAGGCTTACCCAGGCGGAAAATGGCTTTATTGCTTTTTTCCTCTAAATTTCAATCCAGCCCCAGAGCCTTCGCTCCTCCGCCAGCCCCTCGCATCCTTGCCAGCCCCTTCCCGGGATAGCCGGCGGATCCGCAGCATCCTTCATTACATAACCCCAGGACGGGGAGGACCACAAAGGGGGAGGGAAACGCCACACACACATGCATTATATGGGACTGGCATCATCTCCTCTCAAAGACACGTAGGTGCCCGTTAATGGCTTTACATGGTCTCTAGAAGGGTAGAGCCTGTGATTTGCTTCTCCAGCCCAAGGGCATCCCTTCTACTAGATTCCCTGGACATGGAATGAGGCCATTCTCTCCTCTGAACCACGGCAGGAGCATTTAGTGACCCAGTCTCCACTTCTCAGCTGCTGGACCTGCTTCTGAGCTGGAGAAAGCCCTTCTCCGAGCCCTGCTGCCAGACAGATGCCAAATACTTTCTGTGACTGCAGAGGGAAGTACAGTATTTTTCTCTTCCATATGTAATTCTTGCAGAACACTTCAGCACCAGCGACTGAGCCAATCTGTAGCACGCCCGTTTCCCCCTTCTTCTCCTGCCCTTCAGAGAGTTTCTATTATTGCACATTTTAATGTAATCTTAAAGCAAATTAAATGTTAATTAAATGCAATGAGTGTCTCCCTGGTGCAGCACAGGCAGCTCGCAGCATTTAACAAGCACAAAAACCTGGAGATCTTCAGTCACAGGAATTGTTGCACAGCCTCAAACTATGGGCCCATGGCTGGTGGTCCCAGGATGCTGTTACATAAACCTCAAACATCAGTGCAGAAATACTGCGTCCAAAGTGTCATGTTTCTGGCTGAGCATGCTGGACCTGCTGTGCTCAAACGGACACCGAGTCAGCTCTAAGGTCTTTCTGGTACCTTTCCTGATACCTCCTACCCCCCAACCTTTATCTTCCCTGCACTGTTTGTTCTAGCAAGCTCACAAATTTCTCAGCAAGCGGTGTGACATGCATTACCGCAATGCTGCTCAGATTTCTCTCTGATGCCTGAGATCAAGGGACTGCAGCAGGGAATCAGAGCGTATGGGGGACAGAGATGCTGCACCACGAGCAAGGAGCTTGTCTCTCGTGGAACATTGATCTCTAGGTGAGGACTTCCAAGACAGGACACAGAAGAAAGAGGGGGAAAGAAACCGGGTCCGCAGGAGGTAGAGAGGCAAGGGAAGGGCAGGAGGGAATAGGGGACACCACAGTGAGCTGAAAGGCTCGCTGGATGAGGCAGACAGCGACAGGATGGGCAGGGGTGAGGGATGCATCATGTCTTTTCAGTTACCTCCATGGGATCAGTAAGGCAGCCATTCAGGCATCCAGTTATAGTTAACCCTTTAACTGGCTGGCTTGGACTGCAGTCGGGGCTGTTTGCAGGAGGCAGGTGTGCGGGAAGGAGGGATTTACTGTTTCATGTCCTGGCACTTAAAAAAGTATCAAAGAATCCTCTGCAAAAAAAGGATGGCCAGTTGTTCTCAACCCATTTGATCCTTGCCTCCTAGCGCAGAAGGTCAGTTTTTCAATGGAAGACGTTCAGAGTTGAGGGATGATCACAGAGGAGAAACAGCATTTCCTTCTAAGACCAGGACCGCAGGTTAAGTCCAGCTTCAGGTCTAAAGTGATTTGAGTTTGGCGTCACAGCTCACCACGGAGCAGCAGGAGTTGGCATTATCGCACTCATCATTCAACACCTCTGAAGGTCTCTCCTCAACAGGCAGAGCTCCGGGCTGACCTTGCTAAGAAGACCAAACTACCTCTTGTCCCTGTCCCTCCAGGTCATGGCTGATGTTACTGGCCAGGCATCATGGAAAAGCTGGCACTGCAAATAAAATAACAGGAGGACTTCACGCGTCTGCAGATGCTGGTCCTTTCACCATCACAGGCTCAAGCACTCACACAAAAATAACTCAAAGAAAGCATCTCCTTTTCAGGGTGGTGGGAGCCTGTGGGAAGCCACTGAGGAGATGCACAGTCTGCAAAAGGGAAGAAGGGAGGGACGAAGGGAGGGAGGGAATGGCAGGGTCCCCATGAGCCTTGGTTGAACAAGTCTCACATCAGAGAGTAAAGGCGAGGTCTACCAGCCGGGAGACCAATGGGACAGAGAGCAGGACTGTATAGCGAGCAAAGGGCAAAGATTTCTTCTTTGTGAGGACAGGGCCAAGCTCCAAGTAACCTCCATGTTCTCTTCCCCAGAGGGAAGAACTGAGGAGGAGACAAAGGAACTGATGATAGCAGAGACTGTGTGCAAAGGACCCAGGACCCTGCTCTGCTGGGGCCTGGGGAGATCCCAGAGCTTGGGCTGCCCAATGCAACAACCCTTTTAAAACCTGATTACATTAAAAACGCACAAAGCCTCTTCCCGACTAAATTAATGGAACTGGGATTGCGCTACATGCCAGTGAGTGCATCTCCTTAATCTCTACCCTGACCGGCTGTTTCGATGTGCTTTAACTGAAATCAATCCTTGTAATTCCTTAAGCCCCTTTAAATTTCCTCATTAACGGCCTCACCCACATGTGGGGCCACAGCATATGATTTCCTAGAGTCCAGCAGCGCCTACTCCTCTTTCCCACTGCTGCTCTGAAGTGACAGCTGAAAGTGGAGCCGGGTGCCCTCTTCCTTGCAGCCTCCTCTAGCAGCCTGCTTTTGGGGGTACTGTTATGAAACAGCCTTCTGCTTGCCCACGCTCCCCCCAGCTCACCAGCCCCCGCAGCAACAACCTGCACAGCTGAGCAGCACCGAACTTCCCTGGGATCCCAAAGTCTGTCTGACTTCACGGACGCAGAGACCTGTATTTCCCACGGAGGCAATTCCACTGCTAGGCTGACATACCCATGGATATTTCCTCTGATTGCAAATAAAGCCAGTCACTTATGACTTTAGAAATCTAATCTGTGGCGTCTGGCAAAGGCATCCCAGTAGGGGTCCATGGTGAGGTTTTTTGCCTCCCACTCCATCATTCATCCTACCTCCCCCTCCTACGAAAGGACCCCGGTCAAGGAGAATTGCCAGTCTCATCACAGATGTGTTTTGGGGGTCTCTCCTTGGGAGACAGAAAGGGAGGGGTGCGATTATGACATTCAGGTTATCAAACCACCCCCAGAGATCACCTGAGTGAAGATAAAGAAGCCATCCCAATAGAAAAAATTAGCAGCACAAAGGTTAAAAAAAACCAAAACACAAACTATGAAGATCTCAGGGGCTTTAAGAGATTAAGACCATCCATTCGCATGCAGAGAAAGCCAGAAAAAAAATGAACACAGAGGCACTGCAGACAGACAGACACAGAGAAAAAGATACTCACTGCCTTTGACCTGTCCTCTCTGCCGGTGGGTCTGTGCCGACAGCGTGGTCAAAGAGGCTCTGGGGAGAGAGCAGAGCTGTCTTCTTCAGAGACAACCCCCTGCACGGGGTGAAAGTCACACTTTGACACCCCTCCCCTCCCCACCTCTCTCTGGGCAGTAGCAGCGCAGCTCAGAGCGGCTCTCTCACATCCAGCAAAACCCTACAGCAGCCTCAACCCAGCAGGCTGGGGCTCCGCTGCGCAGCCAGCTCCCACCGCGGCACTGCCGAGGAGCCCACCAGATCAGCGCATTTCGCCGCATCCCCTCCTCACCCACCTGGCAGCAAAACCCCAGCTTCTCCCCCGTTGGAGATGGGGGACCGCTCCGCACAGGCGGTGGATGCCAAAGGCTGGCAGGGAGCATCTGGGGGCGGGGAGGGGGGATGCCTGCGAAAGCGCTCGCTGTTGTCACCCTCGGTATGTTGGAATAAAGCATCCGCCTGCATCGTTTTAATCGGCTCCTCTGAGGTTTAGGGAAGGTTGCTGCCCTCGCATCGTCAGGAGTTGCCACAGACAGAAGGGATGGGAGACTTTAATTAAAGAGCCCAGGTGTCAGCAGGGCCAAATAAAACGTTAACAGGAAAGAGAGTACCTTACTGCAGGGCATAGGATGACAGAATTAAAAATCCACCTGGCAAGTCAGTGATGTGATTGACCCCTTTAATCCATCTCCCCTTCCCTCACCAGATGTGTGCAGTCCTGCTCACTCCCTGCCCCACAGCAGTCTCCTTGAAACCTCCGTCAGTGTGCTTACCCCACGGTACAGCCTCCGATTCCCTTTTCTCTCCTGCACCCACACCTCTGTCCTCCAGAGAATGTATATGGGGTGTCCAGTGCACTCCAGTGACTCCAACAACAACCTAACCCAAGGCACCTACATGGTGGGGCTGCTGCGCAGCCCCCCAGCTGCGGGCTTAGCTCAGCCATCAGTAACAACATCTGGGTGTCACGCAGGCTGCACAGGCACTGATGTGGGTCACTGACTCACTGAGAGCTCAAGCCATGGGATCTCCATTGCTTTTTTTGATCCTGATGAAGCTGATTGACTAAAAAAAATAATAAATAATAATAATAATTAAAAAAAAGTCCTCTGCAGTTAAACAAGTCATTGCCTTTTTCCTAGAAACTTGTAGTCACCTGCCTCTTCTCTGCTAAAACACTGCTGGGCCTAGCAGGAAGCATGTCTTGAGATAGCACATTATCACCAGGCAACATCCCTGGGGGAGGACAGAGTCCTGCAAAACACAGGGGTCAGTAGCACTGTAGCAATGATTCCAGCTCTCCATCATCTTGGATCCCCCTCCTTCACAGCTCAACCTGGCAAGGAAATATTTGCCTTGTTCTCATCCTCCCATTGCAAAGCCCAGGTCATCCTGACTCAGATTAATTATGTCTCCAGTTATCAGAAGACAAGCACTGAAAAAATGCCATGGCTGGTACAATCTCCTTTCAGCCAAGGTCAAAGGTTGAGGTTCATCTTATGCCTCTGGTACAACAGGCTGGTTTGTTCAAGTTAAATAACAGTCAGCTTTAGCCCTTGCCCCAAACCCAAGCCAAATTTAATACAACATCATCAAGGGTTTAACTTCTAACATGTCATTTTTGTTTTAATGTGTTTCCACACTTCCTGGTTCTCTCTGGGCAACCGCAGGATGTCACAAGTGACAGTGTTTTCATAATACTTCCAGGACATCCCTCAGATCTCATTTACACACACAGACATTGTAGGGTGGGGGAGGTCAACAAAACATTCAATCAACAAAACTCTAGATAATTCTAGCCCATTATTCAGATGACTGGACTTTGCTGCAGTCTCAAACAGATCAAAAACTCTGATCCACTACCTCTGAATGGAATATATCAGAGGACCATGTGAGTGCTCCTGCTCCTCCTCCTGCTTTTATACCAGTTTTATATAGTGCCATCTCACAGCCATCACCAGCATGGACAGAGCCCCCAGTCCCTGTTTCTCCAGTACATCAGCACACCCCTTCATGACCTCAGTGAGATCCTAGAGCAACCCACAAGTAACTCTGAAGATCAACTGTTTTTTCTTCTAGTTTCCTGTGCCAGGTGTGAGTTAATAGAGAACAAAAATAAGTGAACTGTGTTGACAGAAGCACCATGGGAAATGTAATTAAATTGCAGATAAAGAGAATTCTATTTTTTACAGGGTAATATTTTAGAAAGCTTCCGTGCAATAGAAGGGGTTTATAGCAAATTCCTTCTAAAATAGCCCTCCTGCTTCTGACTACTCTGTAGCTTCTATTTAAAAGCTTTTAATAAAATAACTCATTTTGATATTAGGCTCGAATCCCATCCAATATTTTAAATCTCTCCAAGAAATACTTTAAAGCAATTTCCTCATGACCTGCTAACAGCAAATACACAAGCAGTGAAAACATGCATCTTTGGGACTGTTGGCTGTCACCGGGCAGGGTGGAAGGGAATTTGCCAGCCTGTGCCCTGGGCATTAATCTTCTCTCCACCATTTCCAGGGTCCTTTTCACCCTCCCTATTATTTTAAATGCCCCCCCTGCCTATTCTGTGTGTTTTGTCTCTTGATCATCATTCAAGTGTTTTTTACCCAAAAACTTCTTCTGGACCAAACACCTCCACCAGTTTCACTTGGTCCCGGTTTCTGCCACCCAACCACTAGATAAAATTGCATGGCCTGAAGACATCTCTTCCTTCCAGTATGGCTGTCCTTACGAGGCTGGCAGGACAGACAGACCAGGAAAGCAGCTCTGGCTGGTAGTTGCGTGGCTTTTGTCTCTCCAGATACAGGGATGCTCCTCCCGGGGCTGGCAGCTGACCGCCCTTCTCAGTTTGGAGCTGGAAGATCAGAGGATGCCAACACTGACTAGCTCATTTGCCTGGCTGACATCTCCAGTGGGTTTGCCTTAAACAAACTCCTTCACCTTGACATTTAAGCAGACTTCTCCCTATCTTCTCACTCTTGCTCTGTTTCCTCGGGGGTCTGCTGCCGCTCCGGGATTCCATTATTTTATGCCTAACGAGCCATCACACCGAGCCTGCCATGTCGCTTCCACTTCTCATTTCTGACTTTGTGGCCTTGTCATATTTACAGTGATCCATGCCACAAGGGCTTTGAACTTCTTTAGGGTTGCATTTGCTCTTACTTTGTGACTTTTCCTGGGTCTATGCCAGCATCTCTCTTTTCTAGTACCGTGCTGCAAGGAGCTTGTTCAAGGGTGTGCTTCACAACTTGCTAGTCCAAGAGATTTTTCCCTGGCACCAAGAAAGTGCTTCTTCAGACTGCTGTGATGTTTGGCAGCTACATCCCCATAGGTGAAGTCAGTCTTTGGTATGTTTTCATGAGATCCTGTTGCCTTTGGGATCTCTCCGGAAGGTGCTCTGTGATGTAGGCTCTGTGATTGCAAAATGCCAAGTACATGAGGCCAAGCTGCCTCCCACAGTGGTCACTGTTTTGGGAATTCAGGTGACCTGCACGCTGCAAAGCCTGCCTTTGGCTCAACCACAAGCCTCCAGCCACGGTCCACTTCTGCTGTGACACAAGGGGGCTTTGGTTTTTTTGCTGGAGGACTGGAAGGAACAATCACCCTTGACCTGGAATGACAATCCTAGCAAATCTCTTGTGACACAAAGTGTCATTTGATCTCCTCCCATACATGGTCATTCAAAATTTATCCAGAACCCAGACTGGTACCTATATGGGCCCAACCCCAAGGTAATTCAAATTAGTAACTAATTTACCTCCAGAGCTTGCTGTTCTCCACCACTGTTTGCAATTAAAACCAGAAGAATATTGTTAGTAACTGACATCTGACAACATGCAGTGCTCTGCTCACTGTGCCCACCTGCCTGCCTGCTTGTTTTAGGGTTCGGGGGGAAAACGCACTTGGTCCAGCATGAGGTGACTGCCTTGGCAGGAGGGAATTACCATTGACATAGATAGCTTCCTAAACTGCAAAACAAACCACAAACTTGTCTCACGTATGAAGAAAGCCACAAGAACAGCTTCCTCCCTCTTCTGAAAAAGGAGCTCCAGTAACATCAGGAAATATCCACAAGATGTAGCTGAGAGTATTTTTAAAGGGTTAATTTTTTCTATTCACCTTAAACCTCAAATCATTCTCCACATCAGGCCAGGCAGTCAGGAAATCCTGAAAGGTGAAACAAGGAGAGCTTGAGTTTCAGGGGTAGGTGAGGAAAGCAGGCAGCTGATATACTGGATGGAGGTTGATAAAAGAAGCCACCTCACATGTGCTAACGAGGCAGGGAAGGAGATAGGAGACACCCACTGAGTTGAACTCCCCTTGACAGTAGAAGACTGTGCTTAAAAATAAAAATGAGTTACATAAAGTGCGATCCACGGTTCTGCCTCTGGCTTAGCTCGAGAGCATCGCAGCTATTTAAATTCTCCCCTGTGTCAATGATAAAAGCATCTTCTGGACATGTTTGTGGCTTTCGGGCATCGCGATCGCTGCAGCATAACAGATGCCTCCGCTGCGAGATGGCTCCTGGCCCCAGCCTGCGCTCCCAACTCCCTCCCCAATTCCTCCAGGCAGGTAGCACACAAAACCAACAGCTAAGCAGTGTGGGAGGCTCCGGGCTGAGAGGGGCAGTGCGCGAGACAGGAATCAAAGGGAAGAATTTCCCCTTTAAAGCACTTTATTACAATTTCATAATTGTTCTCTGAGGAAACATGCTCCCATGCCCAGGAGCAGTTACACGTAAAGAAGCGCGTCGGTGCCTCTGTGTGTGCGTTGGAGAGGATGCTGTTAGCGTGGAGCAGGGAGGCAGAAAGGATTGGAGTTGACACAGAGCTGCTCCGTGCAGCCTTGGAGTCCTCCCAGCTTTCAGGATCGCTGCTGCTGTCAATATGGCAGCATCTGTAATGCAGTTGGTGTGTATGGCTGGGAAGCCGAGACAGATCCATCCTGATAGACAGAGCTTCACAAAGATCCCCTACTGCGGATGCTCCATCCCTTGTACGTTTTGATTGAGATCTGATGCTCAACACGGGCCAGGGAGTGAGGCTTGCTGAAAGATGGGGTTAATTTTCTGCTGAGAGATCATTCGAGGTGCTCATAAGCATCCTGCATTTTGCAAGCTGAACTGCAAACTAGTCATTTATTTAAAGTTAGAACTCAACCTGAAGATCTCCGGGTTGCAGTCACAAATCCATTTATGATGGACAAGGTCTATGCTTCTTTGCTGTTATCACTGCTATTTCAAAGACCTGGGCTTACAGGGCATCCAGGTCCCACAGCAAGGATTTACTAGGGCTATTAATCGCTATACAGATACGCAACATAGCACTGGGAGGTCATTCCCGCTGCTGCAAAACACCTGAGCACGTGCTTAACTTTAAACATGTGAGCAGTTGAATGGATATTTGTACGATGAAATACAAACAGAGTTAACCACATGGGTGAGCTGGGATTTCTCTTTCATCTCTGGAGGCTGCTGCTCTAGCCCTAATTAAAACATAAATGAAGTGAGTTAGATGGGCTCATCCTCTTTCTCCAGCAGACGGTGGTTATTCATAAAAATGTCTGCTGCATCCAGCACCAATCATTGCTTTGTCCTGCCAGTCTGGATAGAGATGCATAGTGAGCTCTGCCAACGCCTGCCCTAGTCAAGCCTTAAGGACTGAGCAAAATCTCCAGAACCGCATGGAAGGACTGCAGGGCAAGAGGCCAGGCTTGTGCTGCCAATGCAGACAGTGCTGCTTCGGAGGAGCCTGGGGCTGCAGGAACAAGTGGGTCTCAGAGAAGGGCAGCACAACAGGACAGCGAAAGCACAGCCCTTTATGCAACGTGTATGCTCCCCAGATGGAGGAATGCAACTGCATTCCTCTGGGACTGGGTGCAGTGATAAACAGCCACAGAGAGAAGATGCTAGCACAACGGGTCCCTTGTATTTCTTAGCTGTGCCAAATTACCAGCTTATTCCCCCCACCCATGGAATGGCAGAAATAGCCCTTGCCGCTGCAGGGATCCCCATGAGTTACAGCAGCCCCGCAGCCAGGGCTGCAGGAAAATGAGCCCCCTCAGGTCAGCCCCCCGTTCTTCTCCCAAAGAGTGCACATGCTCCTGCCATCTGCAAGTTTTTGCTACAGTCTCTGCTCAATGCAGTTCTCTCGCCTCCAACATGTTCTCCTTTCGCTCCAATTAGTCTTATTTTTAACTAGCTCAGCCCCAGCTTTCAGCCTGGGTGTTAGTTGCAATGTCACAGATACCCAAATATTCCAAGGAAATGCAATCCACCATTTAAAAATAACAACAGCAAAGGGAGAAAAAAAATGAAAAGATGGTAAAGATCTCAGAGCTGCAGGCACCAGCACAGACTGATGTTTTCTCCCCGCATCAAAGGCCCACCACTAATCCCATTGAAACGGAGATCACCCCAGAACCAGTCCTGCTCCTGTATCAGTCCAGCCAGGGCTGGGCTGGGCTTAACATAAGAAATACGCTGCTCTCTTTTGCTGCCTGCTAATTAGAAGCGGTGTCTGTGTCCCTTTGACCATTCGTAAGATGCCACGGGAAGATTAATGCACCGGGAGAAGCACTGCCGTGACATTAATAGGGGTGACATCTGAGCAGCACCCTTCCCCTCCCACTTTGCCTGGGGAGCCATCCTCCCCCCCAGAAAACTGGGACAGGAGCAAGTAAAAATCCCTCCCCCAGGGACTCGTAACCACAGGGCCTTTCATCACCCACCAAGGCCCTCCTAGCTCTTACCTGTCTTGCAGCTGGCAGCAGGGTGGTGGCTACGTGGCTTTTGGTGCTTGATGGACATGGCTGGTTGGGACCCTGAGGAACAGTGTCTGCAGACTCCCAGTGCATCAGGGAGGGCGAAGGACCCAGCCCGGTCACAGTTATCTCTGGAGGAGCAGCAGTACTGTGCCACTTTTCCTGGCTCCCTAGCCCTGCATCTCGTGAAAAGAACAAGAGCTGGTGGAAGGAGGGGGGTTACAAAAGAGAGGGAAGGGGGAGAAGGGAGAGCGAGAGCGCGCGCTCTCACAGATGCACACACGCAGAGCAGACAGAGGCTTGTATAGGATGGCACTGCCTGACTTGCTCTCATTATTGCCGCTGGCTGGCTGCTGCCCATGGAGAACTCGCCAGCAGCCGCTGCTAGCCAGGGGCACAGTGAGGAAAAGGGACAGGGAAAAAATTAGGACCTCATGGACCATCAGAGCAAGGAAAACTACCGCCTGGGCACTGGGGGCTTTGTTTTCTTTGTTTGCTTTTACCTAGGAGGGGAAGGGCCGTACTAGAGGGCAGGAAGGGATTGCAGTGATAAGAGTTCAGCTTCTCCTTTATGACTCCTTTCCTCCATTGAACATAAAAAAAATCCCCAACTGCAGTCCTCAGGTACACTTAGGGATGGTGTAGGACTAGCCTGACCCAGAGCTTTTAAAAATGGCATTACGTCAAGACAGACAGAAAATGGGCTGCGCATACCCAGAGCATCAACATCATTTAAAGCTCAGGCCCGCCCCGACCCCATTCCCATTATCCGGGTCATGCCGATACAGGTCCAAAGGCCTGGCCGGGCTGTTGGATGGTGTGGAAAGGCACTCCAGCCATAACACCTCCCCTCTGCATGCTGCACAGAAAGCTGTGTGCAGAGCTGCCTGCAGTCCCTGACACTCTGCTCATCTGCTGCAATGACAGACCCAAAATGCCAGGGATTCAGAAATCTAGGTGTAATCCTCCCCAAAGGGCTACCAATTCCTCACTCCACAGATTTTTACAATGTGCTTTTCTAAAGCATCACATGCTTAGAAGCACGTGCCCCTTTGGAAAGAAGCAAGAGCTTTGTCCCTAATGCCCTTGCCAGCTTTTTGAAAGATCCCACACCTCCTCCCCAATTCTGCCCTAGTGGCTTACCACTCAGAGGGGCTGGGTCTTGCCTAGGGTGCTCAGTTTGGTCAGCAGGATTAAAATGAAAGCAACATCAGATGCTTAAGGTATTATGCCCTTCCCTGAAACCCCCTACTCACCTGTTTACCGCAGCTCCCTACTCTAAGGTTTCCCACTGGTGATTTCAGAGACACACAGATATCTAGCCACAGGGCTGCTGTTAATAAAAAAATCAATGGGTGTGATGCACTGAATTACAAACACAGAAAGTCTCCAAGTCAATACCCTCCACAGCAGTTAACCTGAGAATACCCCACATTGCCAGGTCTGTATCTCTAAGTGACTAGTTTCAGTAATACACCTTCAAAACTCGCCTGAGATTGCACATGTGTCTACAGCAAAGCAGGACAGGATCGAGTCCTCCTGAGCCAAAATCCAGCACCCCAACCACCTGCCTTCTCAGCTGGCCTCAGGATGTTGGTACTCAGCTCCAGGAAATATCTCCCTCACGGGTCACTCTGCCAGGAGCTGTCAGAACATGTTTCAAGTCACAGCATGCCATCAGCCCTGGAATAGAAAAGGTCTTGCTATGGATTCATAGCTATGGATGGCTTCTGTGACCGTAGCAGCAGATACATTGGCCTAGGGAACGATCATTTCAGGACCTATAACCAGGTATCCTTATTTCCCACCACAAGAGGAGTAAGAAGCTGAGATATGATGCTATGTCAAGATCCTGACCATTTCCCCACCGTGGAGGGACTCCAGCAGAACTGGGGAGCTGGATCCCTTCAGGCTACTGAAGCAGGGAGTAATATCACTGCAAGGGGGCATGCAGGCATCTGTTTTCCAGCCCTGTGCACCTGTATCACTTATATCACTGATAAAGCTTCCCAGAGTCTCAGTGGATGCAAGTCAGCTTTCTTACACCCCGGGGCTGGGAGGTTTCCAAATGACATCCATTCTCTATAGGGCTGTTCTTAATGCAGATATACTGCAGTGCAATCTCCCAGTACACTCAGGGGGGTGGGGATGAACCGTCTTTGGGGAAAAATCTACCCACATCAGCATCTTCCGGGGAGTGAGGAGCCATCTGCTCTGTGCCCCAAAGCATGCAGCCACCCTTCCAGTCTCCAGGACACCGTGCAGCCTCCCATGGAGGCAGACCCTCCGGCATCCTCACAGCCACACGGCTGGGGTCCAACTTTCTTGGGGGAAAAAGGACAAGGCACCTCAGATGATCTGCAATGCAGCGTCCAGGACTTCGCAGGGTCGTGCCACTCGCAAGGGGACACTGCCAGCGCCGCTGTCCGTCACCACTGTGAAGCCTTTATAGGGGCAGGGATGGCTTCTCCCCGGGTGAGCCAGGATTTCCAGCTGTGTGTGAAAAATCAGAGGGTTTGTTTTGTACGTGTGCAAAAGCCTAAACTTAGTGAGCAAGATGTTAAGTCGTGAGGGGAAAATAGGCCATATTTATGTAACTGTGAAAAGCTGCAGTGAAGGCTACAGATCCAATGGGAGAGGAGTGAATGTTCAGGGCTAACGACAAACGCTGCTATTCACTCGGCTTTGTCAAGAGCTCCAGTAGCTGCATATTCATCGCCCGACACCCCAGAGAACCAGCTTTGAGGCTTTCCAGGCTAAGAATAGAGGTCTCGTTGTGTTTGCTGCTCCAAGGCCTGGGTTTTGTCCGGGATTAGAGGCACCGGGGTGTGGAAGCCCAGCTGAAGGAGCACTGCAAATGGCAGCATCTATGTACGCCTGTGAGCAGCGCAGGGCTGTCGGCTCAGCAGGGGTGGAAAGCGCTGAATAAAGGGTGAATTCATTCACAGCCACACAGGATGGCATTAGTGCTGGCCCTCTGCTCACAGAGAAGTCCCCCGTGGTGGATGGTGCGCTCACAAAACACGACTCCCTTGTGCATAAACAAAACTCAAGCATCTTTCAAAGCAGGCAGCCAGGTCAGTGCCATTACTGAAATTAGCAGCTCGTCCTAGCTGTAAAGTCTGATGGCTTGGATCCACCTCGGGAAGCCTGGTCCCTGCAGGGGCAGACAGCTTCACCAACAGTCTGCCTGCCCATGACATTTTGCTCCCCTTCCCCTCACACAGACATATTTCATCTTACTTAAACCAGGTCGTGAATCCAGCAATACCCAGCCTTGGAAATGTAAACCCCAGAGCTAGTCACTCAGGTGTTTTGCAGACACCCCACACTCTAAAGAGGTCTTCTAGCTCGAGATATCATCACATGGCAGCGCTGGTGGGAAACAGCATGATGCTTCATTTGTCTGGCTTTTAATTTGTGACCCTGGGACTCTGGTAAAGCCCTTCATTGATTAAACTGGGCTTGCAAATAGCAGAAAAAGCAAATATACTCCCAAAGGGAAACCAAGAGAAAAAGCACTAAATTTTGGCTGCTCGTGTAGCCTCTGGTTCCACTGGTCCCTGATCCTGGGGCCATGTTCCTGGACATCTATCCCATGACAGCAGGAGACGATTTCCAGAAAGGACGGTGACCCAGGGCTTTGAATGTCTGTAAGCAGAGTCCAAGCCAGGGGCAGTACTGAACAAAGGTATTGACCACAGACGGCCGTATCGTAACTTCTGTGTGAAGTCCAGCCTGGGAGGTAAGGGAGACCATCACATCACAGGGGAACAACAGGCCAGGGGCTACAACTGATCTGGCATGGTTTTTTTTCAAACAAATGAAGACAGAAATGAGGTTTTGAAACATACAAGGAAAAGCTCTGCAAAACAGATTAATCTCCTGAGGGAAAGCATAGTCTCTGGAGAAGGTCTTTCTTGCTAAAACATCACATAACAGAGAACTCTTCTGGGAAGGGACTCTTGAGATAACCTCTCTCTCTCCTGAAGTAAATGCCCTTGGGAGCAATACTCTTGGTAAAGTGTTTCTGGAGAAAAATGTCTTAAAAAAACTCGCTGTTAATCCTGCATTTACCCTTGCTGCAGCAGCAACACACATAGCTCAGAGGTAAGCCATTATCTTCCAACGCTGCCTCCTCATCACAACTGAGGAGGATATAACAACATTCCTGCTGCTCTCTCATTTCCTTCAGCTGTAGCTCACCTCTCACTCAGACTAACCTGCTGTGAGCAGCAACTCTGCAAAACGTGTTTTGGAGTCATATTCTGGCTTTGTGGTTCACAACAACAGGGGACTTCCCATCTGTTGCTGTTTGTTTAGCCCTTGCATTGCTAAACTAACATCTGGGAAAACTGCTGAGCCTCTATTTAAAGCATGGTGCACTTGGAGAGGAGACATGTGTGCCTTTACCCTCTACGGAAGTTGGTGTGACCTGAGTACCATTTGGCAAAGAACAAGAGGCCTGAGAACCAAGTCATCCCTCTCCACTGCCCAGACTGTTGCATTTAGATGCTCTCATGACACTGGCCAAGATATATAAATGCAGTCCAGCCATTTTGACCCTGAGAACTGGCTGCCACACCTGGAAAACCACATACCAGCTCTGACTAAGTACCTGCAATTAATTCGTCTTTCAGATTTCTACCAGTGCAGCCTGGCAAAACCCAGAGCCATGCTGCAAGGCAGCAGAAAGTCCCTTATAAGTAGCCATGAGTTGGGAAGGTCTGTCCCTTATGGGGCTAGTCCGGCAGGCAAGGCAGCCCCCGTAATCACCACCGGTGGTGAGACAGTGCTGACTCTGGTGCTTGAGGCTGGCTCTTACCCTCCTCCCTCCCTGCCAGCCTAACCCATCGCTTGCCCGACATCAACACTGCTACCTGCTTAGCCTTCACCGACACTGCCTCCAAGACTGGGGATAGCATAATCCTCTCCCTGTAAACCTTCTACCTCCTCTCCAAGTGGTTCAACAGTGTCCAAGGGCCCAAACGCCTAACTTCAATGCAGCCCAGCTCCCTAAAATAAGCAGAAGAAATTGCCAAGAGGTGAAAAAAGATACGAAACAGAGCTATGCCACATAAGACAAAGTTACAGGGTTGTTGCAGCAGGGTAAGTCAGTAGCTCAAAGATTCAAGGGGAAAAACATCAATATTGAAAATTCTATAGGAAATACTCACGGAGGCAGAAGACAGTAACTGAGCACTGCAGGGACCATTGGAGACCAATCCTTCTGCTCCTGGCAGTACCTACGGGGCCAGCAAAGACTTTCTGGATGTCTTAGGGAGAGGAGGGTAGAAGCGTACTAATGCCTGGTCTAGCAGCTTGTACTAAGGCTTGGTCTCCCAGCTTGTTAAAACCTGCCTGTCCTCACTGTGCGTTAAAGCCATAAAGCTATATTTATTAGCTGAGTTGTGCATATCCTGCTTGCAGTCTCCTTATGCATGACTAAAGATGTCCAAACAAGGTGACCCACAGAGAGAGGGTTGTATTTCAGGATTTTCCATCATCTGCCTTTGCAAAGACACTATTTGCCTGGCAGCAGGCAGATGAGATATTCCCAAGTCCCTGCAGCTGCATGGGCAAGTGAAGTTGATCCAGACCCAGATGATTCTGAGCTCAGACTGCCTACAAGGCAGTGTGGATGCAAGTTCCAGGAGTCTCGTGGACTTCAGGCAGCACCCAGAATCTGCAATAAAGGTACAATGTAAACAGCCCCTCTGCTCTTCAAAAAAAACCGGTATTGGGAACACAATCATCTGCTGGGTCTGTAAAGTTAAATCTGAGAGAAACATCAACACCTACTAAAGAAGACAGAGTGGTCAAATGTAAAACAAACTGTCAAAGCACACAGGCTTAACAGGTCAACTCTGCAGGGGCCAGGAATCAAGCTTTAGGACGGCACCACATGCAATACAAAAAAGAGAACCCAATTTATTCACCCAGTCAACTCTCTCACATCAGTCTCTGCCTTCCCTGCTCGCAGATGGGAGGAAACAGCTTTTTGTATCAAAGAGAATCATTCCACACCCAAGTCACGAGGCAGCAAGAGAACAGCGCTGCTCTTTGCTGGTCCAGAAGCACAGGCTAGGAATTACGCAGCATGCAGGTTCTCTACAACAGCACAGCTCTAAACGCCCAAATTGGGTATTGTAGCTGAGACCACACCAGGCTGAGCAGAATGAAGAGACAGCAATGCGTGTTTTGCTGCCTGCATGACTGTTTACACCCCAGCATGGTATTTGCTTTTTCACAATAGGACAAGTTTGTTGACTCATGTTTAGCCTGTGACCCAGTATAAACACCAGCAGTTTCTGCTGTCAGAACAGCCGGTCGTCTGCCGCTGTCTACAGAGTTGGGTTTTTTCCTCCTAAATACAGCAACTTGCATTTATCTGTATTGTGTGGCACCTTAGTTTTTCCATAAGCATTTCTCCATTTGTCAAGGTTTGATCGCAGCCATATCCCTCTCCCAATAGCCTACAGATTCTCTAAGTTTGTACTAGTTCGTTAATAAGTACATGAAACTACATTTTCTATTTACCATCCAAGATTGAAAGAAATGTTCCTGGGATAGGCACCTGAAAATACACATTTAATCCCCATCCACCTGGGTGGTATCATCCAACCATTTTGCACCCAGTTTCATCTAGAGTCACATTAGGTATGACTATGCCAAAAAGACTTGGTATTTGTCACATAGTGCCTATCCCCTAGTAATAAGACCTTTTAATCTTGTCATAGGATGGTACTACTTTGGTTTGAGATGACTTTCCTCCAAAAAACCACACGGTTTACTTGTCCAGCATCTTCCAGACTGCTTTTGTTTCAGGTTTTTTTCTTCTATAAATGAAAATTGAACTGATCTGTAATTACCCAGGTCCTCTTTTTCTTCCTTCTAGAGACAGGTACCACATGACTTTTACGGCAGTCAGGTTCCTCACCTGTCCACCATAATTTGTCAAAAACCACCACAAATTATTCTGAAATCATTTCAGCTAACTTTGTACTAAAATTCCTGAGACCCAGACAGCTTGAGACCGCCTGATTTCCCAACAGCCCTCCTGAATGTATTTTCTTCCTCTGTTCTAAGCAGAGATCTCACTATTTGTCATTATCACCAGCAGTGCTAGTCAGCACTTCTTTCTCTTGAACTTTCGAACAACAACTAGTAGGAAAAAATAAAGCATTAAACATTTTGGCCTTCTTGACATTTTTTCAATAGGTCTTTCTGTTCCCATGATTATCCTGCACGTACATTAATAGTATGAGGAGGACCAAGGAAAGTGCTGACCTGCTCATTTGTCGTGGTTACCAGGACTACTGAAATGAAGAGTTGTCACAGTCGTAACAAGTATTTTTTACATGAAGTGATCGTGGTGAAGCAAAAAGCCTTTGTCCTGCAGGCTTAGAGATATAAACTAATCCCATAGTTACAAAGGCAGAATTGTGGTTATTCATTTAGTAGTGGCACTAAAATATCACCAGGTCGCTGTCACCAAAAGCTCTCTCCCTTTACTCAGGAGGCAAGCCCTGAGTTAGGCAACCTGGAAGAAACCAAGCTGTAATACTGAGATAGAAACCTGGGGGAAAAAAAAAATTTAAGTCTTATTAGGCCACAGAAGCTATGCAGCGCAGTCCAACACACCATCTATCAAACATTACATGAAACATTATAAATGGCAACAGTTACATGGTAACCATTCCTACAGTCTCAGAGTGCCCTGAAAAAAGATTTGGATAAGCACATGGAGCTGCCAGGAGACACTGCCTCCTGAAGTCCCTGCCTGTACAACAGGGACCGCAGTGACTGAAGGAATCGGACAGAGTCATCCACAGACAGCGAAGAAATTTGAGACATTAGCATGAGCAATCCTAGCTCCAGGGAGCGGGAAAAAAAACCCAAACCAAACCTACAGCAGTTCAAAAGCAAGGCCAAGTGAAATGCAAGAGCTGCCAAAGAGGTCATAAAAGTATTAAGCTCAATTAGAAACATCCTATTGTTCAGCAGCATCATGCTGAAGTCCTGACTATTGTACTGAAAGCAAGGTGAGCTAAGCAACTCAGCCTCCTGAGCACCCTCATCGTTTCGTCTTCTATGACACTGGGGTGGACACAGCCTTCAGCAGACTTTGGTGAGACTTCTCATCCCTGATTTTACTTATCCTCTAGGTATACTTAATAAATAAATGAACACTATAAATCAACTTTGATGTTAAATGACATCTTCTGTTTATGAATTTGTTACAATGCATAAAAATTTCCATAACTGCACATTATATGATGTCGGTTCTCTGTAATGAGATGCATAGTATCACAGAAGATATATATAAAACACACACTGTGCATCTCCAGCTTTTAGTTCACAGTACTGTGAAAGGCTAAGGAATAGAACAGCAACCTACTTTATCATTTCAACGGGAACAGTAACCCCTAGGAAAACACACAAATACCTCCTCTGTCTGTGTCACTGGCTATGTAAAGAACAGCTTCAGTATTTCCTACTGTTCCATGATAGATTCTGACACTTTTCAGTATTTTTAAATCTTTTTAAGCAGGAGCCACAAGGTGGCAGCATGAATTAACTGCACGTTATTTTACTTCAGAGTCAGCTCATTCCTATATTCTCCAAATCGCAGTCACTTACTCCTATTCCTCACCTGAGCTTCAGCAGCTGTTCATGAGGCCATGCAGTGTGCTGGATCCAAAAACTGGTCTTAGTTGAAATAATGAAGGGCTGCTCACTGGGCATCCCTCAAACACTTTGATCTGTACTGCCAAGGAAGCAGTGAGGAGGAGAAGAGAAGGATGGAAATGACCTTGACATGAAGAAAAAAGGTCTGCAGGCTCCCAAGTTAGATTTAAACAGAATGTTTTTCAGGTAGCATTAATAAAATTATAAACTCGCAGAAAAGATACTTTGCCTTTCAGAAAGTATCATTCCAGCTGAATGTCACCCTGACTACCCAGTACCTCTTTGTATATTAATTTAGTCAGCGTAGTTATTTCACTGGTGAGTCTACATTTAATGGGTGCTTATGTGCATTAATATTTATCTCCTCTTCCACAAATGAAATTAGTAAGAGCATGCCGGATATTTTCTTCATGCAAACGCATTAAATCCAGCAAGCTATCTCCAAAGGCAACCGTGGGCAGAGCTTGGTCCTGTGTATTTCTGTGGCAGCTGTGCTAAAATTACACTCCTCCCATTAAAAGAATCTTTTTTTGCTGGATCTGTCTTTAGTTATACAATATTAACAGTGAAAATATGAAATGAGAATTCATAGCTTTACATGCTTTCACTTTAAATTCTATTTAAAGCATTCTTGGGATTTTTGCAAGACATCCCAAACATCCAAATCAAGCTCTTGCCTTCCATAATTGCTTTTTTAAACTTTTACTATGAATATGACATTGTACTTTTTATTTAAACTCCAGCATTTTTTCCTTGTAAAGAAGCATGGGAGGTTAGAGATGAGTTAGCTATGTGAGCTGTTACAGTATTCCTGGGATGCTCCCTGGGACGATACCCTGTGTGACCTTGAGCTAGTCAACCTGTTGTCCACCCACCTCTCCTATTTGTTCTCTTATATGTTTGTACAGAGCCACAAAAAAAAATGGCATTCTACAGTCACCAGGGGCTGTATCACCCACGAGGAATATCATACCCATTTTGCTCTGGACACTGTTGTTTTGCCACTGAAAGTGAAGTGATGCTGTTTGAAAGGATTAGAGTCGCTCAGTACCACCCTACTCAGAGCCCTGGCACCGTAATTGCTGTCAAATTAGTTCTGTTCATGCTACAAGAAAAAAAACATTTCAGGCTTTTCTTTTACAGAACTGTACTGGTTGTCTTTTTCTTTATACACAAATAAAGATCTAATGACAAGAAAAATTGAATCAATGACAAATGAGGAGCCTGCATTTCAAGGGACACCATCAAAGAGCTGAAGCCTTCAACTACAATTCTCTTCAAATTGCTAAGCAAACAAGTAAAATTCTCAGGACTGAGGGTGTTTTAAATCTATCACTCTCCAAATAGAGGATAATATAAAAAAAATCCAATAGTACACTGTGATTGTTGTTGCAGAGAAAACTGCCACTGAACATGCCCCTTGTACTAACTGTTCTCAGAAATGTTTTTGTATCACTCACTTCGGTATACACCTGCTACCTGGGAAAGCGCAAAGCGTTACCAAAGCTTGCTGCTTTCTTTTTCAGGTACTTGGTGATCTTTCTGATAATTTATATATTTTTTTTTAAATATTATCTGAAGTACATGGTTAATACTAGTTTTTGCACCAAAAAAGTTATCTAGTACCTTTACACAGTACAGAGCAGAAAGTGAAGGTTGGCAAGTACAAACAGTAACACATACAAGGCAAAAAAGACTCCTAACAACCTAGGAGAGCATCAGCTTTTGGCCACTTCAGCTGTCAGTGGGTGTACAGAAAGTCACTGCTGGTAGCACAGGAGGTATGCAGTGATTTCAACAGGAAGGCAGGTGAGATTGCCTAAAACTGTACAGCTTTAAACTGATGTGATTGACAAACAGAGGATATTGATTCATTCAGTGATGAGCAGAATGGAAAACACAGAAGAACTTTGAGTATTCATTCCTTCTAATAACCTACATGGGAAGGTACTTCATGAAATGATTAGATGAGAGATTTAAATTAAGCAAGAGGAAGTACTTTTTAGAATAACATATAATTTAACAGAACTCATGGCTACAGAAATACAAATACATTTAAAATACAATCAAATTAATGAGAGAACTATCCATAATGCTTTTCAACTCTACTGTAGCACTACAGTAAACACAAAGGCTATCAAAACATAACAAGAAAGCTGGAGCCTGATGGATTATTAGAGGCAAATGTGACCAATCCATCTGAATATATCTGTCACGGAGCTCTGTTTGCTGTAAAATTGTGGCTGGCACAGCTGGTGACTGCATGTAATCAACATTTTTTAATTACATAAAACAATGCTTTGAAAAAAAACAACAAACTAGAACACAAGCCTAAAAGAGCCCAAACATTTAAGAGGCGAAGTCATGTGAAGCTTACATGGGGGATTTCCATCTGGTGCCATTTAGGTGGCTGTCAGTTATGTATGCCTCTTCTGCTGCTGTGAACACATGGGCCAAAGAGTGTACCAAGCATCCTCATGAGACGGCTGGTTACATACGCTGACAACACCAAGCAAGCATGGTCAAAACAAATCATTGTGCAAGCAACTAAAGGCATGAAGTAAGGGGTGGGGGGGGAATAGAAACCCTTACATTTGAGAGCATAAACTCTCCTTATCCTTCTGCTCTTACCATCATAGGCTCCTTTTCTGAAGCTGCCTGTATTAACCAGATGCTGGACATCAGTGCATCACCTGCCGCCATACCTGCTCCATTCCTCTTGGTGGGGGAGATGCTGGTGAAATACAGAACAGCAGAGTCATGCCTTCCTGGGGCTGGAGATTCCCCACATAAACATACAATGCACCACCTCCTGCTCACATGCAACAACACTGGGTCTAGGATACGATCTAGCTACGGGAGTAGCTTTGTACACCCAAGTAATGTCCTCTGGCTTCCACCACACTGAATGTCCTTACATCAGGTCTGAGCTAAGGTCCCCATGCTCTCCAACACAGAAGAAAAGTATACACAAATGTCCTTCTGTTGGACTCAGGCTACAGGAAAGTGATGGCACAGAGCAGTAGCTCCCCCCTTTTCCCCATAGGGTAAAATAGTGGGTACAAATCCAGCTGCAAACAGCTGAAAAAATTCTTTGACAATTTCTGCTGACTTGCTACAAATTATAATATTTTCATATAGCAGTGGTCTGTTTTCAACAGAACTGAGAATTAATCAGCACCCTGAACCTCTGGGTATCTGCAGCATAGGATTACACAAAGCTGCTGTGAAGTTATATTGTAATTTAGCTAACTCTAGAGAGATAGATACCAGCACAACATAGGATTAAACTCCAGTCTGAGTTCTGAAAAGAGTTCCTGTCTTTATGGCAGTTTGTACAAAACCCTCACAGCCAAACTCTCCCAAGCCATCTGGGGTGGCTGAAAGCAAATGGTGCAATCTCTTCCCAGCTTGGTCCAACCAGAAAAAAACCAACCCAAATCCACACTTTGGCTGCTGAGAATCCCACCAGCATGCTACATTCCTGTTCTGGAAAGGGAAAAAAAAATACTGAAACACACCAGAAACTTACCTCTGATGTTAGAAAAGGGTAGTATAAACTTCCTAGAGGGTTGCTCCAGCCAGATCTATTGAAACAGACACAGAGCCAGTTCCCCTACAGGTGTGGAATAAACTGTCTCTTCATTTTACCAGTGTTTGTTCAGATCTAACAGAAGAAAATCAGCAAGCTGGCAGGGTTAAAGGAGTACAGAGGCCTTACACACAACTCTGGCTCCTGCAGGAGCACTCATTATACAATCCTATCCCTAACCCACCCGAATGTTCACATCCCATCTATGCTAGTCATTAAGTTCTCTGAAGTTGAGAAGACCATGTCAGGGAACACACTCAACCATCACAAGCTGATCCGTACCAGCAAAGACCCAACCCAAATCCTCAGGCAGCACCTGTGTCCAGCTGGTGATTCTATTCCCAAAAAAGCCAACTGCTGCAGGTAGAGTACCCAGAGGCTGAGCAATTCTCTTGTCCATAATACATACACACATTGAAGAGGCTGAAGAAAGAGCACAGGAGTCACAATGACAAGTGGAAATCACTGCAGGAATCTGGAGATAGTAGTGATATGGGTTTTGTTATTAATTTTACATGCATACATACTGTAGCATGGGAGGTTCCTCCGTGTGCCAGGGGGCATTTCTGGTAACAGCCTCATTAGTACCTCTGACACACGGAGGAGTCAATTGTATTACTACTTGCTCTTTGGACAAAAAGAAGTAGTATAAAGGCACCTTCAAGGACTTTGGACTCTCATTAGGTTGATGAGCACATTCATGCTTCTTATCTGGCTTGGGCCTGGAGACCTGTGCTCCATGAGAAAGGGTAAAAAACCACAACCAACCCAAACCACACAGCAATACAGATCCACCAACCTTTTCTTACACACCACACCTCTAATAAAAGACTACTTAAAGATTAACTCTTAATATAGGAGGCCAGGACTTTGCATCTTCTAGCATAGCTGGCATCGCAACACTTCTCCATAGTTCTGTCTCATACAGGAAAAAGAAAGGAGAGTAGAAGCAGCAAGGGCTCTGTGAAAGCTTGCAGTTTGTGGTTATGCTGTAGCTTATTTTCAGCAGGTGTTTCTGATGGACATTGTGCTAAACTGAAGTGGTTTTAACATCTCTTTTCAGGATCACAGGCCAGCAGCTTTTCTCCAGCAAGCATGAGGTATTGGCATGCAATATCACCACCCCTTATTTACATGTATTTCTTTGTAATGTCTGTCTACCCTTGCTTCTACCAAAATATGCAGCTAAGCATGCCAACTAGATTGCAGTTTAAAAGTGATTTTCTGTAGAACAGGCTTCCACAAGCCCAAGTGAAACCTTACACAATGCTCTATAAAAAACAAAACAATTAATGTCTCCTCTGTGGCAACATTCACACAACCACTGGCAAATCCACACACTTGTAGCGTAAGCCACCTTCATTCACAAATCCAAGCACAGATGGCTTGCGTAAATTTGGGATACCTCTTTTCCACTGACCTAATTGTGGCAGGACTGCAGCAGCTCATACATGTTTTGTTACATTTTTTTCACTGTAGCTAATCATAGCTGTGTCACACACAACTGCAGTGAGTCCTTAATATAGCAGTGGGTAAACAAACATCACAAAACAGCCTGCACAAGAAAGAGGGATGTGTATGCCTCAGGGATGGCTTGCTCATGTTTAACAAGTGCTCTGAAGAAGAATGTTCCAGGCAGTGTTACATTTCTGCCTAAACCTCTCTGAGCAGCAGTTACCCTTTGAATGCTTGATGATAATCCTAATTTAAAGAACTAGGACTCTTCAGATGTAAACAGCATTTGCCTTTGCAAACAGTTACTAACCAAATGATACAGTACCCCTTATTTCCCAATTAAAAAAAAAAAAGTTCAGCACATTATGTTTACAGTTACTATAAATAATAGTCTGGGGGGAATGAACAATTTTTCAGAATAACTGTTTTCTGTGATTCCATGTCCTCAAACAAGCTTCTGACACCCCTGCTTTAGGAACACAGGTGATCCTCAAGAAAATTCCATGCAAATCTTAAACTCACTACCAGTAAGGAAACTAAATAAAATCCAGCATCCTCAAAAAAAGCAGTATGAAAATAATACATAGCCTTGTAGTGGCTGTATTCCATATCACCAAAACAAAATTGTTTTTAACATGTATCTGCTTAGGGATCCAATTTTCAGCTCAGCTTCTCTCTGAAAACTCATCCTCCCTCCATTACTGACAGCTTCTACTCAGAGGAAAAAAAAAAAAAAGGTGGAAGTAAAACAAAGGTGAATTAATTTCAATATAAGAATGAATAGCTCACATAAGGAAAAGAAAATTAAGAAATTCGAAGTGTTTGACTAGAATGAATGTGAATACAAATCCAGGATTGTGGTGTTTTTCGGTTTTTGTTGTTTGTTTTTTTTTTTAAATAGTATTTAACCATGCTCTGAGACTGAAAATAACAATCATAACATGAGATAAGAAAGGATTTAAGTTTTCTTTCACACACATAACTCCATCATCTTATAATCTGCAAAGCAGCAGCAAGTCAGCTCTACTGTTACTTGTCTATGGATGGCACTTTTAGCCAGTATAAAGTACTCAAAACCCATAACCTTAAGGAGAAGAGCCACTTCCCTTGCTCTTTATCAACAGGACAGTCCAGTATTTAAAAAAGCCAACAGTATGCACCACCACGTAATGTTATCCCACAATGTGGAGACTGAATTAGCTGATAACCTTTGGAGCAGCCCAGCAGCTGTTAGAATCTGCAGGATAGGATCTCTTGCAGAAGGCTGGAGTTCAGTATCAGCTCAGACAACTGCAGTCTTCTGTCTCTCCTCATGCACTTCCTCTAGCAGATCCCTCCTGCTGTCCTTCCCACCTGGGACACAGTAGCTCTCCTTTTTCTTCCTTTGCACCATCTTCCTGACTTATTCGGGTGATCTCTTCCTTCTCTTTTCCTCAGCTTCTTCACCTTCCACCTTTCCTCCCAACAATTCTCTGCTTTCTCCAACTTAAACACAGAGTTAAGAACACCTACTGGAGTGCCTCTGCAGAGGGCTTCCTTATGCTACAGTGCAGAGCCAAGTGGCCTGGTCTGGTAGGATGCTGCTAGAGCCCATGCTCTACTCTGTACAGTCACTCCTGCACTGTGGCTGTTCTGATGTGGGAAAGGGATGAACAGTTACTTGTGAGTAACTTGCTGCTGCATCACTCACCACTGTAGCACCAGGTTTGCAGGACCAGGCAGAATTCACAGAAGACTGGCAACCCTGCTATACTGTCACAGATTTCTTGTCATCTCCTGGAGGGATCAGGGGTCACAAAGAAAAACTGGCAGCTTGCTCTTGTAGAGAAAGCCCAAACCCAAGCTCAGTCAAAACCACATTGCCAGATAAACTTTATTTACAAACAGCACGCTAATTCTGAGGCTTGTATGAAAAGCACCAGGACCACAGGCCCCAAAGACAGATCATCACCTCTTTGGCAAGCATTTCGAGGACAACTGTTGCAAATGGTATGAATGCTTCTCTCCCCCTCTTTGAAGGGAGGACGCAGCTGAATATGACCTCCCTGTGGCAAGTTCAGGATGATCTTGTATCCTCCAACATGAGACAAGCTGCTGCCTGCACTGAAGTTTTGCTGTGAAGTGTCCAGAGCGCTTGGCCCAGCACAGCACTGCTTTATTTTAACAGTCCTCAGCTAACAGATTTGATGATCATCGTGAATACAAACCATCCTGCCAGGGAAGCTGATACTATCTCCTCCAGATGGGAGGAGAAATACTTTACAAGGGACATGTAAAAAGTGGAGAGTAGAAAAAATGGTTCCCATCTTCCCTCCAATGACACCCCAAAGCCAACAGTCTTGATATCCTATGCTAAAATTGTGTTCTTTTCTTTTGCTTTTCTACTTCTCCATCACATTACCAACCCAAAGGTGAATTTCTACCAGGAAGCCCTCGTATCTATTTCTCATTCAATCCTGAAACAGCCATAGTACAGTGGAGTTGTACTGCCCCCCACCCTCCCATAACAGTTGATGTTTTCTGAACTGAATTCTAGTATTTAGAAGCTGTAACCACCTCTGGTTAAAGAGATCAGCTTACATCACTGGCTTTAAAGTTTTTCTTTGCCTCTTTCTGCAAGAGGCCAGGAAACCTGGATGTGATATGGCTCTAGTTCTTCTGGAGTGACATAGTCTGGAGCATTGCCCATCAGGTCTCGTCCCCTGAAGGATTTAGGAAAAGCAATGACATCTCGGATACTTGGAGCATCAACGATGAGAGAGATCAGCCTGTCAAGTCCTAGAAGTAGAAAACAAATTGGTGAACCACTTGAGTTATGGCCCTATATTACTTCCTCTGATTCAGAAAAATCAGAAAGATGGAGTAGATAGTATTACTGAGCTTGAAGAATAAAAGTGAAGCAAAGGAAAAAAATTCATCTCTACCAGTAGCAGAGAAACATACTTCCCTGAAGAGCAGAAATGCCTAGCAAAATAAAGCTTTTCAGTATTACAGAAAGTTCTGCAACACACCAAGGACTGCAAGAGAGAGACAGTGCCTTTGTAAAGACAGCATAACAAAACCAGAGCAGCTAAGTGGCAGGAATGGTGTCAGGGCTCTGCTTAACTGCTCAAAGCTCTTGATCAACCAGTTCTGAAGGATTATAACAACTAGGAGGAATTCAAAAAGAACACAAGCATCTGGGTGATTGGATGGAGGGAAATCACCCTGGAAGACCACAGGTTAAAATGCTACCTTTGTTTTTTGTAGGTTTGTTTGTTTGTTTGTTTGGGGTGGGTTGGGATGGGGGGGGGGGCGAGTTTGGGTTTGGTTTTTTTTCTTTTTTAAAACCACAAACTTGCAGGGTTCTAGGAAAAAAAGTCTGGCATTATCTGAATTAGTAAGCGAAACAAGTAAGGAAGAAGGGAAGCAAGATTGAAGCAGAGGGCAAGGTTGTGGCAGTGACCCAGGGCATGAAACAAAGTACCATGCTGTCTCAGGCCTCTAGGCATGCAGTACAGGGAACCTGTTCTGGCTGCACAGGAATGAGAATAAAGATGACCTAATCCTAATGAATACCCTGTTCTACAAACAGCAGATAAGGATCATCCTTAGAGCCACCAATATGTGATTTGGTCCTTGCATAAGAACTAAATCACACTATGATGCTGGGGAGGAACACCAAAACATTCTGCACTTGGTGACGAGACCTCTGTTGCCTTCTACAAGGCAGCTACAGAGATGGAAGCACTGTGTAAGCCCACACAGTATTACCATGTTGGTGTGCTAGAGAGCAACACCAGGACAGCCATCTCTATCAGGAGGAGACAAGGCTTTTGCTAACAAGCATGAGGCTTATTCCTGGGATCTAATATGCCAAAAAAGAGTCACAAGACACCTGCATCTGGAGAGCTACAGAGCACTTACCTAAAGCGATTCCTCCATGAGGTGGAGCTCCAAACTCCAAAGCCTCAAGCAGATGGGAAAGCACCTCAGAATCCTCCTGCAAAATTACATAAGAAGCATCACTGGACAAGCAATGCTCTTTCTACTAGCAATGCAAGATGAAGGTATGATGAAGTCATACATCACTCAGGGCTAGGAGTTATGTTTCTTTATCCGAGAAGCACACAAGCGTTTCTTTCAGAATTTGAAATGGATATTTAAATTAATTAGTCCTTTAAATCCCCAAAAGAATGTTAGAGACATCTGTAGGTGTTACCTTCAGCACTTTCTCCAGCACAAAACGCTGTTGTTCTGCGCTATGAATTCTGATGGAGCCTCCTCCAACTTCACTGCCATTCAGCACAAGGTCATAGTGCTGGCTACGGGCCTGTAGAAAGAAATGAACAAACACTTCAGCAAGGCTGTGGCACAGCTGCGTCTAACAACAACCTGCACACAGACAGCAAAGACACTGGTAATGAAGCCACGACATACAACACTACTACTCTCAGTGGTAACTTGCAGTTCAGGTACCAGTCCTATCAGAGGCATGGACTGCTGCTGAGATGTGGGAACAGTACAAATCCTTTTGCAAAGTTGATCAAAACCTGAAGCAATGTGGGATGGGTCAGAATATAAGACTCCTCACCTTAAGCAACTATATCCTATAGGCCCTTTTGTCAGTGGCACACATGGATATTTGATACTCAGAGTAATCTGGAAGCCATGTACAATATGGCTTTTCTGGACATGTACAATATGCAGTCAGTTCCATGAAACATCTCCTCTTTTTACACTAAAACCAGCTGCTACTTGCCTAGTTTTCCATGACACATAGCTGTAAAAGAGCCAGCATGGCAGGCATGAAGCGAGTTACCTTTGTGGGATCAGAATAGAGGAGGCTGGTATCTGAAGGATGAGGGGCAGTGAAGGGGTGATGAGCAGATTCCAGTTCAGTGGGATTCTCTTCCTTTGGGAGGAAAAGGGGGAAATCCACCACCCACAGAAAGTGAAAAGCTGTAGGATCACGGAGTACCAGCCCAGCCGCCTCAAGGAGGTCAGCACTCTCCAACCGTAGGCTTCCTAATGCAGAGCACTGTAAAAGAGAAGGGAGATAATGAGATGGGGCAATTTTACTATCAGGGAAGTCACTCAAACACCAACCAGGGAAAGAGTGTTTCATAAAGGTAGCATCACAGACAGCATCAGTTGTAATGCATTGTTGCCTTAAACACTTTTGCCTTGTATCCTGAAAGATATCACCTTCCTGCTGAGGCAGCAGCAGCTCCAGAGTTTGACAAAGACCAAGTAAGGAGCTGGAAAATCCATTTTCTTCCAACTGTTCTGTCTTCACAGATCTTTCCTAGACTAACCTCAAGCTCTACACAATTGTGGATTAACTGGGGGAGCACAGGTAAGATCTGCACTTTGCAGACAGAGAAATGAAGGCACAGAAAGAGCATATGACAAAATTTTGGCTATCAAGCAAAGCATGACACTGTCATAAACCAATGCTTGGAAGGCAATGTCTGCTGGCAAGAATATAGAGAAGGGTAAGGACAGAATCTTCCTTCACTGCTGCTAACAAACAGCTGTGCTTCACTCTCATCATCTGCTTATGGGAGACAGAATTACCTAGTTGACATTGTTTTCCAATCTCTCTTTGGTGCTTTAAAAATTAAGTTGAGAGAAAAAGAGGCACTGATTTGTTCCTGTTTTATATTCCAGCCTTCATCTCAGTTACGAGTTCTTCCCAGAATGCGACTGGGGGAAATAAAAGCAATAGGTACATTTCATGCATTTTTTGCTGTTGCTATAGCTTCAGGTCCAGAGAAACATGGAATTAGATGATGAGCTATTTTTATAATAAGAAGAATTAGACTAAGGTCAGATAACATCAAAGCCTTCACATCAGTAACATTCAACTCACACAGCCACCCAAGAAATGCTTCCTACCACTTGCTTGTGTTCACCAGCTGCCAGCAGTACCACATCATCCACCTGCATGTTCAGCACTTGGATAAGCTCCGACTGCTGCTTCTCACCAAGAAACTTTGTAAGCAGAGACTTCAAGCTTCCATCAGGCCTGCAGATAATTTCCATGATTTCCTAAAGATAGATATGAGTATGTTCAGTCCAGTGCTGCCCTCTCTTGTCTTGAAGCATCACATGCTCAGGCACTGACTCTCAGCTATTAAAAACTGCTCTTCTACCTTCCTCTGCCTGCAAGTGCCTTTATACACACTTTGTCATTCACCGTTTCCAATGCCTCAGCAGTGTTTGTCTCACCTGATTAAACTTGGATTTTGCAGACTCCTTTAATGACTCCAAATCTTTATTTTTAAGATATCTCTGGGGAAAGAGCAAGAGAAGATACATTAAACATTAGCAAAAACTATGGAAAGCCTAACCAGGATTCAAATCTACTGACTGAGCTGTTTCCAAACCTCTCCAGTTCTTTTGTTTCTAGTGCAAGTCCTTATGAGGACTGTGAAATAGGAAAGGGACCACAGCACTAGGCTGCTGCTGGGTGTATTCTCCAAGGGCTCCTTTCAGGAAGAGGCCCCTCTAGGCTGTACATCTGGCTGCACTTTTTCACCCTGCTCACAGATCAGATGTAGCTGGTCAGCAGAGTCAACCAACTAACTGCCTCCAGCATGCAGGAACAAAGTTGTAACACCACACTGTTGATGGGGAAAGCATAGCTCAATTTGGAGGAACAGAGGGAAAACAACTGGGCTGACTCTCATGTACAAAGAAATGCAGTAGATGTGAAGACCTGCATCAAGATCTTGATTTTTTTCCAGCTACTCTAATGTTTAGACAGGCTCAAGAATCCCCTTTTGTTTTGCTCAAATGCACACCTTAGTGCCCTCTTGTGGGAAACCAGTAACTTGCACTTTGTGCCAAAACAAAAGGAATCTCAAGCGAAACCATGGTCAGAAAGCTCTATTCCCCAAATAAAACTCAGTTTTTAGTGTATTTTTTTTCCCATACTGCCCAAGCTGCAAAGATGCCCACAGCCAGAATTAAATCTGCTTCCCTACCAAAACACATGGCTATGTCAATCTTCTGCATCTGCTGTCAGCCTTGGATTTGGTCTGTGAGATTCTTATTACGAGACGTGAGTTGTGTCCACAAATGCAGCAAAAGCAAACATGAGAAGGGCTTGTAACCACCCGACCTTTCTCTCACTAGTCCAGAACAGAGCTGTGCCACACCTGGCTCTATTTCAATCTCTTGCCACAGGGCACAATTTATTATTTAGATGCACATTGGAAGCCATCCTTGCCAAAAGCAAGCTGAAGCTGCAAGAGGCTTCCCTATCCTCAAGGGATCTTGCAGCTCTGTTCTCTTCCTCCCCTTCCTAAGAGTAATATATTTTTCCTGTCGCCTGATTGTCTCCATTCTAACACCACTCAGCCCAACCTGACATCAATTACAACCAATCTCAAGTTCCCTGAAGGACACCACTCCCCCAGTAATAGCAAGGAAGATCTCCATACCAACAAAGGAATTCAAATTGGCATTTTTTTATTTCACATAAACCATAAGCAGTATGTAAAGCATCACTTACCACTCCCTGAGGGATACAAATGGCTTTGACAGTGCCATGTGGGTAACTGAGCGCATTCTGCACAAACTGAATGTCCAATCTTCGTAAAAAATCACTGATATCCACTATCTGAGAAATGAGAGAACACAAGAAAAAGCAGTGGTGGTAGGAACATGAAGCAAAAATCCTGCACCTGTATCTTAACACCTTCAACACCATATCCTGGGACACCATTTCTTTGCTCAGAGAAATCAAATGGTTCACAGAAAGAAATGAATAGTGCCAAGCCGGAATAACCATTAGGAGGCCAAGCACTGCAGAAAGAGAAATGCAAGACAGCCAGGAAAACCCAAGGTTGAGATGGTGACATCCTACCACAGTGAAGAGAGCTGTACACTGAAAAAGAACCCCCCAAAATTAATTCCTGGGGATACAGAAGATGCTTTCTTGCTTTTCAGCACTCTTCCTCTTAATACATTTGTCAATATTCTTATTTCATACTCTTATATATACAAACAGTGTGTGCACACAACCACAGTCTGTTATCCCGAAAATATCTTCAGGCCATTAAAAGGCTGGAAAAGCCCATCTCATGAAGCATGCTCACCAGGAGTATGCTTTGGAGTGCAGCAGGTAAAAGCACTTCTGGTATCTGTGGATGCCTTATGGGCTTCTGTTCCTAAGACAGTCAAGATGCATTGCTTCCTAACACTACCTTATCTTTAAAATAAAGTTTTCTTAAAACATACATTTTCCACAGCCAACTAACCAAACCCTCTCTTCTCCAAGAGATGATTACCTGTACAAAGCAGCAACAATAGGATAGACACCTTGGGTAAATTACAGCATTAAGAACCCCAGCCAATCAGTATACATGATCCAAACAAAGATTATTAAAACACTAACAGAAAGGAAAAGCTGCAGGTTTCCAATGGGCAAACCCTCACCTTCATCGCAAAACGAGTGTCTGGTTTATCAGTCCCATAGTCAGCCAGTGCCTCCTTGTATGTCATGGCAGGGAAAGGAGTCACAATGGGGCCTCTTTCCTCAGGCCAGCAATATTGCAGGAGGCCCTCTATCAGCCTCTGGATCCCAGCTTGATCTACAAATGACATCTCAATATCTATCTTAAAACAGAAAACAAGAGGGGGGATTCCACATTAGCTACAGGTTTTGCCTTTGCACTGCCACTTGCAGAAGCTCTTGACTTATAAAGCAGGCATAACAAGAAACAATGTACTACATGAAATCATAGCATGACTGCATTAGACTGAGGATGCGCTTATGATACCCCTACACCCTGATGACTCAGGCAACAATCTCCTCAGAGAACTGAATGAGGTAATGATGGCAGGGACAGAAGGAGAAGCCTTGAATGAACCAAACTAACTCTGCCTGGGATCTCAAGGCTGAAGAATGGGATGCCCGACCCAGCAGGACAGAAGGAGATTGCATCACCAAGCACAATCTCTGCTGCAACACAACTCCCACATCTACTGCACCTGGGACTGTGCAGTCAGCCAAGGACAGTAACCACTCTGTTCCATGTCCCATACTAAATTCAAAGTGCTGTGTCTGTGAAACACACAGCAATCAATGTTGCACCCCCCAAGAAGCACAAGAGCTAGCAGAAACTAGGCCTTCAGAAGGTAAAACAGCTACAAGCTGTTTGGGGTGAGGAGGAGGGTAAAGGCAGTGTGAGCTGGTTACCTGAGTGAATTCAGGCTGCCTGTCAGGCCGTGAACCTTCATCTCGGTAGCAGCGAGCAACCTGAAAGTACCTGCAATAGTACTTTTACTTAGATAACTATTTAAAGTACCCTAAATTAAATTATGGCTACAGAATTGATCATTAAAAAAGGGGGGGGGGGGGGGGGGGGAAGGTCTGTTCCCTTTGCAGCAGATGATCGTAACCCTGGTTGTTCCCATCCCCTCCAAAGCATGAAATTTTGAGTGGAAGCAACTGAATCAGCAGCTGTATCCATCTCCAACCATACCTCCAGATGCATGCGGAGTCTACCAGGTGAGCTGTGTCCCAACAGGGGCATCACAACCCCTTTTCCCACCTTTTGCTCCAAACCTGGACTCTACTAACAACCGTGCAAAATTCACTCATGGTCAAGACCTGGCCTGCAGTTCATTGCGTGAACAATTGTCTCCATCTCCTTCAATTTTATTTGGAGAAACAAGCCCAATTAAAAGCTTTGTACTTGTGCACCCTGAGAACATGCTTTCCTTGTCTCAGCCGTGCTCAGCTGCCCAGCCTCATCTGAACTAGTCCTATAGGTTACTCTCAGAGAGGCCTTTATCACACACTAGATTTTCTGCCCTTCAGGCAGACTGTGCTTCAGATCAGGTTTCAATTTAAAACAGTGAAGAATTCAACCTTCAAACAGGATACATTTCCTCTTACTGGGAGGCATTATTGCTGGGGGGCAAAGGGCCTGGCCTACCTGAAAAGTCCTAAGTATTTAAGGATCCATCTTCAAAACACAAAATCCTTGGCAGTAAGTTTTTGGGGAAGTATCTAAAACCTCAAAGATCAAAGGAAGCAAACCCTGGACAGGACACACAGAGAAGAGGAGTCCAAGAAACTCTTACCTGTCCAGGCCTCCAACCATGAGGAGCTGCTTGAACTGCTGAGGACTCTGCGGCAGAGAGTAGAACTTGCCCGCTTCCCTGGAGGGCACAAGGAATTCTTTTGCTCCCTAGCATCAGAAAGAAAAGCTCAGAAAATTCAGCAAATAAGTGGCCTCAATTCCTGACAGAGAGCACAGACTAGAAGCACAAGAGAAAAGGACCTATTTTCCCCACTATGAAATCCCACTTGTGAGGAAATGGCTGTTTGTACATTACTCTTAAAAAAATCTGTTAACCAACTTGGTCCAAAATATCCCAAAGAAGGATTCTCCACCTTCTGCTCTGAGAGACTAATGCATAACAATACACCATCCAAGACAGGGGTTTAAATGCAAGAACTTCATGTGTTAGCTGCATCAACAATTCCTGGGCTTCAGCTCTCTTCTCTGTGATTATTTTCAAAATGACAGAAAGGAATATAAACTCAAATTAACATTACTTGAGTAGTGCCACTGCAGTAACCTACTAGTTAAGAGATAAATGCTGATGAAACAGTGCTTAGAGGAAGTTTTTTGGGTTCATAATCTGGCTGTCCCAGGACAGGATCTGCATTCAATACGTACTCTACAAGACAGAAGCTTTATTCACTTGAAGGTTCAAAATTAAGACACAAGATATCACCTCTCCCCTTTCACTCCTTCTATGTTTAAAAGTATCCATGTATTGTACCAGAAATTTGCAAGAGCTGTTACTTAGTGAAGGAACAGCAGTGAAAGCCAAGTGGCAACTGACAATAATTCAACCATGAACTGCCTATGCAATCGCAGGAGGCTAAAATGATTTACTAACAGAATACATACCCCTGGGGTTCTTTTAAAGAGCGTTGGAGTTTCTACATCCACAAACCCTGAGGAACAAACACATGCTTCAGACACAGAATATGCTGAGAGCAAGGAGAACTAGTATGACAGAGTAGGCTAGAGTAGAGTTAGTCAGCAAAATAGATAATCTAGCACACCATGTAGCCTCTCCAAAATCTAGAGATTTTGCTGCTTCTAAGAATAACTTGTGTAATGACAGGTTTAAAGGCTCTGAGCTACCCTGATGTCCTGCCAGAACTGTTGATGACAGAGGACTCCACACAGGCTGAAAAACTGTTAATTCTCTATCCATTTTGAACTAGGCTTTGCTTTTCCAAAAAGGACTTCCCGATTTTAAGATAAGCTAAAAAGCCCTGTAAGAAATCCATCCCTTTGGCATGCCTCAAGTTCAGTGACCAAAAGAGGGAAACTACCTGCAAAAGGCTTTTTCTCACTGGATATAGCTCATTTGAAACAACTGGTTTGTAGCATGCTAAGAGATTTCAATATACTTTGTCCTTCAGGCTTGCCAACATTCCTCTAAAGACCCCACTGCAAACAGACACATCCTTACTAAGTGGGACCAGTCTGGGGTAGCAAGTTGATTGGCAATCTCCCCCAGCAATAGGAAACAGAAGAAGGGAAGGCTAAAATGTTTGCAGCACACTGTTCTTCAAGCACTTTTCTTACCATGGAGGTTACACAGATATTCCCGCATCCTCATCACTATGTGTGATCTCAGCCGCAGGTTATACTGCAACTGGAAGCTACGCAAGTCCAAGTAGCGATACTGCATCCGCAAGGCCTCCGATTTCTGGAGACAAGAGATAATTAGGATTAACATTCAAATTGCACGTCCAATGAAGGTGCTCCTAAAGCCAAAGGACAAAAGCGGGAAGCTAAAAAAGGATGCTGCTCTATTGCCACAACCCAACCATTACCCACAACCTACACAGGTGAACATCAGCCACTGAGTGTTTCCATGCATGACAATTACTTTAAAAAAAAAAAAACAAACACAAAAAAAACCAAAAAACCAACTAGACATTTATTGTGATAAGAGCTGCCTCAATACAGCTCAGGATTTTAGCCCTCCTTATTATCAGTCCACTGCAACAGACTGTAGCAATCTTCCTTGCGATTTTTAAGCAGAGGAGTGGTATCATACATAGATCTAAAGAAACAACTAAATGGTGATACATCCTTATTACAGACAGGAAAACTAAAGCAGTGCGGATGATGGGATTTGTCCAGGACTCAGAACATGGAAAGAACAGGCCTAGTTCCCCCAATTCCGACACCTATGTATCAGTCACAGTTCCAATGGCACAGACAATATCTTCAATTAACAGTGATGTCACTCCTACACCATGGAGCCTGCACTAAAACTAACCCCTTATAAGACTGTGTACTTAGAAAGAAAATCCTTTGGCTGACTAGCTGCTTATCCAGATAAGACTAAGCACCCTTGCCTTAAAACACAGCAGAGCATTGGCAGGTTCCGTTTCACACTCTCAAAAAAGCTAGCGGAGCCTGATTTCTTTCACTCTTCCCTTTACCATCTGCTCTTACAGTGGTATTTGAAAACCCTGTGCACTGGAATCATTCAAGCCTTGTTTTCTGCTTAACTCTAATTATAAATGCATCCTCACAGCTAAGAAGCAGTACCCCTGTTTTAAATACCATCCTTCCCGCAAAGCAAAGCTGGGAGAACCAGATGAAGCTCTCAGATGTTTTGCCATCACCCTGGGCAAATTCCCAATTTATTGAAAAGCCACCACTCTGCTAAAAAGAGAAAAAACACAGACACCTTGATAAAATCCTTGATTTCAAAAGGAAGCTTCTTGCAGGAGTTTAGAATCTCTGCAGTCTCCGCCTTCACTTCAATATCCCCCGTTGGCATTTTCTGGAGCAAAAAGGCAAGAAAAAAATTAGATGGAAAACTTAGGGAAAACAGTTGGACAAAGGTATTTCACAGATGGTCGGGGGGTGGGGGGGAGGGGGGCGAAGAAACCCATGTGATTATCCTCCCTGCCTTCTAACACAGTGTAACTCAGGGAACTTCTCTCAAGGACAGATTTCTCCTAGATTTCCCTTCTGTTCAGAAAAACACAAGTCACTTCACCAAAGAGGGTGTGCACTTTCCTAGTAGCATACTGATCTCTATGAGAAATTACTTTTCCTTTGCCTTCTCCTTGAAGGACATGCTGAGGACAGAGGAACAGTCAGGCACAGACCCTGCTAGGGCACATGCATGTGGACAAAATGCTAGTTCCATTAGCTTACATTTCAGTGTGCATTAGCGGCATCTCCATCAGTCCTTAATATAGGTCAAAAAAGGCAACTTGTGAGGAACTTCTCAGAAGTTCCAGTTCTGAATACCAGTTCTCAGAAATAGCCTTCTTTTTCTTAGATCCCAAGGGAGAACAGACAGCTTTCCCCACTTAGCACTGTGCCACATCAAAGTTCATTTGATCATACAGAACTCTTTCTATTTACCAGGGGGAAGAATATACAACCTTCCAACAAAATGATACATGATTAAAAGAAATAAAAGCATTGCTTGAAGCCTGCATTCTTTATGGACATCTGTAACCGGTCAGAACAAAACAAGTTACGGTCATAAATCCACATTCTCTTTTTAGGTCTGCCAGTGATGGGATACATACAACCCTGATATATTAATCTACGGCTGAGTACAATAAGACCTGAGGAATGCATAGCATTAAGAAATTATTCAACCTCTGTTTCCTGTACAATGAGAACAGTAAAATCTATTCCGAGTGAGAAATAGGTCATCACATGCTGTGGAACTTGTGATGACAATACTTATTTTCAAGAAAAAGAAATTCTCAACCACACTTTGAAAGCCTGAAAAAGCTAGCCATTATCCTTTCAAAGGGCTGGAATACAGTTTAATTCATGGGTGTCTGTAATGTGCTTTGAGGTTCTCCTAAGTTACATCTCATAGCAGTTATTTCACCTCACATTATCTGAGGATAGGTTGTCACACACCTGGAACTCACGGCAAAGCTATGACACAAAACCCACCATAATCCTACTATCCAGTGTTCTTTTCCACAAGGAATAAAACCCCTGAGAGACCCCAACATCCTCACCGGATTCTCCTGTCCTGGGGGCCGAGAGGACACAATTCCAGTCACTCGCACAACAGACTCCACTGGGGCATTAGACAAGAGCTTCTTCACATGGGAATGTGCCTGCAAGAAGATGACAATGTCTCACAGAAATTCAAAGAACAAGACAAATGCACCATGCTCAAGGGCTTTACTTCTTAACAGCCCATTTGAATCCAGGATCACTCCTCATAAGCCAGAGGAAACAGCAGTAACGTTTCTGTTGCAGTGTCAGATCAGAGCTCTCATAACGCTTAAATCTACTTGTGAGTCAGAGCACTCAGTCTGACAGAGTACTTCACTCCGCTCTCCACGTCTGATGGACTCAAGCTACCAAAGGAAAAATGAAAATAAAAGAGATTCATATTTTGGTAGCACTTACCTCATCCTGTGGAAGGATGATCTGGGTCAGTCCCTGGAAATCCCTCAAAACCAGAAACAGGCCTTGTCTGATCCATGAAAAACACAAAAGGAAAAACATTTTTACAAGAATTCAGTATTCTTCTGCTTTTTAAGCCAAAGCACATGGTAACTAGCTACTTTCTGTACCTTGTGACTAATGTCAAAGCACTTCCAAGTAATGTATGTACAGATGCTTTTCTCACATCTGAATCTAATCTGAACAATTTGTTTCAGATTTTGCCCAGCCACAGACCAACAATGTGCAAATAACCAAGAAAGGCAGGATTTTAACTTGAACATTAATCCCTGTAGAGCAGGGATTCTGAAATCGTGCAATTTCCTGCTGGGAAGCATCGTTCAAATAAACACATTTAGATGAGCAATAAAACTAAAGTTCACATGGATACAGAAAAAAAAGCCCAACTACAAAACAAGAACAACATTGGTCCCATAAAAAATTTCACATGAACAATCCACACTCTTAGACCCAGAATCATAAATCTTGACCTCTTCAGCTGCAGTAGAGACAGCTACCATTGTACTTAATCTATCAAGAAGCTGTCAAATAGAACACGCTCCGGCTGTCTTTAAAAGCAAGAGCATAATGATCACATTGCAACAATCCTAGCTCTGTTTCCTGGAACTCCACCCATGACTGTTCAAAGATGAGATGCTCAGGACCTCCTAAAAAAAATAAACCATGCAGACTATCATTGCAGAACAATGCTGGATAAAAACCAGCCTCTCTAGACCATAAAATGCAAAAAGGCAACTTTTGATACAAATTAACTTCATGAAAGCCACAGGACCTATCTCCGTTTTACAAGCACACATGCAGGAACAGAACATTTCGGAGCATCATCTATGCTGTATGCAGACACGCCTTTCAGTCTACATTTAAAAAACGTTCAACTCCATTAGGAGTGATTATACCACGCCACCTATAGCAAACTGTTGGAATTAACATTTCATCCTCTGCTTACTACCTTTTCTTTATACTCCTTTTCTAAGCAAAGCTTGCATACTTTAAATACACATCATTAGATGCTATAGTTGAAAAGACAAACAATATTGTTTGCTTAAAGTTTAAGAACATTATATAAAAGAAGTTATTTGCTTACAGCTGTTAGAATTGCTATAAATATGCTATTACTTGTTTTCTCTCCTATACAACAAGGTTAATAATATTTAACTGCTTTACAGTGATGTAATGAAGATAACAATTAAGATTTGCTTGAAACTCTGAAATTTTAAATACTGATCTGGTCTCAACTGTTTTACTCACTTCAGAAGTGACTTTTGCAGGATATGAAAAGATAACATGAAAGTGGTTGAATCCAGGCCTAAAGCATACGTTGGATCTGGCAAATAAGTATCTCCATTTTCACCTTGGTTTACATTTACCTTTGATACTGAATCCATCCATACAGTGTGACCTCTTGCCCCACATGAGCAGAACGCAGCTCTCCACAAGTGTTGGTCCGAATGACAAAACTATTGAAGTCTTGAATAAAAATAATAAAATCTTTCATGGCTTTTGCAGACAACTGAGACAAAACAGTTACAGAGTTCCCCCCCATCCCAATACAATTTAGACATACACAAAGAAATTACTTCATATATGCCCAATAAGACCTAAGGACATGAAATTATTCTAAACAAGCTTTTAAGAGGGATTATTTCTATGTCTCATTCAAACTTCCATACAGAAACCTGAGCACAGTCTTGCTGCAAACTGTTGCCCTGCAAATTTCAGGGGCAAGAAAAGGGAAAGCTGCAAATCATTCCTGAGGCACGCTGACAATTCCACATTCGAATCCAGAAGACACTGGAGATAAGGGGCTTGACAAGCCAAGACTGAAACAAAATAACATGCACCATGTAGGTGTAAATTGAACAGCTTCCTGCCTGCAACTACTGATAAAAGGCCTGAACCACGATTATAGAAGACTTTCCACAGACCCCAGTGCACCTGGCATCATGACTTAGTTATAAAACCAAGCACACTGTTTACAGAACGTGCCAGAGATTCAGCTTGCAAGGAGAAATCTGAAGGATGTTAATACCTAGACATATATAATTATATGAACCATGCTCCCTTACTACCTTCATCACAGCCTTTACAATTAAAGGTGTAAAGTAGAGGTCATGAAGGTTTGTTTTCCAACTATTGTTAGGCATTCAGCTACCCTTGTTGTTTACAGGTTGTGTGCTACAGAAGAAAGAGGGTCACAAAAGCAAAGTAAAAGCTCAGGAATAAAAAGAAAACGAGACAAAATGGTTTTGATATACTTTGAATCACAATTCACCGTGAGATGCCAAAAACCAAATAAAAACGTGATTTAGAGAAGACATTTTAAGAAGTGATCCAGGGAAAACAACTTATCACAAGCGTGCCTTTAATCACCTGTGCAGACTACCCTGACCTGGGTCCCGGGAAAAAAGAAAGGCAACCACAGCCCGGAGGAGGCAGTGGGGATAAGACAAACGCTCCTTTCTCACCTGGAGCCGCCGGAGCCGAGGCAGAGGCCGCCCGCTGCAGAGCCCGCTCGCAGCCCGGCCGGGCCAGCCCTTGGGCCAGCGGGGCCAGCGCCCTGGGCAGCAGTCGGGGAAGAGCCATCTTACAGCCCTACACTTAAACCAGAAACACCAGGAGACCGTCACAAACCTGCGCGTCGTTAAACATAAAGACACGTGAGGAAAAGCGCCAGCCCCCGAGCCTCAGCCTCTCCCCCTCAGAGGCAGCCCTGCCCGTGGCCTGGGCGGGGACAGACTGGGGCACCGGTAGGGAGTGGCAGGGAGGCCCCCAGCTCCCCCCCACGCTCACTGGGGAAAGGCCTCCTCGCCCTGAGCCACGGCGGAGCGGCGGGGCCGAAGAAACCTACTGCCGCCACCACTTCCTTCTCCTCCTCCTTCCGCTTCCGCCCGCCACAAACATGGCGGCCGGGGCGGGGCCCCGCCGGGGCTGACGGGGAGGGGGGTCCAAACGGCCCCCGGCGGGAAGCGCCACCGGGGCTGGTGTCGGTGATGGAGTCGGTGGAGGGGGTGGCGCGGACGCTGCTCAGCTTCGGGCGGTTGTCGCGGGGGCTGCCGTTTGGGCGGGCGCACGGCCTTAGCTCTAGGGATCCGCTGCTCCCGCTGGCGCCGCGCTCCCAGGTAGGGCCGGGCCGGGCCGGGATGGGGGGGTGGTGGTGAGGAACCTACTTGTCCCCTCCGGCGGGCGGCCCCGCCGGCGCCGGGCCTTGTCCCTGAGCCGAGCTCGGTCCCGCTCCGTTCCCCGCGCCGGCGGGACTCTCCGCCACCTCAGTACTGCCGCCTCCCGCGGCGCTGCCCGGCGCAAAACCGCCCCTACTCGGGCACACGGCCGCCGTGCGGCGGCCCCTTCGCAAGGCCTGAAGGCGGAAGCTATCCTTGTTTGTTGGGTTTTAATGTTATCGTCTGAATTTTTTTATTGCTTTTTTTTTTTTTAGGAAAACGCAGATCCCCAGAGAACAGCGTTTCTGCTGCGCAAGCAGTGGACCTTGTACAGCGTGACCCCTCTGTACCGATTCTCTAACGCTCACCTGAGGGATTACGCGAGGCTGCTTAGTTCCTTTATCGCTGCCGAGAAGCAGAAGGGATTGGCGGTGGAAGTAGGGGTTGAGCTGGACATCAAAGTGTCTGTCTCCAGCCTCCCATACCTGAAAGGTAGTGACCAAGACCAGGCTGCGATTCTCGTGCAGGTAAGGAGTCTTCTAGTAGTTTTGATAATTGTAATTGAGATTGGCATTTTACGAGTTGCTTTAGCTGTCACAAAATACTCAGCCTCTTAAAAAAAACCAAAACAAAACACCAACTAAACCCTAGCTGTATGGAATAACTACTGCAGTACCTGTTGAGATTTAATGAAAGTGAGTCCTGCCTATTTTTAACTGGAACAGAACATCACATAAGCAATGGATACACTTAATTGCAATTTTGAGTTCAACTCTTTGATAAGATCAGAGTAAGACTACAAGGAGTAATCTTTGTCTAATTTTTCAGTTCAGCAGTCAATTTACTGCAAGAACTCAGACAAGTTATTTAGCTTCCTGGATAAAGTTGGTATAATCCTACCTCCTGGCTGTAGCTCCAGCCTAAATAATATTTCTGAAGTGCTTTGCCTCAAGCAGAAGATGCTACTGAAATGCCAAGTTCAGTATGGCAATGGTTATAGGATGTACCGTGGATTGGCTCTTCTGAATTAAGCAGCATAAATTCAGATCTCGGGACTGTTCCTAGTGAAGTAAAAAGTGCTTTTCCCGCTATTTTCAACAGAATTGCATGCATCTTTTAGGAATATAACAGACAGACTGAGTAAACTGTATGAGCTTTACAGAAAAGAATGTTGCATGCGAGGTCCTGAGAAAAAACTTCTAGCAAATACTTGAAATTATAAAACAAAAACCATTTTTGGCTAAAAAAAGTCAGACTTGCTCTGTAGCATTCAAATACTTCTTTTCCCCATCCCAGCTTTCTTCAAGATCACCAGCTTCCCCAAAAAACTCAGAAGAGAAACTGATATGGTCAGGCTGGTTCTGCTGTGTGTCTGGAGACGATCTTTCCAAGAATGTGCCAGAGGACTTCACTTGTTTACCTCTGTTTCTTGTTAATGGGGCAGAGTGTTACACGTCCATTGTTGGAAGTTGGTTTCAGAAGACTTTTGACTGCTCCTTCCGCCGCTTAGCCATCAGCCCTCTCATTCTCAGTTGGATGGCAGCTATGTGGACTGGATGCAAAGTGGACAAAACTGCATCTGCCATGGAACTCGTTTTCTCTGTCCCCTGTCTGCCCCAGCCTCTGGATATTTCATATGCCATTCATCCAGAGGATGCAAAAGCTCTGTGGGACACAGTCCAAAAAACTCCAGGGGAGATCATTCAAGAAGAGGTGGATGTCTTTATGGACTGCCTTTACTCTCACTTCCACAGACACTTTAGGATCCACTTGTCAGCTACAAAACTGGTGAAAGTTTCTACAGCAATTGCCTCAGCACACTGTGATGGGATTATAAAGGTGAGGTTTTAAGTAGCATGTTGTCCTAACTAATGCTGGACAAATAAAATAGCTGTGCCTGTCTAGAAATGCCTTACTTTTAAAAATGAAGGTTTCATGTTTCTTATGCATAATTTCCTACAAGAAGTTGTTAAACCCTCAGCTTTTATTAGTTGTAATTAGTTCTGGAGCTGAGGCAGCTATCAATACAGTTTTTTAGCACTGTATTGCAGCAGAAGCTACTAAACCTAGTCTTGGGTCAGAAATAGGTGTATTAGATGCAGTACAAACCGGGAAGTTTCTTTGTCCATTGGTATTGGTCAAAACTTAGGCTTAAAAAGATCTCAAACTTAATCAAAAACCTTAAAAAAAAAGTTCATTAGCTTTCTAGTACTCCAGCTGTTAAGACACAAGCAGAAGACAAATATAAGTAAGCTACTATACAAAAATAACTGGAGTGTGGATGAGCCAAGAGAGAACAGATAATCTTAAGAGTCAAAACACCTTGCTTGAAACTATTTCACTTGTAACCCTTTTCATAAAGGTGCTGGTCTTCCTATAGAGGTATCTACAATATCCTTTAAAACCATGGAGGATTAATCCTTCATGAAGTTTCTTCAAGCAATACAATATGGTCTTCTGAGTTACAGAACAGTTTGTGTAAATGCAATTGCTTAAACTTTGTCTGTGATGTACTGACTTCATTGTTCTGGGTACAGAGGGAATGTTAGAAGCTACAACTGGGACTCCGCTCATGCACCTCTTCCCCGGAGCATGAGTTCATCAAATGAAAGAAAAAAAGCTTTGCTGGGAAGCATCTCTTAACATTTTGGCCTTTGATAGGACAACTGCAAACTACTAAATGTTAGTGTTACATTGCTTGGTTTTATCTGTAGTAGTTTGAAAGTGGCTGAAACAACTTTTTTTTTGTTGCCGGAAAGTAAAATACTCAACTGAATAGGCTTTCTGAAGAAGCAGTGTTCTCTTCCGGAATCTGCGTTGTGCAAACTTAGTTATGGCTCTTCCCTAATGTGGATTATGAGTTCAAGTCAGACATATATTCAGTATGGGACAATAGGGGTATTCAAGGAAACTGGCATAGTCTCCTTCCTGGCCCTCCTACAGGAGGATGGGGGCAGCCAAAGGAGCAGAAGTGCTAAGATTCTCACCTTCCAAAAAGCTGGAGTAGGAGCAGGGCATTTCTTATGTACCCTGCTTCATGTGGGACAGGAGCAGAAGTCAGAGGGCTCTGAAAGGAGCAGCCTGTAGGCATATCCAGGGTCAAAATAGTAACAAAGGTACCTTGCAAACAACAACAGAGAAGCTGACTAATCACATGGAACACTGGGTAGTTGGTTTCCAGCCATTTAAGGGTGCGGAAATCTGGCAATTGCAATTTTTGTTTTGACATGCTTTTTTTTTTTTTCCTTGCAGTTTCTACAAAGCCAATACCTAACTGGAGTGTTGATGCTACTGACAGAACTAGCAATCTCTCAGATAGAGTGAGAGTCATTTCAGCAAACCTTCATGCTAAAAAGACTTAGTTTTGCAAGGTATATGCTGACAAACCAATTGGAAACTTGCTCCTGCAGCATATTCTTTCCTTTCATGCTGGCTGTCCAATGTTGGACTTCAACTCCTGCACTCAACTCCATAACTAGCTGTAATTCAATGCCATGCACAGTGAAGACAAGAGGACATTTTGCCCTAAAGAAGGGCTACAGTACAAACTTCTAATAGCTTGTTAAGCACCTTTGTTTTATTATAGCCACTCTGTTCATTTATGTATAGATATCAGCCAGGGGCTAGGAGATAAACTTTGCAAATTCTTGGATGCAACTTACTGACAGGTATTTCAGTTGTTTCAAATAAGCAAGTTGGTTTTCATTTAACTAGATAGCCTAAGCTCTACAGACCTTAGCCTTACCTAAACTGTGACTACTTCTGGGCTGATCTAAATGCAAAGTCAAGCACACCTGAGAAAGGGTGCATGCTCTACAATCCAGGGCAGAAAAATCCAGGTTTCTTAGCAAGCTAGAAAGGAAGTTAGGCTAGTTGGTAATGGTCCTAAAGTGTTCATCTATGTCCCAGTTGGGCTAAGGTGAACTGCATGAGAGTGACAACTGCCTTCGGTGTCCAGCCTGTTGGTCCTCTCAGACAAGTTAATATATAGGAAATTGAGGTCTGTGTGTAAGCTAGATATTTACTATGCTTTGGCTGATGTTTGTCATCTTGGATGTAATCTTGTTAGGCTAGAGAGCTCTTGGGGTTGGAGCTATGGGTGCTGAAGTTGTATGCTAGATCTCTCCCTTCTACAGCAGGTAGGATTTCAGAGAGCTAGTGCACCATGCCTGGCTATAGCTTAAAGGAGCAGAAAGGAAGTAGAATAAGTGCATGCTAAGTATTATGATTTTGGTATTACAGTACTAAATAAGTATTTGCCATCTTTTGCCAATAGATTGGTCTTGAGCAAAGTAAAGACCACCTATGCCTGATTAAATATATACTTGTATGGTACTTCTTTCCAACTATAACTTACCTGACTAAACTACAAATTGTTACCTATTAAATAATTCTGTGAACAGCAAAATTTAAAGTCTAGGGTTTTTATACAATTTTCTTGTAATGGCTTCACACATGTGTAGCATCTCTAAAGTCTGAGTTTGTGCTGTGACCTTCCCCCGAAGCAGGGATGCAAGTTTTCCCTTCTTTGCCCAACCACCTAATTTCAGGATTTGTCAGCTGTCACTAAAAACATTCTTCATTCTTCTCCCCAGCAACATTGAGATGAACCAGCCATGCAAACATGTAACTGCCTAACATGATATAATTGCATATTGAGTTCCTAATATACTTTTAATAATCTATTTCCAGGATTAAAGAAACATGTACTTGTTTTTAGTTTTTGTTTACTAGTTGAAGACTGATTATTTTTGCATGTAAATGTTGCAGTCTGTAAAGTGGTAACTCTTACCCTGGTAGAAGCAGCTAAGCAATCTTCTGAAGGTCATGACAGCTAAGCAGCTATTTAAACTATCACTTCTGGTGCTTTAGTTTTCTTTTATGAAACATCTTAGACAAAGTTTGCTTTCTCAGTTCAGAGGAACACTGGGTAAAGCAGGAGGTCTGACATAAGTGGCACCTGTATTTGATTTGAAAACAGGACTGTTACACCCCTGGCTTAGTTTTAAATCTATGCTCAGCTCTTTCCAACAAATTTGCATAAATAATCTCTAAAAAAAAATAAATTCCATATACCCTCTTTTAACCTCTTCCTTGCCTTAAGAACACAGACTAAAAGCAACTACAGCCTTACTCAGCTTTCAAGAGTGATGCTTTGCTAGGTATGTGTGGTATCTACTACAGCCTAGCTGTAAGGTATTGCTGGAATAAAAGGCTACGTTCTCTTTTTTACACACTTATCTGCAAATTGGGGTATAGCCCTCATTGGTAAATGCAGTTAAGGGAACAGAGCTAGATTTAGCCAGATAGTACAGATGCTTTCTTCCAGAAAAAGCTAGTTCTGAATGATGTACTTCTAAGCAATTGAGGGTGACACTAAACAGCAGAGTTTTAAGCCAGTTTTACTTGGACTGGTATCTGAAAAAACAAAAACAAAACAAAAAAACCCCAAACAACCAACAGAGCATCTGTGTCCACATAAACTATACAAAAGCTTAGTCCACTGCTTTCACCCAAAGGAACAAACAAAGAACAGCATAGAAGAAATTTATTAAGATAGCACTATTTATACAAGTTACTCATGCTAGAAAAAAGCATAAATGATACATGTAAACATTTGTTTACAGAATACTTGTTTTCCTTGTAAAGGTGCAAATGATCTTCATATGTAAACACAAGAATACCAACCTTTAGGGGAAAAGGGGTTTTTAAAAAAGTTTTAATGACCCATTTATTACTGTATTGTAATTTTTACTATATTCAAGCACATTAAAATCTGAGTTACATGAATCAAACTATGAAGTTAAAGAACTTAAGGTGTCAGCACTGCCTTCTTCATCTCAAGAATTTACAGTCCTCTTACTCTTTTAAAATCAGATTTAGTAAGGTCCAAAGTTGCACCAGGTGCAAAAGGTCATTCTTTCATACTAGATAGAAATTACAGTACAAACATATCGGAACCTTTGAGTCTAGAGTTCCTCCTTCCTCTCCCCCCACCCCTAGGTGCCTCTGCAGCCCCTGAAACATGACAGTTACTCACAGTGCCAGCATGCAGTCCCTCCCCTCCAAACTCTTTAATGAGCCTCATACCTTTCCCTGCTCTAAACACAGGCAAAGTGCATAGAAATCACTAAAAGGGAGGGCACCATCTCATCATGGTCAGTGTTCTACAACAGGAATTCTAAAGACACAGACAAGAGGCAGGAGGGCAGCTACGATGATGCTGGTCTAAATTTTTTTCAGCAGGAACTGACTGCAGGTCTGCCATGCTAGCAAGAACCTGAGAAGTGAGTGTTGATCTAGGCTAGTCAGAATTAACAGATGATACCTGCATCCCAGCTTCAGACAAGAACTGATATCTATCAGGCAACATGAGGAAAAGGGTTTTTTAAGTAAGCAACAACTAGTTGGTTCTAGGTTCATATACAGGGGAGGGGAGAGACAAAAGCTGAACTTTTGTACCATACACTGTACAGTAAAAAGGCATCATCTGAAATCCTTTTCACTCTCACCCTTTTTGGGCACTTCACTGATTCAGTCGATAGATGAGAGTTCCAGTTCTACTTCTTGCCTCCAGCAAGACTGAAAAGATACTCAGGGCACCCAATCTCATAGCTCTCCTGCACTCTAAGAGACCCTAAAACATACCACAAGGGTTGGAACCACAATAGCTGGCAGGACATAGCCCTGCCCTAACCACCAGCTTGTCAAAACTCAAATCGCACACGCACATATACATATATAAAATACATATATATATGCACACATATATATGTATATAAAAAGCTGGAATTATCGCTGTGAGCGATCAAAGAAAATACATGATACAAATTAAATGAAAAAATAAATATACTCTGTGCACAGAAAAGCTTCTGTGCAAAGGTGGCACCTTGCAGGTCAAGTACTTTTTTGAAGCTCTCTGTAAATAAGGCAAAAGCAATGTTTTCTGTATCACTTTCCTCTTTCACCCACCACACAGCTGCCACATCCACTGCTCACACAGCAGGAGGGAAAGACGGAAACCCTCCTCCTTGCCAGACTCCCAGTATAGCATGTAGTCTCTACATCAGCATTGTTTACGCTACAGTAACTTTTACAGTTTGGTTTATTCAAAAATGTAGACTATTTAGAAAAAATATGGACATAAGCAACACTTTTACTTTTGTCCAGTGGTTCCCTGGAGTCTGACAACGTGGTCTCCCATTGGGCATACTCTCACAGAAGTCATTTTTTAATTCCATAGAAAGAGTCACCGGCAAAGAGTAACATTAGATCTAGACCGTGCATACTAGAGCTGCAAAGAGGTCCAGTGTCAACAAGTCTCTTCAGTTTTTCTAGGAATGAGAACCAAGGGGTCTCCCTCCCTCTTGATGCTTACCATATATGGGATTCACAGTGTGTCATTTTGATAACACCTACTCCTCCTCCCAGCCGCCGATAGTTCATCCCACCATACAACCTGTAAAGACAAGGTTTCAGTGGTCACACTGGTTCAGCTCCTTCAGGGAGCTACCACAGGAAAGACTGAACCGGCTCTTGGGAGCACAATTACACCATTGTTAACCTCTGATTAAAGCAGACCATGACAAGTAAGAAGTTAAGTAGCAGTCATCTTGCATACTTCCAAGGTAAACAGCTGTATTTGCTCATGCCTTTCTCTCTCAAAACAGAAACTGCTTCCCATTTTGACACCACAGTTTTCTGTTACTTGAGTAATCACTTGCTTTTGCCCTGTCTGGTAATGTGCAAGATAGAAAAGAACTTTGCAGGCTGTAGCTGACCTTGGGCTACATTTTGGGTAACACAGGAGCAAGAATAGGTTTGCTACTCACAATTCAACTAATTATTTTATATTTCTAATACCCTAAATTCAGCTGATCCAACCAAGATATAACGCAACCCAAGCACCATCTGTTTCTCGAAAATGTTACTGAAATGGTGCCTGCATTTCATATGGAAATCTGATCCCTATAGACTCCAGCAACCTACTCATTTCAGCTGCATATTCCCCTCTGCGCCACTGAAGTCTGCTGGCAGAAACAGGAGAAGCAAGTACTTTAACAAATTGCATTGGTAGGAGTTGTTTGAACCAAAATTGCGTCAGAAGCATTTCTCGGTCAGGCTACACAAATAAAAAATATCCTTCATAGAGCAAGAAGTTCAGCAAACAAAAGAAAGAGAAGACCACAGATGTTGATCAGCTATACTGAATTCGGTGGGACAAAAAGACCCACAAGCTAATACCTTAAGCAATCTCCTAAACTTCTGTGAATACTAGCCCTGGCAGTAACTCCTAACTCTAGATATTTTATTACTGGTACTGTCACCGGGAGTAGCTGAAACCATTCAGCTAAGGAATATGAAGTAGGTACTACTCTCTACTCGACTGGTTTTCTCAGCAGTCCAAAAGGCATTGTCCATAACTCAACAAGGGGAAGTTCCTCCACTGCCTCTTATGACAGTTTATCTCATAGGGAAAGAGTTAAATCTACTAGTATTACTAAGCTGGAAGGAATAAGGACATTAAGTTCTTTCTATTCCCCACCCCCGCCAGATTACTAAAGCAGAAAGAATACAGATAGAAGCTTGAAATTTAATACTAATTAGATTTGGGAATAAATACACAGGCAATTGCTTTCAAGTGTAGCTATGACTAGAAAAGAAATAGGAAAAATAGCCTTTCTGCTCAGTACATGGTTTTGATCAGTGATTTTGTATTATTTCTCTCAGCTTGTAAAATCAGATTAAATTCTTCTAATTGCTGTCTTGCGGATTTAAAGGGGAAGAACATCATATGCTCAAAGTGTTCTGTTTCAGCTCCTCCATAAGGATCTGGAAATCAGAACCTCAGTTTGAAAGCAAAAAACGAGTAGGCTGAATTCTACATCATGACTGTGAGCTCCTTCTGCTAAGGGCAAGCTTAGTTTTATTGGGAAGCAGAAGAGACTCAGCCCAAAAAAACCAGAAGGGGTATATCTCTCAATGTGGTCCATTTTCATTATGTTCAAAAGCAGCACTTAAAAACCAAACCAGGTTTTGGTATGACCTTTTGCTTGCTACTCAAGAAGCCTGCCAAATCATTTATTTTCTCTGGGTCTCAATAACCTACCTATACATAATTTTCCTACCTGCAAAAGATGCAATGAAATTTATTCATTAAGCATTGGTTAAATCTGTTGGGATACTCAGGATGGGAAAAACTGCGGAAAACTCACTCCCATTTTTCTTAAAATGGAGCCAATGGCTGAATTCAAGCAGAAACGTGCAAGAAAATGTTTCTCAACTGCTTACTACTCCCATAGTCATAGACATGGGGATGCTGTAAGTAAATGGCGTATGGGGATATTTTTCAAAATGTGATTCTCATTCTTACACTTTCATGCAATCCAACAAGCCACAATGTGAACACTACGCTAGCTACCACACCCAAGTTCTTTGCTACGGTGTATGTCACATTTCTAATTTGGCTGCAGCAGCTCCAGCTGGGTGGCAGCAGCTACAGCTGGAGATCACTATTTGATTGTTCCACAAACTTAACAGTTACCTCCATGTGTTAGCATCTGGATCAAACACCTCAATGGTCTTCAAGTACGTTGTGCCATCAAAACCCCCCACTGCCATCAGCTGTCCATTCACCACAGCAAGGCCAACCTGCAAAACAACCATCACAGACAGTAGCTAGTTAGCTGGGATATCCTGAAAATACAGGTCCTGAAAAGAAGGGTTAAAATGAAAATATTAATAAAAGGATTTAATAACCATGTTTGGTGAAAGGCAGTCTGCAGAAAAGGTTTTCTGGCCAAGGGGAAAAGGACAAATAAAATAGCCTAAAAAATAATGAAACATGAGAAGTTAAATATTTATCTCAAAATACAGAATCTCCTAAAAGAAAAGCAGTAGGTTCCCCTTATTACCAGCTACAAGAACTAGAACTGCTTTAACAATAATAGATATGCAAGAACCTAAGCTTTATCAGCCAAAACTTATTGTGTCCTGGACTGAAATTCTTCACCAAGTGTGGTACGCATGCACCAGAATATCTACCCGCCTACACCCTGTAACACGTGCTTAAACTAGGAGAACCATATGTAAGTCCCTGGGCTGCTCCTCTCAGGCTGGGGCTTGGACCATCTGTAAGCACCCTGCCTCCAGCCTTTCTATTTTGCCTTTCTGCCAAAGCACAAAATCACTGAAATCTCAAACAGTTCTGTCATTTAGGAAGATCACTTCCAGTGAAAACATCTCATGGCATAACAGAAAAAAAGACAGTAAGAACACAATGTAAAATGGTTCTTGCTTTGGCTTTGAGGATGTTAGAAAACTCAGGAGGGCTGCAGATACAGATGCATCTGTTCAGGAATTTCTGCAAAAAGCAAATATAGAAGCAGCTCATGAAAAGTCAATGCCTAATCGGTAACTAAAAAGGACAGCGTCGGACAGCGTACTATGTGCTTTGAGGACAGAAATAACTATGTATCCTCTGCCTCCAAAACCAGTAGTTGCTCAAATTATGATTCATACTTGCCTCACCAGACACTGAAATACTAACATGCAGACAGAATTAATCCACTCTTTACTATATAATCCAGTAGCCAATGATAAATATTCGTAACATTTGCATCTGCCCAAACACGATGACTACTTAAAACACTATGTTAATCTTTTGTTCACATGTCTACAGAAAGCACGAAGATTAGCAGTTGATGAGAACGTGATGTCATTCCCCATACTCAGAGCATTCAGTGAAGAGAGGCAACACACTAAGTGAAAGCCCAGAAACCCTGTTCCCACACACATCTCAAAGCAATGAAAAGACTTTGCTGGAAGTTCATATCTAAACACTAATGCTTGCCCAGTTTCCCTGCTCTTTCTTCTGGGCAAGTAGGTATGTTCACCTCCTAAATCATCCAAAGAGACTCAGGTACTAATTTTGACAGTGTTCTCTAACAGTATCTCATACCAAGCATGGCTACATCACCAAGTGAAAACCTAAAGAACTCACCTGTTTCAGACCTAAGCAGCTGACTCCATATAAGGGACCAAAACTATTAAAAAAGACCCTCAAATGACTCCATTTCCTCATCCTCAGCCATGTTAAACAGCTGTCTATGGCATGACATGACTACCACTTCATTCCCTAGTCTTGCTTAAGAGCTTTGACTTTTTGCAAATCTTTCCCCTCACAGAAGGAGAGGTGAAGGTACAGAGGAAGCAAGAGAAAAACCTCACAAGATGACACTCTACCCTGTGCTCTCACCACGTGATTATGTATAGCATAGACAAGCAAACCAAGCCAAACTCACTCCACTCCGGCGGGATGTCATGGCCACAACAGGAGACCACTGGTTGGTTCGGGGATTGTATCTCTCAGCACTACTGAGCTCTGTTGTATCATCTCTGCCTCCCACAGCATATATCATGTCTTGGTATACTGCACAGCCCAGGTGCTTCCTCCTCGTCCCCATAGGTGCAATTGTGTGCCAGCGGTTCTCCTGGGGATTGTAGCGTTCCACTGCAGAGGAAATGACACATCTTTGGACAACAAGGTTGGCAGGCAGTGGGAGTTAGCACTTTTGAACATGCATCCAAAGTATTGCTCAATCTGTAAAGACACTACAATTTCCACACACCAAAAATATGATGAACCAGTTTGTTACCTCTCACTCTAATGCTTTTCTCCTATAGAACGCTTGCTATTATCTCTTCTGTCTCCAGCCCTACACAATCAATCACATTCAGCATCTTCACTCAAGAGGGAGCTGGCAATGCTACAAACTGACCTGCATTACCATCTTGCAGTAGTTTTACTTTTGGCACCTTCCTTCCTACAGCAGAAAAGGGCTACTGCAGGAAGAAAGAGGTGCTTGCAACTGTTGTGCAAATGATCAAAGTATTGTATTCAGGACACACTGCCAAATGCAGCATTGAGAAAGAAGAAAAAACAAAAAACAAAAAAAGACGCACAACCAGGTAATAGGGGCTCACAAGCCTGGAGAGTTAATTACTGTATGGCAAAAATCTTAAAGAAGAAAAAACACTGCAAACTGATCACTAAGATATTCAGCAGCCATCTGGGGACACTAAGGACAAACAGGACCATGACAAGTGCTGACTGCAATTATGGGACAGCAAAAGGCATACCAGTATTGAGAGGAGAAGTTCCATCAGAGCCTCCCACAGCATAAAGGAAGCCCCCTAGCACAGCCACTGCAACTCCCAAGCGCCTGGTGCTCATGGAAGCCACTCGAGTCCATTTGTTTTCTTTGGGATCATACCTGGCAAAAGAATAAACACCGAAGCTTAGTGAAGTGTCAGCATCTTCACAAAGCAGCAGGAAGACTGACCTTATTCTCTCCAAAGAAAAATCCCCATAAGATTTGTACAGTACTTGCCTACTCTCCAGCTCATCTGCATCAACTGCACCTTCTAAGAGACCCTCTTCTCCCTGTGCCCTGCTTTTTTTTTTTTTTTTATTTAATTAAAAAGTACCTTTCCACAATGTTGAGACAAGAGACACCATCCTGGCCACCCACAGCATAGAGGTAGCCTCCAAGAACTGCTACTCCAACACTGGTCCTGCAGGTGCTGGTGGGGGCCACATCACTGCTCCACTGATTGGTCTTCGGATCATACCTAGAAAAATACACCAAACAGCACAAATTGCTTGTCTAGGTATACTTCAGATTCTCCCATGTTGCCTATCCTGAGCTTAAACTGCAACACAGCTATTTGTAAGTTGGATAAAACCCCTGAAGTGATATAATGCATCCAATGCATGTTATTCCAGGGATGTTCAAACTGCACCTGGAGATGATTCAAACTGAAGATCAAAGGTTCAGGTTCATAAGACAGCAGGTTACCAGGGACTGGCTGGCATGTGGTAACTTGCATCTATGCAAAGAGCAGCAGCAAAGTTACTCTGCTGTATGTTCTCTGCAGTTCACACGAGAACTCAGCCAGCACTGGCACCTGCACTTTGAAATAAAAGACGAAGGAACCAGATGGACTTGGGAATCCAGAGACAAGGGAATATGGTGCATAGCAGAAAAGTGCAGGACATGGGAGATGTAAGGCTAGGATCATGATCTGGGAAGCTGAGAGTATGGAAGGAGATATGCAGGAAGAAGGGCAAGCTCAAGAAAGAAGGAGATATTTGTGTAGCTCAATGGATTTGTTACAGGGCCAAGATTCAGAGTACTACGAGTGCTTGAGTCATGTGGCTTTTAGGCATGGGGATTGCCATATGCAGCTCCCAGAAACAGGAAGCTTGGTAAAGCTTGTTTGACTTAAGTCTTTCACAGGTCTAAACCTGACCTATTTTCCTTCTTCTGTGTAAGTGCCAAGGTTCCTTAATTCTCTAGTTACCACTCCACAATAAAATTCCAGGATCTTTCCCTCAACAGCTAAGAAATGCTTACTGTAACCTCACCTTCCTCAACAATGCTAAAACCAAACCAGCAATTGCAAAGAAGGTTAACCAGGATCATCACTCCTCCCATCAATTATACCCAGACCCATCTCTTACATATGCCTTCCTTATACCAAAGGCTATGTCTTCTCTCATTAAGCTGGGGATAACATGACACAAGCTGTTATGCATGAAGTCCTAGTTCAGCAGTAAACCAACACAATACTGAAGGGGTATGCAAGGGAGGAGGAAACGTAGATAACGTGTAATATAAATTTCAGGTTTTCAGCAGAACAAGAACACAGCTGGCAAAATGAACTCATTTTTAAAAGGCTGCACCCAGGTTTAAACATTCAGAGTTAACATTTTGCACACTGGCCGTATGGAGACCTACCTTTCTACACTGTTAAGATAAGAGGAACCATCATGGCCTCCCACAGCATAGAGGAGATCATCCAGAACACTGACTCCAACGCCACAGCGTCTTTTGCTCATGGAAGCCACCATTCGCCACTCATTGGTTTGAGGGTCATAGCGCTCGACACTGGAAATTGCGTCCCCGCTACACCAGCCCCCCACTGTAGAAACCAAACACAAGAAATAGCGTCATAACAACGCACTGAGCTGACATACTGTATGTGTGCCTGGTACAAATAATCCCTCTAGACTTTGTCAGCCTTAACCCAGTAGCCCCATCTCTGAGTTACTCATTCTGAGGATTATAATTAGAAGACAGGATGTGATTTTCAAGAGGATTAATGTAAATTTGGAAGTAATGTGGCATTCATAGCACCAAAGAAATCAAACAAGTAAGAAAATGCAAGTTAACTCAAACCTCCAAATACTAATGCACAGGTGACTTCAAAAATAGGTTGTGAAAATTGGCCTTACAGGAACACTACCACCAGAAAACGCAGACTTGAATCTCCTGACCTAAGCCAGAAGGAGCTATACATACCTGCAAAGAGCACTTCTCCACAGCGGATGGGTTTGCGCGGTCTAGTTCTTGGTCCTTGCATCAGCGGCCGCTCTTGGGGCAACAGCAGATAGTTTTTAGCTTCATCCACTAGATCCCTATGCAAGACAGGAAAATATTAATCCCAAAGTTCACCTGATGCCAGTCTCAGGAGAAGGTATGAATCAAAAATGATGGCAAAAGCAGCCAGCACTAGTCATGCACTTCAGGTATTCACAAATCACGTAAGTGCATGAATAGCTCTAGTTAAAACGTACACTGTCACCTAAACACTCATCAGCTGTTTACAAGTCATTTACACAGTGACAGCAGTAGACCAGTATCAATATTTGGCCAGAGTTAATAATAGATATTGCTTGCTATAAAGACTGATAAAAAACTATGACAAGAGATTTGTCAGGCTTAGTGTGCAGAAAAGAAAAACCCAGTCTGCCTCAAGCTAAAACTTAACAATCAGTTGTTTTGTCTAGGAACAAAGCAGGAGTTGAAAAGCACACAAATACATAATACACACACATGACCAATAGATGGAGATAGTACCCTTCTGATGAATATTTTCTCCATCAGCTCTGGCCAGCTCACACTGTCCATCCATTCATGACTTGCCACCTGGACTAATTCTAATATTCCAAACCCTTGAACAAAACAAAAAAGAAAAAAAGTCCTCCTTCCCTCTACAAACATGGAATTCCCCCAGTATGAATGCTTATTCAGGAAGAGTACAGTTTAGCTGATCCCCTGAACTTTTTTACATTAAGCACAACAAGAAAAATTGCGTGCTTTATAGATGATACAGAACTCCATAGAACCAGAAAGGTGAGACTCATACTGTAAGAGGAAGAAATGACAGTTTCCCTGCACTAGTATTGTGGGAAATAGCAGACTCTAATCCCAGAGTCCAGTGCAGTTAGCAAAGTGCAGACTTTTTACACAGAAAAACTACTTTAAGTCCTAATGAGATCATGAATGCCATGCAAGTGGTAAGCTTTAATGAAAGGCCACGACTAGACAAAGAAAAAAGGTGAAATGGAAAACAATACACTGAAGGGTATTTTACCAACAGTCAAACTGCACACTCAAAGTTTGCTATTTCACTGAAAACTTGAAAGAACAAACACACTTCTAGGGCACGCTAATAACTGAGACGCAAATAGAAAACACTTTTTCTTGCATCTCTTATCCCAGTTGCAAAAGAGGAAATTGTGAGGTATCACCCATTTACCACTGACAAATCAGCACAGTTTGAGAGAACAGATGCAAATACAACAAAATCCAATTCAGTAATCAGTGAGGAGATTTACCGGCATTCCTCATCGCTCTTAATAAGCGGATCAGAACCCACTGTACCCACAAGAAACTTGGGACTCAGCAGCGGCAGACGGACATGCTGCAGGACCTAAAACACAAACCAGAACATACATGGTAAACCAAATATACCCACAGAGATGAAAGAAGCCACATGGAAAACAATAATGGCTAACAAATTTTGATAAAGAGTTAATAATTCCTCTGGCAAACATGCACAGACATTTACATATCCAAACCCTTTTTGGCATTTGAGTTAAATGCAGCTCATCTTACAGCATCTTTGCCTTTTCAATATACTAATTTAGATACCCAGCAGAAAATCAGTCTTTGAAAGGGAACAGTCCACTGGATCTATTAACAGCTGAAAACAAGATTACAGCTGAAAACCTTTACAAAGTTACAGATGTCAATACATCTGCCTGAACCACTAGTTTAGTTAGAAGTTTTATCAACCATTTAGCTCTCTTAAATGTCAGTAGTATTGTGCAGTAAATGAACAATAACAAATAACATGCCTTTCACAACAGTTTAGAATTTAGAGGCGCAAGCAGGTATAGACGGGGGGGCCTAAAAAGGCAGTTACAAGAGCATTAAGAGCTACCTTGAGAACAGCAGGTTTTTCTGGTTTGGCTTGTTTATTTAAACCAACTTTCAAAAGCTTTCCACTAAATAAAGTTGCATTTAATGTCTATTTCCAAAGCAGAAACACTGAGGCAGGCAGACTCTCACCTCTTTTGATCAGAAAGCCTGAGACTTCAGAGGCTTTCTGGCTGACAGCTTTGTCAGAATGGGTACTTCTCTGTGAAATGGCTTGGCTTAGATGAAACATCATATTTCAACAAAACCATTCTGACAAGCTCCAGTATAAGATCATGAGGGCTGAGGCATAATCAAACAGCAGAACTTAAAGATATGTGACAAATGAAGACAAGCTTCTTCTTATCCACTATGTTTTTTATACAACACTCAAAGCAATGCAGGCAGGTTTGTCTGGACAGACTACTAGAGTGATCTAGTTTGGCAAGCCCTACCTGGAAACAATTCAACAAAGCCCCTGCTGAAGGCTCTAGACAGTGCAACACCTTCCAGCCTAGAAGGAAAAGTGCAAGCCACCTAACACAGGTGGAAGTCAGAGAGAATTACTGTGGCTTTGCACACATTCAGAACTGTGACACTGCTGTGGCACCACCATATCAGGCCTCATTACTCTTCTCCTGGACAAAGTGGTCTTGAATGTTACTGCGCTCAACATTACCTGTGGCAGCTGGGGTCTTCTTTCCTGAATGCTATATTTCACCCAGGCCATCACTGCATTGAACACCTGCTCTTCACTGCGAACATTTAACTCATCACTGGATATGATGTCTATGAGCTGATTGGCAGGAAGCAGCATGAACTCCTCACTCTCCATTACCTGGTTAAATGGAAAGGGGAAAAAAAAAAAAAAAAAAGAAAGTAAGGACAGTGGCCAAAGCATCAGAGCCATTCACCACTCCAGCCCTTCAGTGCAACTCTAAAGGGGATACAGTCCACTTGAATTAGAGTCTAATGGACTGATCCAGTAAAGTGCCAAATACCCATCAGTTTCTCCATCAACACATGTGAAGGGTTTGCTGCACAGAGCAGAATGCAGGCCCTAGCAACACAACAAAGACACTCTCAGATGGGGATGCAAGTGAAAGGGAATTTTACACAAACTTTTTTGTAGGACACTTCTAAAGGGTTAAACCACACAGAACACACTGATCAGGTTTCAAAACTTAGGAAAAAAAAAAGCCCTTCTTTAAAATCACATCGCCTTGTTTGCCCTGTCTAATATATAAAGCAGAAATAAAAATGTTGCACAGGTGATATGTGACTGAAAAGCAGTATCGGAATAGAGACGCTCTATTCACAAGAAATCCAAAACAGAGCACAAAAATAAGAGTCTCAGAAACAAGTTACCAGAGGCATTGTAGAGAACACGGAAAGCCTTCCTGAATGCCAGTTTGGGGCAGAACGGAAAATATTTCAGGAGAGGGAGATAGACTCATCTGGTCCTGCCTCTTTCATTTGCTTTAAATATATACAAAGAGTATGCACAAGTCCAGATGCACTTAAGAGGGAATCAGAAGGCCCTAAGGACTGATCTCTTGTGAAATTCCAGTCACTGACAATCTGCAAACACATTAATTCCTTCAGTACCCGAGATAGCGACTGAGTTTCTCAGGAGGCTTTAGCTGCCACTGGAGGACTGCTCACACAACACACCACTGAGCACACGACAGTCAGTCTGCGACTGCCTTGGGAGGTTGCCGAGCTCATGCACAACCCTGTCTTCTGCACAGACACCAGGTAGATGGGGAAGATGCAAGAATCAAAATAAAGAGAACTGCAGAAATCGTTTGTTGATAACTGCCAGCTTGGCTTCCCTACAAGCATTCCCAGTCTGTAGCCTGTAATCTCCGAGAGGTTCAGTGACAGCAAACAACTGAATATTGGCTTGTCCTTCACAGTAGAATTCCATGACTTTTGTGATGTGCAGCATAAATTAAAGAAAAATACATTGACATGATCATCTCAATGTCAGTCAGCTGTGCAGTCCTTTTAATTACCTAAAGAAATTACTTAAGATTACTGAACGAATATGCAAAAATTGCCAAGTTAGTGACAACAGAAAGTATTGTTAAAAAAGAAGAAAACAGACAATGAGATCGTTTGCCAGACTTTGTTCTTGGATCCCGTGGGCTTCTAGGGGCAGTAAGAGCCATGACAAGGTTAGCCCATACACTTCTTCAGCCTTAGAGTAAGAACAGAGTTGGTCATTAAAGATCTTTACCAGCATGTTTCCATAGTCTCCCTCCCTTCTACATAGACTAGCTTATGTCTAAACTTTACCCTGGCAGTTTGTAAATGCAGCCTCAGACTCTGGAAACAGAGGCTCTGGAAATTTATGAGTTAAGGATGGTCATCCAGATTCTCCCTTCCACCCTCAGAAAACCCAGATACATCAATGGCCTCACAAAACTCAAAGTACTGGAAGCACTTCTGCAAACCAAGTTATTACCACTATGCAACTTGTTAGTTTACATAGTAAAACAAATAATTACTTAAAATGCTTTGGCTTATTTTGGCTTAATTATCAGGACACTAATAATTACCTGACTAATATTAATCATCTATTTAACTGACTTGCTTACTAAACAAAAATTGGATGGGCTTCATTTCCTCTACAGTTTTCATTTGCATTACTGCTTCTACAAACACATAGAATAAATGTCAGAGTATACAATATGGAGTGCAATTTTTGTCTGTTGATACAAAGTACAAGTCGTTCATCCTTAAGTATATTTTCTCCCTTCACACAGATGTCAGAGACCAAACAAAAAAATACGAAGGCCGTTCTTGTACAGCAGAGCTGTTAATAGAACCATTTCACATTACATGCACAAGATTCACCAGGGGTTTTAGGCAACAAATTAAATTTAGGGGAATGGAAAACTTGGAAAAACATTTTACCAACAAGTTAATGATGTAATGCAGCAATACACATAAAAATTAATAGAACTAGAGGTTAGCACAGCAGAGGACATGAAGCAATTCAAACTGCTTTCAGAGTAACTGCATGAGTTGGCCTGATGCCTAGTGCTTAATATTTTACATTGCCATTCACGAAATTCCTATCTCATGTTTCTTTTGCCAGCTTGAAGGAACGATGACCATACAGCCTCGGCAGAGCACATTTTTTATCAGTTCTCAACTGCCATAGCGCAGGATGATTAAGTAGCCAAGTCACTGGCTTCCATCAAGGATTACCAATCCACTCTCCAGATGGGAAATAATGGCAGAACGGAATACAATCCCAACAAGCAGCACCACTAAGATTGTCTGCAAAGAAACAGTGGAAGCAAAAGAAGTGATCATTAAGGATGAAGAGCTGCAAAACTCCTGGAGCACTGAAAGAGACACCAAAACCTGCCCAAGCCAAAGAAACAGTGGTTTAATCTAAGCAATTGTTTTCCAGAGGCCATGATTCAGTTAAGTCAATTATCATTTGCATCATCTTTGAGGAGGAGAGTGTTTTCTCATGCCCCAAACTTTTGCCTTTGTGTGCTTGAACAGGGATAAGGAAGACAGAAAGCTATCTTCAAGGGACTGCAAAAAGAAAAGAACCCCGTAGCAAGCAGCTCTTAACAGCCAGCTGCATGTATTAATGCTAAAATATTTTAAACCAAAATTGTTATGCTTTTAAAAAGTTATTTAGAGGCTTTTAAGTGTGCCTACTCATGTAATAACAAGAAGAGCACAGACCTAACCATTAAAATGACCAAGCACTGAAAATAAACGACCACCTGGTTACCATCCTGCTCCCCCCCAAAGAAATGCAGAAGAAAAGAAATGCAGAGCAAGCACAGAGCATGTGAAATGGCCAGCTAAAATGTAGGGCTTTTGGGAAATCACCAGGTTCTACCAAAAACAAGCTCTCATCTTAAACAGTCAGTTCTATTTTCTAGTCTTTACAGTTAGGATAAATGTATTTAATTGCAACTTTTCGCATAAACTGATGTCACATATTTACAGTTAGATACCAAGTGTTGTCTTCAGTATGTCCAACAGTCAAGTTCAAATGTGTTTGCTTCTGCTCACGTTTTTCTGAAGTACTACCTGACTGAAATTAATACAACTCCAATCTATTTCCTGCAGAGGAAAAAAAAGTCAGCAAGCTGCAATCAATCACAGCACTTACATACTGCCGCTTCTCTGGAGAAACTAAATTAGCATCAGGAGTCAATACTGGAGTTACTCCCTTTGGAAAGGATCTACCTGTGAAGCAGGTGGAAAGAGGAGATTTCTCTGCAGCAGACTACCTGTTCCAAGGGATGGAAGAGGCAGTTTCTGGAAAAGGCAAGAGACAAATCTCTCTAGCAGGTGTACAGACCTTCACACTGAGTGCACTCCTAGAGAGCAGCTGCTTCCAAAACATACAAAAATTCTTGCCCTTCCAGCCAGGGCTGAGGAAAGACATCACTTAGAAGTGTTGGGCTCCTTTCTGCATCTGGGTGTAATAGTTAGTTAAGTGAAGACCCACTCTTCTCAGACTATTGCTCACAGAATCCTTAATTATTATGCTGACCCTTCCCTGAACCAGTTGCTGGCAGGTTTTTTTTTCCCCAAAAAATCATCTAGGCAGAATTAACAAAGGAAGAGAGACTTGAGTTTATAAAGGTCAGCTACAAAATTACACATTTGAATTACTTTCAAACAACTTCTGCTGAATAATAGATGCAAAACCCTAGTTCTGTGACAACAAGGGCATTGAAGACTCCACTGAGGCAACTGTATACTCCCCCATACACCCACTTTTCCAATCCCTAAACTCAATTTTTTTTTGGTTCTATCAATGTAATGTCCTTACTTTAACACCTATCTCCCCCCAGTCATGTAGAATCCAGAACATGTCTGAAAGGGAAGCAAAATGTCACCCCATTGTGCAGCCACATCAGATTCAATGCCAAACTCCAACTACACCTGCAACCTTGCCTTCCATGACGCACGAGCCACACAACTTTAGGAGAAGGAATGCTATGGATCATATACAAACCACCAGTATGACACAGTCCTACAAGTACCTCTTCCCTCTTTCTTCCCCACCTAATGGCTGGCACACATCACTATTAGGGCACACAGCAGATTGTAAAGGCAGGATTTGGAAAGAAGCACAAAACGAGAGCTGCTCAAAGCTCTCACAGGACATGTCCATGCATTTTACACCATGACTCCAGCACACTAGGTTCTTACCTCCTGGAAGTTATGCTGTGTGAACTTGTCAGCAATCCTCAGTAGTTCACGGCAGGAGTGAGTGTCAGCAAAAGCTCGGATGCCCAGGCAATTGGAAGGGTCCAACTGTCTCTTAAGGAACTCGCAGCAGGCCTCCTGGATCTCAGCCAGCTGGAGAAGGCAAGCAGCTGGCAACAAGGTCTGGACATTTCCCTCTTCCACAGTGATCTGAGAGGTGTATGCAAAGTCAATCAGCAGTTCCATGGCCCTTTCGTCGATGTCTCTGATCACTACTTCTGTCTGCCGAGACTCTGCCAGCTCCCCAGTGAACATGGCTCGGAAGTAAGGGCTGCAGGCTGACAGAATCACCCTGTGGGCATAGATCTTCTTTGCACCAACTACTAGCACCACATCACACAACTCCCGGTGCTTCCGGAGAAGGTTGATAACTTCCAAAGTTTGTCGAGGGTGCTTGTCAGAGATGTAGGGCATGCGAGCAGGCTGCGGCACCCCTTCTGGCAGTTTATTAGGATCTCCGAGTGTGCAACGGCTAGTCACATCCATTCCGGTCTCTCCTGGTCGAGTACTGGTACACCTGCAGTGGAGGAAGTTGTAAGACAGGACCATCATCCACTAATCTACCACCAACTGCCAGCCAAAGCTCTACGGCTTGTGCCGATTATGAGTGCAAAACCAGCAGTGCCTGTAGCTCCATGCTGGAATGTGCTTGTTTCAAGCACATGATCACGTGAAAGAGGAACCTGTCTCAAACCAAAGCTTACCTAGAAGTAAACAAATGCCAACCTGCAACAGGCTTATATTTATACCTATTTTTATATGCTTTCTATGACACACCACTGTAATATCCAACTACACATACATGTTTATTAACTGAACCTCATAGCAGCCTTGTGTGGTAAAGAAGTATTATCCCCATTTCACAGAGAGTGACTCAAAGCAGAGAAGATTAGCTGACTTGCCCATTCTCACTTTAGTTTTCTTTGACAGAGCTGGAGATGGATTTCCACTGCAGAGAATTCCAGTTGCACAACATAACCAAACTTCTCTGTTCTTCTACCTACATTTTTGATAGGGTTGCTCATCACTGTGATATCTGAACACACTAAACTGTCACAGACTTCAGTAACTTAAAATGGCCTGCAGCCTACCATGAGTATCTTTCAGGTCCCCAGAATATCCATTTAATCGTCACCTCTTTAGTTATTTTTTTGAATTATGGAGGCTTCTGACTCAATCCACCTTCCCCAACACATTTCACAGGAAGGTTAATCTTTCCCAAGAATGGCAGACTAAGAACTGCAGAAGGCAGTCAGGATTATCAGACCAATGAGGAAAAAGTCAAAACAAAGTATCCGTGACTATCGGCCCACCAAAAAAGGAAGAAAATAAAGTCAATACGGTAACTTTAGAGATGAGGAACGACTTGAGAATATATAAACCAAGTTTCTGGCACAGAGTAGGAAAAACATACTATCTCCCCAGCTCCACATGCAATGTTCTAGCTATCCAATGTCCTTCTTTACGAAAGTTCAGGTACCTTTCCTTTATCCCTCACATCCCTGAGCAGATGTCCACCCTGCCACAGCTCAAGTGCAACACCCTTCTGCACGGCAGCATGACAATGCTGACAGATGATGCTTCGCACCATGTATGCTACTAACTTGAGGGAACAGGAATGCAGTATTGCCCCGAGCCCTTCTACAGGGATGAACCAAGATGATGCATCTCATACCTCACTTTGCAGAGACTTCTGCCTACACCCCAGACTTCACTATCACGTTATGACTGAAATCAGTGCTAAACAAGAATTAAACTCAGAGTAAATAAGCAGATCAGCGCTCACATAACTGAGACGCCTTTTTGCATGTTCCAAGCACATGTGAATTTCTGCCACATATATGCACAATTATTAAAAAAGATATACCGGCACCAGTGACATACCAATTACTATGAAAAATAAAGAAAATAGAGGAAACTATTGACTCTTCCCACTTCAAAGGAAAACCATCACTTAGAGCAATTAAAGCACACTGAGCAAAATATCAGAATACTGATGGTTATGAATTATCCAGTGATTGCACTGGCCGTTGCAGATATACTGGAAGACCCAATACATTCTATCCATTGCCAGCTTCTCTGGTACACTGGCATTTGTGGGCTGTCACTACTTCACTTTGTTCATACTAAGAGTTAAAATAAATCTAACTTCATTTTGCCATTGCTCAATGTATTTTGCAGCATGCTTGAAGAATTAAGAAAAAAAAAAAACCAACCCTCACATCTTTTCCTCTCATTATTATGTCAAATGCACTTTCTAACCACAGGGAAACCAGTCTCTTTGCAGCAGTTCAAATTATTCACTTGCATCTTGCCCTGTTTTCTCATTCCCCCCACACCCTCCTCTTGATCATCATATTCAGATGTTTCAGACCATTACCTCTTCCTCATATCTTAGTTACACAGATCCAGCTGGGTCTCCCCTCTGGGTTTTGCTGCTTGCTCCTGTTCAGCCCCTGCACCTTAAATGCCTTAGGTTTTTATCCCTGCTCCGTCTTTTTTTATATCCATCACCGTTCTCTCCTTTTCTGACACCTCTGACAAATCCGTCTGCTGTTAAACTGCCTCTCACTCTCCTCCACCCGCTCTTGTCCCTCACAACCCAAATTCACCTTGTGGGGTTCAACAACCATTTTCAAAGCTCTGCGAAGTTCCTCACTAACAATGCAGCTAAGCTCTCCTTGCACCAGCATACACAAACTAAGTTTAATGGTACCCCTACAAAAACCCCAAGAAACATTGGCTGAAGATTAATTTACCTAATTGGCTTACCTTCACAGTCCTTAGCAGGTAAAGGCCAGAGGGTAAGTAATTTAATCCCTCTACTAAGAGATGGAGAAAGGTGGTAACAAAAATCCCCCTGTAGAGTCTAGCTCTTGCTAAGCAAGCCAAATGGATTTTATTGTGCATTAGGGGTTTCGAGCTATGTCAAACCAACCCCCGGGAGAAAAAAGAAAAAATAAGAGCCTTATTAAGACACATGCTACTGTAATAATTTTGAACATTTTGTCTTGACCAGGCTGTCAGTCAAAGCATCTAAGCACAGAACAAGCATTCTTCAAATAAAAACCCATTTCACATAACTACAGATCACAAGAGATGGCCTACGTCCAGGACAGGACGTCCTGTTGGAAAGCAGAACCCCTCTGTTAAACCTGTAGGCTTTCCTCAGAGATGACACCACTAAAAACAGCCCTAAAGCAGATATCAAAGAGCTTTTTAGACTGGCACAGATTCTAAGTACAAAAAGATTAGATTAAGGCTATGCTGCCACAAGGAATACAGTGTACCTTGTCAATCCCACCACCCAAGACTCTTTGCTGACACAGAGCAATGGGGTGAACCATCTTATGCCATGGGATTAGCTGGCCAGATTTAGGCAGTAGTCCTAGTCCTTCCTAGCCAGGACAGAACAGGATTTTTCTGCCCAAACGAGACTCTGCTGAACATGTCTTTAAATTAACTAACTGAAAAGGAGTCTGGTTAATAAGAACTGGAGGCATTCCTGCATTGTTCCCACCAGCATTTCTCTGAGTGCCTGCATTGTATACAGCCTCTTTCCTCCAGGAAAGAAAGTGCTGGTTAAAGAAAATTGAACGGATGGAAAAAAGGAGTAATAATCAAATTAGCACTCCTGACTCATCCATAACTTATCTCTGGGTAAGGCAGAAGCTAGTGATCAATGGACTTGGGAATTTCCATACTGGATCAAACCAGATGCTTGATGTTAAGCACTGTGGGTTGCTGCTATACACAGGCACAGAAGTGTGAATTAGAAGGACACCGTCTGATGGCATGTGTCTCCACGAGGATAATAATTTAACTGCATTATGTGTGCATTATGCATATATATGCATAGAGAATGAAATGATGAGTCAGTAGCTTAGAGGTGTGAAAGACAGAAGGCCGCGCTTGATTCTCACATGGCAGGCTAGCTGCCTCCCCCCACACACACATGCAAAGCTAAGAGCTGTTCCTGAATACTCGGGGTGATTAAGAAGGGTTGAGGATCGGGAAGGAAATGTGTATGCAAGGATAAAAGATTCACACTCAGCTATGCAGATATTCTGGGATTAGCTTCCATCAAAATGCAGGGCTGGGGAAATCAGCAAATACAATGGGATTAAGAAAGGGCTGACAAAGGATCAGTTTTTGTAGCACACTGCTGAAAAGTACAAATGGGAACACTGGCAGTCTGCAACACTAAGTCAGCTAAATAAATAGGTTGCTATGCCTCCATTTTATTCAGCTATGCCGGTTCCCAAAACTTTATTCATTAATGCAGGCATCTACGAGACATCCATCCTCAGAGCTTATAGAAGTTTCTTCCAAAGTTAAAAAAAAATGTCTAATAACACGTATCTAAGAAAAATTCTCTCCAATACTGTCATAGAGCTCCTTAACTTTCAAGTCAGAGCAGCCTGCATTTTTTTCTTTAAGATAATATATGTTTTAGCATGAGATTACAAGCAAGCTGTAACACAGTTCAGCAGAAAACAACAGGCTGACCTAAGGCCTATGAAACAGAACAAGTCTCAGGCTGAAGATATCGACTGAAATCCAAAATCATACATTGCTCTAGTGGATTTCCTTAGCAATGGATTTTAGTAGCAAATGAAAATAACAAACCAAACCAGTAATGATTTCCATCAATGCCTTGCTTTTAATCTAATGCATACACAAAGAAAACACTTCCTATACTCGTTACAGAACTGCTAGAGCAAACATCTTTGATGTGGCCCAGCCAAAGGCGATACCTTCAGCAACAGAAGTGACCACCATAACACCACCAATTAAGTAAATGGAAATGCTTTATTGTGAAAATCTATACTCTAGGAATTAGTTATCTAGAAGTGTGATTATTAGTAAAAATACCACTGGTTCCTTTTCTTATGTAGCCAGCAAGGTTTAGGTATACGTTCTCAATGAGGTTGAGCTATGCAAACAAGCAGATAAACCTGACTGCAGTATTATTTTACATTACTCAAAAGGAGAACAGCAAGGATCTGGTGTATATGTCCCTGTTTACATTGTTTAGTTTCATTTTCACTGACCAAACCCAGAAAACTCAGTTTCACCAAGAATGAGGATGTCCATACTCTGAAAGATGAGGTCATTACTGGAGCCTTCCAAAAACTTCCTAAGCCTTTAACAGTTTGTCTTGGGCAAGAGCTATGTCCAAGCAATTGGTTAACTTCCCTAGTGCACGCGAGGGTCCCAAGTGCACTATTGGGATCTGCAGCCTCTCCCCCTTGGCGGGGTCTGGCTGCCTGTGCTCAAGCCAGCTCAGATACAGCACTGCTGTAACCTGGGATCGGGCTGCCAGGAAAAAGCTGGGTGAGAAAGAGCTGGGAAGGCCTCCCCACTTTGCTTGGGAGCTGCTCAAGCCCTCGTCCCTGGCCTCTGCTATGTTAAAGGCACATCTGCACCTGACCATGTACCCCCCAATACTGACCTGCTGAGTTGGCTTCCTGGCTTGACCTCAGCCCTTCCTCATCACTATAGAGACTTGCCTGATCAGTACCAGACTCTTGACTGACCCTGGTCATCAGATCTGCTCTGTCCTCCTTGCTTGGGTACTGTGGGACTATGCCCTCCACTGGAGAGGTCCCCTCTGCCTCGCTTTTACCTTCAGCAAAACAATGTTCTCTCACTGCTCCCTGACAGCAAAAAAAGAATAGCCTGCCCCAGCTATCACTTCACTTCTAACGCAAGATAAATCCTGTCTGAACATCAATGCATTTTCTCTACTATTATCTGGACAGGAATAGCTGCAATACCTTTTCTTTTCAAATTGTACTTCCCATCCTCTGAATGCTGTACACATTTGATACCAACTCACCATGTTTACTAATATAGTACTGACCAAGTCTCACTCCCCTCTTCTTGCAATATCTTAACAGGACTCTCGCATGTGGTGTTAAACAGCTGCAGAGCCCTGAGTAAAAAGATAAAAGGAAGTGCTCCTCCATCTGCTCAGCTGGACTTCATAGGAAGATCTGTGAGCTTGAAATCCAATCGGAACCTTTTATCATTTTCTGCTAAGACATGCAGTAAAATAACAAACAGAAATTTTAACAATCCACACAGAGGCCCTTAAAACATGCAAGCATATTCAAGAACTGAAATCCACAGCTCACGACAGAGCCATGCTTGTCAGGCTAGACTGCAGCAATACAATACACCCAGCCACAGAGATCAGCTGAAAGGTTAGTTCAAAAGTAAAGCCACGTAAATATGTCAAACACATTATCCATGCTCAACCCTTGCTTGCCAGAGAGGGAGGGAAAACAAAAGGTACTGAAAGGTCTGGTCTGCATCCATTATCCAAATAAAATTAAAGAAAAAGTCTGAAATGCCAGGATCATCACCACAACAGAAAACCTCTACTTTAGCCCCATTCTGTTGCCCACCACTAAAACTATCCAGTCTGAGTGGCAGACAGAACTTCCATGATAGCAAGTCCAAGGCCACAAACCCACAAAAGACATAGGAACTTCAGCACTTCAATTCTCCGCCTCAATGCGACATGCAGAGAACAGCAGACATAAATTTAGGACCTCAATTTTTCCATTAGGAACACGAAAAACAGAGAGAAAACAAGAACACAAGCCAAGCTAATCACCAATTTTACGTCATTTTGCAAAAACATTTTTATAAATGGAGTACAACATTAGAACCTGAAAGGCTGTGGTTTTACATTGGTTAAGATTTAAACAGTCTCTGTTGTAGAAGACTAAGATGGAAGAGAGCTCATCTGCTATTTAATCCATCTTGGAGAAAAAGGAACTCACTGTAAAAGTCACATGCAGCTGTTCATTGTCTAAACCACATTTCTTATCTTGGCAAAAATACTGAACAACACATAGCCCCAGTGATGCCCATATCACGTCCCAAGGTATACTCATTAGCTTAACTGAAGCAGCGGCACAGTCTTTTTTTGTTGTGCTTGAGAGGTTCATTTAATTAAACAATATAGTGTCACTCTTCAAGGGTTTAAATGACTATTTATTTCTTACCTCCTTACACAGAACCCAGGCTAATGGTTTCTGCAAATGCTGTAGCTAGAAATGCTGTACATAGTCACCTATGGTTAAAATTCCTTGCCTTCTCTTACGTGACTGTTTACAGAATCATCTGTAATAAAGTTTCCCTACTTTCAACACCCTAAAGAGTGCAGAAAGACTAAGCAATTTTCATGAGTTCTCCTTACTTCATTTAGAAGTGCAGAACTTCAGGAAACTGCTTCCACACAGTATCACATACAGAAACATATCTGCTGTTAAGTTTTGCCATGGGATTGCCATCGGATAATGAAAAGCAACTAGACTAGCAGACAATCCTGTCTGCCAACCTGTCATCAAGCTGATTTACGTGACAATTTTTTCTCTATATAACAGATAATGTTTCTGACGTAACCACAACAAGAACTCCCCTGAATTAAACTTCAGATGCATCTTCAGCTCATTAGAACTGAGGCAGCTGGCATCCATAATGCAAAAAGGAAATCTCCTTTTCACCCAAGACCTCACCCCATCAAAGGGACTAAACTCCTTTAGTTAAGGGAAAAATAATGCCCCTTAGAAATCAAGTTTCAATTTATTCTCAAACAGTTTATTTAACACAATTTGAATACCTAAGTAATTAAATACTGAATTTTAAACATGACAGTAAATGAAGGAAGTAGGAAGGGGGTATGGAGAATTACAGTAACTTGTCTTCTGTACTCTTCCTAATAGCATGTTCATTTAAAGACATCTGGTCTTGTAAACATTGAAAACTAAATACATTTAAGTAAGGACTAAAGATGAATGCTTTATGTTCTAATTCTCCTAGCCAGGCCTTTAAAAAAAAAAAAACAAAACCAAACAACATTTTATGGTCTAGGCACTTATGAAACCAACTCACGTGATTTATCATATTTGGATAAAAGAAGGACAATTATTTTCCATATCTTACCTGCGCATTGGCTTTCCGTCCATGCACCGTGAAAAGAAACCTTCACCCTATGCTTCAAGACCTGATCCAAAAGAAAAAAAAAAGAAGAAAAAGGGTGATATTCTGAAGCAAGAGAGCCTTCTTTCCTCTCTTCAGTCCGGCTCTAGGACAAGAGAACTGACCACATCCATGTACTAATATGCCTTCAAGTTCTTATCCAGCTATAAAATTCACAGCCTAGATTAACGATGTCTGGATTACAGAGAATAAAGCAGAAGAAAATATAATCATCTTTAAAAGTAATTTCACCACAGCTGCATAATGGTTCTTTAGGAAAATGGAACACACACATCATAAAGTCAGTAAACTGTCTGCCTTCCTGAATCCCTAAAATTGTTCTACCAAAGGAAAAAATACCTCAAGTAACAGGGTGCTCACTCTCACTCCTTGCTCAGAGGCAGGAGGTATCTCACCCTCATACATTTACCAGAGATTTAAGGCAGGCTGGCACCTAATAAACAGCACAGCACTGCTCAACAGCTACACTGCAGAGCCAGAATATGATACAAGATAAAACTTGTGCCTGGAAATTGAAGATAACTATGTGCCCCAGAGGTAAGAGGGATGCTAATAATGGTACTACATCTGCAAGGATTAATGATGTTGCCTGATGCTCACTACGCTTCCACTCCAAATACTCATTTTCTGAGAGGAATAATAACAGTTGCAAACTACACAGTCCTTCCATATTCAACCACTAACTTCTGAGTCTAATATAGATGAACCCTTTTTACAAAGGCATCACTCATGCCGATTTCATTTTTAATGACTATTTGATCAGGAATAAATTTAATTCAATCATTATTTAAAGCAGTAAGCCTAACTTTTTGTCATGTATTAAAAGAACAGAAGGGTGTTCTGCTTCCATATTGATAGTCACAGACTTCCTCCCATCCAGAAATAGAGTGAGAAATGGGAAACCAGTGAAACTATAGCAAAAGCAATGACAGAACGAGACTGAATAACTCTTAAAATAAACAGAAGTAGCATTTAAAATAGAAGAACTTAAATTTAGGAGGAATAAAATCATTTTTGCAAGACTCAGATTGTCAGATTGGAGCCCTGCGTCCAACAATAATAAAATATTTTCAGCACAATTTAAATTAAGCTTCAAAACGGCTATAGCTTTATTCGGCTATGTGAAGAAGCACCGTATTTTACATGCAACATTCTCTAGGTACATTAGCACAGAAACACAAACAGAGCAGTTTGCCAGTTAATGAAGAATAAGCTCTGACTTGCTGTCTTCCACAGTCGCAAATCACTCAGGTTCATACTTTCCTGCAAATAAAGCAAGCCAATTCCTCCTGGTTAGGGCACTCCATGCCAATTTAAATCCCAACTATGACTGCCCAGCCTCTCCCCGATCAGACGCTGCTACCGCTCCCCTCACCAGCATCGAGGGGCTTCCCGGACAAGCGAGCCTCATGGCATGCAGCCCCAGGGAGCACCAGGTGCCCCACTGCAAAGTAGCATCTCCACAACTGCCCGTGCGCAGAACACACGCCAAAGCCGTCGAGAGCACTGGGCACATGCTAGGAAACGTGGACGACGCTATTCTTAGACCCCTGATTGCATCAGATTTAATCCCCTTAAAACCCATGGTAAAAGTCGTGGGGAAAAAAAAAAAAAAAAAAAAACAAACATTTTGGTCAGGGGGCCTTGATCCAGGGCTCTCCGCAGGGCAGCAAGCAGGTGAAACGACGGGTTTCCCAGCAAAACGCGGCCCTGGCTCTCGAGCACCCGCAGGCACAAGCAGGTTCTCCGCGGGCGGCTGCTCCTCCGGGACCAGCACCGCTCCCCTCCCGCCCCCTTCGCGCCCACAAGCCCACGGCGCACAGGGCACGCCGCCGATCGACCGCAACCGGCGGGCCCCCGGCCCGCAGGAGAAGGCCGAGGAGCCGGGCCGAGGAGCCGGGCACGCTCCCCCAGGCCGCCG
>NW_010973166.1:0-3617 GCF_000737465.1 Haliaeetus leucocephalus | reverse complement strand
GCTCCGGCCTGCGCCAGGAGGCGGCCCCGGCCCGGGAGCGCCCATCTCAGCTGGGCTCTGCGTGACGGCCGGGTGCAGGTGTCCCTGTCAGGCGGTGAAAAGGCAGAACGCCCGTGCCCTGCCGACGGCCCCAGAGGGTGACCAAACTCCCAGTGGTTGTGCCCACGTCCGGGAGAGGTTGTCGATAGGAGCACGTGTCCCAGTAAGGTGGCAGTGGCAGCTGCATGCCCGGGGCCCCGTGGGTCCTGTCCCGCCAGGAATAATCCTAGGCTAATCGCACTCCTCGCTCTCGACGGTTAAGAGCACCCGCGTGCGGCAGTGCTGGCTGGGAAACACGGCAAAACTCCTGCCCAGGAGCCCCCGACCGTCTTCATTTACTAGCACGCTCCAGACCTACAAAATGTAGGCACGCGTCACGTGAAAAGCGAGACGTTTTCCTACTGACCCACGTACTGCCCATCTCTGGGTAAGGAAGGTGCTGGGCTTTCTTTTAAGATTCTCGGCTGGTGAGGCACACGGCCATTTCTGTCTCGGTACCCAGCAGTAGCGCAAGGGAGAAAACAGCAGGCCTCTACAGGGCGAGAGTTAAGTTGGGTCAATCACGAAAGAGAAAGAATGAAATGCCTTGTTGCAAAGCGCGGCGTTTTGGCCCGTGCGGTTCTCTCTTTCGAGCAGAGGTGACTGTGGCTGCAGACGTACACGATTCTCTGATCTGACAGCTGGACGGCAGCCAGGTGACCGGGCGAGAAAGCCAGCCTTGTAAGGACCGTTGGGGAGCACCCAACGGATGCTGGTCCCGGCTTTAATCCCCTACGTCTCCTGGAGACGTTCCTGTTCCCTCTTCTCTCCTGGGCAGACCGCTTTTGGGGAAAGGCAGAAGGAGGCACACCAGTGCAGGTCCCTGGTGCCCCCCCCACCTCCTGCCAAGTCCTGGGCAGCCAGCTAGTGCAGGCTGAGCCGGGCATAGGGCGAGGGGGCACGCAGGACCGCCGGCCAGGTGTGGGTGTGCAGGTGGCTGATGGGCACTGCAACATGGGAAGCAGGGGCAGCGCCATGTACGAGGGGGAGTGTGTCAGTGAGAGGGCATCTGACGGTTCCCCATTCCTGCAGGCAGCAGAGGCTGCGGTGACTGATGGAGGAGCCAGCAGGGATTGTGTGCAGAGCTCCGCACCGACAGCAAGTGGTAAGGAGCTGCTGCAGCGTGTGGTAGGTGTGGAGGGACTCCCGGTCCGCAGGGGCTGGGGCTGCAGACCCTGGCCCCTGCTCTCCTTTCCACACGCAGGAGGAGAACCATCAGGAGCTGCACAGCGCCATACAGCAGCTCAACACTAAGGTTGGTGTCCTCTCCTCTGCCCATGACCCAGAGCTGCGCTGGCTGGGGCTGAGAGGTTGGGAGGGACCGCTGGAGGTCATCTTGTCTTGTCCAACCCCCCTGCTCAGAGAGGGGCACCTAGCGCCGGTTGCCCAGTGGCCGCAGGCAGTGGCGTGACTGGGGAGGACAATTTCCCCAGGACAGGGGGGCGTCCATCGCTTCGCCACGCCCAGCCTTGCCAGTCGCCCAGTTTCCCAGTAGTGCCGTGGGGCAGTGGGGGAGTGAGTGGGCACGGCCCCGGGGCTGGAGAGGGGCGAGGGTGCCAAGGTCCCAGCCCAGCCGCCTGCATGATGCGCCTGTGGTTTTGCAGGAGGAAAAGCCCTGTGCCCTGCTGGCAGCCTGGCTCAAGGAGGATGAGCAGGAGAATGAGGTAGTGCTGAAGGGGCCAGGGGAAAACGGGTGGGTGCCCACGGGCCCTGGGGTGGGGGGGTTGGAGGAGGGCCACAGCAGGCTCAGGGACTCGGACCCTTCCCTCTCCCAGGCGCTGCGTCAGGAAGTAAGACACCTGGAAGAGGCACTGGAGGAGGAAGAGGCCTGGTAAGCAGGGCCCCTCGCCCCACACGGGTGTCCAGGGGGGTCCCTGCAGCACCCGGCGCGATGGGGCTGCCAATGCTGGTGCCAGGGGAGCCCCATCCCTGCCTGGGGCGGTGTATGTTTGGAAGGGGACCCCCGGCGTGGCTCCTCCTACCAAGCCCTGTTGCCTGCAGCCACTATCAGAGGAAGAAGGAGGCAGAGACGCCGGAGACTGTGCTGCTGGAGGTGGTGGAAGCACAGCTGGTAAGGGGGAGAGCCTGTGCCAGCCCCTGCCCCACCAGCAGAGTGGGTCTCCCTGGGGAGAGGGGTCCATGGAGGTGCCAGCCACGCATGGGCTACGCCCCTGCGCAAGGCGGAGGCTGGGGGCACCGGGCAGCTCCAGCTGTCCCAGCCGTGCGGCAGTGCTTGACAAGTGTCCTTGCTCTGCGTTGACCTGCAGGAGAGGGATGTGCTGGCGAGGAGACGTGGCTTCTGTTGCTGGCTGCAGTGAATGTCCCCACTCGGAGTCTCGTGTCCCACCCTGCCGGAGGGAGCGATGAGGAACGGCTGGGGAAGCAGCCCGTGGGGCTCCCGGAACGGCCCCCTCCATCCCTCTTGGGGCTGGGATGCATCCACCCTGCCCTGTCCTGTGGGGCATACCTCTTCTGCCCCACAGGACACTCCTCCTGCTCTTGGTCGGCCTGGAGCTGGTTGTCGGCTTCGCAGTGGCTGCCGCCGTGCTTCACGCCTCATGCTACCACCCTGGGCTCTTCTGCCGCCTGCTGCCGCCTGTGCTGCCTGAGGAGGCCTACGCCGATCTGGCATATGCACTGGGAAAGATCCTCCCAGCGGTCAGTGAGGGGCGGCTGCCTTTTTGACCGCCCCTCCCAATACAGCCTTGTCTCTCTCCACCTCCACGTGCTCTGGGGTGTTTGTCGGGGAGCAGGGAGAGGGTCTTGCCCCGTGCGCCGGTCCCCACAGCCCCTCGAGGCCTAGTCTCATCCACTAGGCCCTGGGCGCCGCCACCCTGCCTGCTGCAAGCCAGGCCCCTGCGTGCCAGCCTCATCTACCCTCCCGCCGTCCCCGGAGTATCTATGACGCTGCATAAGCCGGTGGAACCACTGTCTTCTCAGGCCAGCGTAGTTTCTTTACTCCACCTTTTTGGCAACAGTTTAGCACCGTGCAGGCCAACCCCTGTAAGCGTGTCTGAGGCTACTCGGGCTCCAGCAGCCGGGGACACATTTACACTCAAGGTGGCAAGTGTTATCACCCGCAGCCCCCTAGACCCCCTGCAAGCCCTCTTCCCTTCCTCCCAGGGCCCCAGCCTCCCCCCCTCCCCAGGCTGCCAGCCCTGATGGCCCCAAAGCCCCATGGCCCCCTGTCCCCATCCCCAGCGGTGCTGGCCCCATGGCCCCCTGGCCGGTGGCACCCCATCCCGTGGGGCCCATTCGAGCAATCTCGGAGCCGGCAGCCCTGTCCCCCAGGCACTGACCCCACAGCCACCAGCCAGCACACCCCGGCTGCTCCCTGCCGGCTTCTCCAGCCGCTCACAGGTTTCGTTGCCGAGGGGAAAGGCCCTGTCGGAGGGTGGCACAAGGGAGAAAACAGCAGGCCTCTACAGGGCGAGAGTTAAGTTGGGTCAATCACGAAAGAGAAAGAATGAAATGCCTTGTTGCAAAGCGCGGCGTTTTGGCCCGTGCGGTTCTCTCTTTCGAGCAGAGGTGACTGTGGC
>NW_010973165.1:2335-6416 GCF_000737465.1 Haliaeetus leucocephalus | reverse complement strand
CGGATGAAATACCAGAGAAGCATCAAACCGAGTGAATGAGACCTTCAGAAATACAGGGTTTGGAATCCCTTGTAATGGAGTTAAAAGTAAAGGAACAGCATAAAGAAACTTGCATGGAACCATGCATGAAGTCTTATATCTGTGAACAACTTCCTCTGACATATTTATATCTTTCTTCCTGCAGTAACTGTTGGCTATATGAGTTGAAGGTCTTGTATCCAACTGACTGCAGGTTTGGCTGTCTGCCACTGTGACTTCCTGAAGCTGAAGGAACCAGATAGGACTTTCTTTTGCTCCAAATTCTTTAGATGTGCCTGTTGAGAGCTCACATTTTGAGCTCTGACAGTATTAGCATCTAGAGTATTTCTTGGTCTCCAGAAGTGTGTTCTGTTCACCTTGTGCAGACAGGTGTCTGCTGCAGCCAGGACATGAGTGGAATCTCTGCTGCATGAAACTTCATCAATCTAGTGTTTGATGTTTTGGTTTTAATTAAATATATTTTATGTACTAACAAATGCATGATGGTTAATAGCAGGAGATTTCATTTCACCTTTCTAATGTGAGACTTTTTTTCTATGCTTACAGCCCACCCATACAGATGCACAGCAAGTGCATCTTAATTACATTACAATAGACACAATACAGATGCCTCCTAGGAAAAACCTGAGTAAAGAAAGTTCCCAGGAGGGAAAGTAATTAAAAGAATCTGGCTTGATTCCGCTGAGAACCGAAGTATGCAGGGCTGTGCACCGGCTGCATATATCTGCAGGTAATGTAAAACAAAGGCATTTCTATAGATGAGTGCTTACATGGAAGGTAGACAAGGACTTGGAGATTGGCTAGTACTTACTTCCCTGGCAGGTACCACAGGCACAGATGTTCACTTGCTGTTTACCATTCTGAACTCTGGAATCTTTGTTTTCTTTCCCTCCGCACAATGCTGTGGCCTCATTTGAGAGATTTCTCAGTGGGAATCTGGCAGCAGTCTGCTAGCACAAGTTCTATAGGTTTGTGGAAAAACAATTTCTGTGAATTGTAAAAGTACAGCTGGCAGGGAAGGGAAATTGACAACCAGCTGTTACCTGCTAGCTCTGAAATGCTTACTGCATTATTAATGCAGAGCTTACCAACAGTACAACAATTTCAAATATAGATAAACTAGGCCGATGCTAGTAAGAAGTATTAGCAGAAGCAAAGCTGAAACAAAGATGTCATAGCATACTGGTAAGTTTAAAATAATACATTTGTTGTTAATCATAGAATCATAGAATGTTTTGGGTTGGAAGGGACCTTTAAAGGTCATCTAGTCCAACCTCCCTGCAGTGAGGGCATCTTCAACTAGATCAGGTTGCTCAGAGCCACATCCAACCTCAGCTTGAATGTTTCCAGGGATGAGGCATCTACAACCTCTCTGGGAAACCTGTTCCAGTGTTTCACCACTCTAACTGTAAAAAATTTCTTCCTTGTATCTAGTCTAAATCTACCCTCTTTTAGCTTAAACCTGTTGTCCTATTGCTACAGGCCCTACTAAAAAGTGTGTCCCCATCTTTCTTGTAAGCCCCCTTTAAGTACTGGAAGGCCACAATAAGGTCTTCCTGGAGCCTTCTCTTCTCCCAGCTGAACAAGCCCAATTCTCTCAGCCTTTCCTTGTAGAAGAGGGCGTTCATCCCTCCGATCATTTTTGTGTCCTCCCTCTGAACTCGCTCCAACAGTTCCATGTCCTTCCTGTGCTGAGGACCCCAGAGGTGGATGCAGGACTCCGGGTGGGGTCTCACCAGAGCGGAGCAGAGGAGCAGAATCACCTCCCTTGACCTGCTGGCCAAGTTTCTTTTGATGCAGCCCGGATACGGTTGGCTTTCTGGGTTGCAAGTGCACGTTGCCAGCTCATGTCCAGCTTTTCATCCACCAGTACCCGCAAGTCTTTCTCTGCAGGGCTGCTCTCAATCCCTTCATCCCCCAGACTGTATTGATACTGGGGGTTGCCCCAACCCAGATGCAGGACCCCGCACTTGGCCTTGTTGAACCTCATGAAGTTCACATGGGCCCATTTCTTGAGCTTGTCTGGGTCCCTCTGTTCTGCCAGTTTGTTGCCATGCACAATGTGGATCCCTTCAGTAGCTTGGCTTAAACACTTGGTCTACCTCATAGCTGGCCCCTGTCTCAGTTTCCTCTGTTACTAGCACATGGACATAATAAGCACCTGAGGCCTGCAGCCCCAGTCTACTTGCTGGTACAGACCTCACTTGTATGCATGCATGCACATGCTCCCACATGTGCACACAAAATCCTCTGCTGTGTGGCCTGGACTCCCCCTGGACTCCCCCGTTTCCTCTGGTAACCAACTCCCCCTGTTGCTTCACCCTTAGAGATGCACACACGTGCACCACCACCACCCCAGTCCCTCTATCAGGGACAAGGCTGACCAGACAACCCTCTGACCAGCAACCTGTTTTACATGTGAATGGAGCCCTTTATCCCCTTATTCTTCTATTTTCCGAGGCTTGTTCCTCCCCAAGCCACTCTTACACTGCACTGTCCCCATCTTTAGTTCCTCCAGTAAACATACCATATTAAGTTCTGTTTGATCCCTGTGCTCTTCCCCTGCATCCCATATTGAGTCCTGTAGCCCTTCAGTAGTAACCCCCCTGCAGTCTGTAAGAATGGAGAATGTCTGCTGCTGGCTTGCTGTGATGGGAGTCACCCTGGACTGTGGGGCTGGGGATCCGCTGGGACAGCCCTGGGAAGAGCCAATGCAGACACTCCATTCAGTTCATGGGGATGAGCTTTTTATCACATAACCTACCAGGGAACCACAGTTAAAGCTTTGGAAAAATGCTCTAAAACTAAGAATAATCGAAAGAGATTTTGGTAGTTGGATTCATTTGCAGGATAATCTTTTGAGGGCCAGCAACTTGAAATCACTCTGCCCATTTTGTTGATCTCACTCATGTTTTAAGTAAGCATGTGCAGAAGGGGGCTAAGGGGAGTAGCAGCCCCGTGCTCCCCACCCCCCCTTTGCAGCGTGGAGCTTTTTAAATTTTCTTTCTGCATCACTCTGTCCAGCTCCTGTTTTTTAATTCCTCCCTCTCTGTCCTGTTGCCCATGTGATTTTTTGCCTTTCTCTGTTTCTGGGCAGCTCTCTGTCCTTATTCATTAATTCCTCCCTTTCTGTCGCTTTTGTCCTTTCTCCGTGTCACTGTCTCTGGCTCCCCAATGACCCTATTTAAGAATTCCCCCCCCCCCTTTATGTATGTGTTGCTATTCCTTTTGCTTTCCAGCTCTCTTTTTTTTGGCTCCGTGTCCCTATTTCTTAATTTTTCCCTCTCTGCCCTGTAGCATGTAGCTATGCGGTTTGGTTTGTGTTGTTGCACCCCACTGCCGCCCCCCCTGCCCCAGCCCTTCCCTCCGTCGTTTGCTGTCCGGGCTTCCTGACCCTGTTGTTTCATTCTTCCCTCTCTGCCCTGTTCTTTGACACTTTTTTGTCTTTCTCCATCTCTCTCGGTCCAACTCCCTGCCCCTGTTCTGCTTTCCTCCCTCTCTGTCATGCTGCCTATCCCAGGTTTTTCCTGCATCTCCATCCTGCTCCCCGGCCGGCCGCCTTTGTCGGTCTCCGTGCCGCGCCTCCTCCCTCTTCGTGCTGCCTCTCTTCCTCTCTCCCTGCCGCTTCTTTCTCCATCCCTGGGGGGCTTCCTGTCCCCGTCCTTCTCTCTGGGACCCGCACCCTGCTTTCTGGTGCTTTGTCGCTACACCCCCGCTGTCCAGCCAGCTGCCGCTTTTCTCCTCTCTTCTAGTGTCCTGCTCCTCGTTTTTGGCAGCCTTCACCTCTGCCCAGCAGCCTATCGCTCCAGGAACCAGCCGACCGACCGTGCGTTCCCCGACGGCCCGACGAGCGTCGCTTTGGGACCGACTGCCGAGGTGTCCCAGGAGCAGGGGGAGCATCGGGGGGGCCCCGAACCAGACTCGCTCGCAGGGCTCGTTAGGCGCACGACTGAATAAACACAGGCCGTCCGTCCCCTTTGCCCTCTGGGCTGCGTTTGCGCTCCCTTTGCACGGGGCGAGGGGCCGCAAGGGAGCCCAGGGG
>NW_010973165.1:0-1588 GCF_000737465.1 Haliaeetus leucocephalus | reverse complement strand
GTGCGGTTGTCCGTTCGTCCCCGGGGATGCCGTTGACTGCAGCAGCCTCAGGCTTGCGTGGGCTGTCTCTGCCTGGCCTCCCTCTCCTCGCGGCGCGGGAGCACAGAGGGACAGGCGGAGCGCTTACTGGCTGTGGACGGGAGCTGCTGAAGCTGGAGAGGCCACAGAAAGGTAAAGAAGAAGAAACGGAAGGCCATCTGGCTGGCAGCTGCCTCCCGCTGCAGGCAAGAGAGAGCCTGCCTCTCTGGGTGTGGGAGGATCCCGCCTCGTAGTCCACAGCAGGTCAGACCGCCAGGGTCTGTATGCATGACCGGCAGCGGGGTACGGCCACGTAGTGAGCGAGCGAGCGAGGCTACGTGTCTAGGAGGCCTCATCTCGTAAGAGCTGCGAGGCGCTCGCGTGTTCCGTTATGTGGAGGACAGCCAAGCGACTGGAGTTACAGAAGAGGAAGGGAGGAGAGAAGGAGAAAGAAGCGTCTGAACTGGCAAGGTCTCCTGGCAGCTCCAAGAGCGAGAGCTGTGGTGAGTCCTGGGCCCTCGGGGCCCTGTCGCTCCTCTTGTGCCTCCCGGTCCCTCCCTCCCCCTCTCCTGACCCCCTCGCTTTCTCATGCTGCTGTGACCTTTGTTTGTTTGTTTGTTTGTTTATTTTGCTTCCCTGTGCCTCCTCTCTTCTGTCTATTCTCTTGTCCTGCTCCCTCTTCCTCCCCCCTTCTCTCTCTCTCTCTCTCATTCGACTGCCCCCCTTTCTTTTTCTCTCTGCATTCTTGTCCTGCTCCCTCTCCCTCTCTCCCCCCTGCAATGCTCCCCATCTTTGTCCTGCGGCCAGTTGCTGTTTTTTCCTTTTCCATCTCCTTGTCCTGATCTGCATCCGCCTCTTTCCCCGCCTCCCAATTTCTCTGGCCTGTTGCCCTGGCGTTCTTTTCCTCTCTGCGCCTGTACGTGCCGCTCTGTGTCCCTGCCTTCCTATCTCTCTTCTTCCTACTTTCTGTTTCTATCCCTTTGTCTTGCTCGCTGTTGCTGTTTATTTTTGTCATTCTGGATCTCACTGTCCCCGTCCTCCTTCCTGTTCATCTCTTACTCTCTGTGACCCTTTGTGCTGCTTCCTGCCCCTTTTTTATTCACCCTCCCTCTCTCTGCAGGGCTCCTGATACCTCACTTTCTAAATTCCCCAACTCCCTGTGCTTCTCACGGTCTCTGTCTGTCTGTCTGTCTGTCTCTCTCTCTTGTTCTCATTGTTCTTGTCTGTCGCGCTGTCTTGCTTCCTGTCCCGTCGTTTCTCGCTGTATCCCTTTGTCCCGCTCCCTGCTCGCATTCGTATTCCTCTCTGTCCTGAGGACCGTCCCAGTTTTTTATCTCCGTCCTGCCGCTGTCCTGATTTTTCCTTCTCTGCCATGTTCCCTGTCCCTTTTTCTGTCTCTTTTCCTCTGTCCCTGCTGCTTATTTCTCCATCTCTGTCCAGACCCCTGTCCCTTCCCCCCCCGCCCCGCCTTGCTGTCCCTCTGCCTTGCTTTCTTTTGCTATCTTTTCTGTCTTTCTCTGCCCTATTCCCTCTCCCGCCCTTTCTAACTGTGTCCCCCTGTCCAGCTAGC
>NW_010973164.1:0-1596 GCF_000737465.1 Haliaeetus leucocephalus | reverse complement strand
ACCCCGGGCAGGGCTGTCACCGCAGGCACCCTGGGCAGCCCCAGCAGGTATGGCATCCCCGTCTGCCCTGCCACCTCCGCACTCCCGTCCCCCCCCAGCCCCTCAGCACCTCCAGCACGTGTGGCTCCCCTGTCTCCTCCGTCCCCCCCAGCCCCTCCAGCATTCCCAGCACCCCCGTCCCCATGGCAGTTGAGGCATGTGGGCTCAGCAAGGACTAGCAAGCGTACCTGCTGCTGCCTGGGCAAGGCCTGCCCAGGAAATATAATCTACAGATAATTTCCCAGTGTCTTGGGGCCACCTCTCCCATTTCGCCTCCCCAGTGCGCAGCCCCATCCCACCGGCACAGCAGCTCACCCCTCAGGGATCATGCCCGCTGCAAGCTCCCCGCTCACCCGGCAGAGAGCAGGGGGACACCCGTGCTCAGGGCCCGCTCCCTGGGTGCTCCAGGAGACCCCTCCCGGCCCTCAGCCCAGCACATCTCCCTCTCGCCCGTGCAGGTCTGCAAATGGCTCCACACGGCGGCGGCTTCAACCCTGGCATCTTCCGCTTTCAGGGGGCAAACACCGACCCACTTCCGTCAGCCACCTTCGCCACTGGCCAGGGCGTTCCTTCTCCACCAGGCACTGCCCTCCGGGGACCCCAGGGCTGGGGGACCCCCCTGGCCTGGGCAGACCGACGGGCCCCCCAGGACCATCTGCAGCTGTTTGTGCCCTACAAGGGTCAGAGGACAGCGGCTGCCCCAGCCCCAGCGGTGCTGCCGCTGCCCCTCCCTGGCTACCACCACCTCAAGGGGCCATACGCACAGCACAGCCTGTCCAGCACAGCCCAACCCTTGGGGCCACCCCTGGGCAGCGCCAGCCCCCCAGTTAACCATACCCCTGAGGATAAAGGCAGCGGCCCAGGCACTGACATCACCCTGGACACCGATGGCCCCATGGAGGAGGGCGCCCTCCCGGATGGTGACATCTCCCTGGCCAGCAATGTCACCATGGAGGAGGACGCCCTCCCAGATGGTGACATCTCCCTGGCCAGCGATGTCACCATGGAGGAGGATGCCCTCCCATGCGGTGACATCTCCCCCAGCCCCTCTGCCACCCTCCATGTCCACGCCGCCATCAGGGACGACACGGCGATTCCAGCTGGCAATATTGCACTGCCTAAGGAGATGCTGCTGGATGGGGCTAAGAGGTGCTTAGACAGCTCCCCAAGGGCAGTGGGGATCAGCCAGGGGGGTCCCAGCTGCGTCCCTATGCCCAAGGACCCTGCCATCCCCCACCACAAGATCAGCTCGCGCACTCTGCCTGAGAAGATGCTCCCCACCGACAATGGTGTCCCCAGCACCTCCAAGGCCATCCTGAGCATGGAGCACTTCAACACCACCAGGGTGAAGCCTAAGGTTCCACAGCAGGATGCGGGGACAGACCTGCCACGACTCCAGGGCAGCACGTCCCAGCCCAACATCACGCTGGACGAGCAAGGGAAAAAGCACCTGAACGGCTCATTGCCAAAAAAAGGCGGCAAGCGCAAGGGTCCTGCACTCAGCGCTCCAGAAAGAGTGTGGGAATAGGCCTGCTCCAGGGATGAGATGATTTGGGG
>NW_010973163.1:0-600 GCF_000737465.1 Haliaeetus leucocephalus | reverse complement strand
GGAGTGGGAACACCAGACCTCTGGGTGCCCCCCACCCATAGTGGGGGGGTTCTAGGGAGGGTACCCCAACCTCTGGGTGCCCCCCACCCATAGTGGGGGGGTTCTAGGGTGCGATCCCAGGCATTTGGGTGCCCCCCACCCATAGTGGGGGGGTTCTAGGGTGGGTACCCCAACCTCTGGGTGCCCCCACCCATAGTGGGGGGGTTCTAGGGTGCGATCCCAGGCATTTGGGTGCCCCCTACTCATATTGGGGGGCTGGAGTGGGAACACCAGAACTCTGGGTGCCCCCCACCCATAGTGGGGGGGTTCTAGGGTGGGTACCCCAACCTCTGGGTGCCCCCCACCCATAGTGGGGGGGGTTCTATGGTGGGGACCCCAACCTCTGGGTGCCCCCACCCATAATGGGGGGCTTCTAGGGAGGGTACCCCAACCTCTGGGTGCCCCCCACCCATAGTGGGGGGGTTCTTGGGTGCGATCCCAGGCATTTGGGTGCCCCCCACCCATAGTGGGGGGGTTCTAGGGTGGGTACCCCAACCTCTGGGTGCCCCCACCCATAGTGGGGGGGTTCTAGGGTGCAATCCCAGGCATTTGGGTGCCCCC
>NW_010973162.1:0-1034 GCF_000737465.1 Haliaeetus leucocephalus | reverse complement strand
CCCTCTGTCCCCGTGTCCCCATGTCTGTCCCTGTGCCCCTCTCTCTGTCACTCTGCCTGTCCCCACTCTGGTTCCTCTTCCCTGTATCCATCTCTGTGCCCCTGTACCCATCCCTGTGTCTGTCCTTGTGTCCATCCCCATGTCCCCCGTCTGTCCCCCGTCTGTCCCCATGTCCCCCCATCCTTCCCTCTGTCCCTGTCTGTCCCCGTGTCTGTCCCCCTCCCACCTCGCCCCGCAGTCTTCGTCTGCCCGGGCACCCTGCAGCGCATCGGTTCCCCCACCTCCAGCCACGAATCCCAACACCAAGCCGGCGCCTGGTGCCGCGATCCCCTCCAAGCCGGCGACCGCCTCTACGTCATGCCGTGGGTGCCGTACCGCACCGACACCCTCACCGAATACGCCTCCTGGGATGACTACGTGGGCGCCCGCCACACCACCACCTACCGCCTCCCCAACCGCGTCGACGGCACCGGCTTCGTCGTTTACGACGGCGCCGTCTTTTACAACAAAGAACGAACCCGTAACATCGTTAAATACGATCTCCGCACCCGGATCAAAAGCGGCGAAACCGTGGTGGGCGCCGCCAACTACCACGACACCTCGCCGTATCGCTGGGGTGGTAAAACTGACATTGATTTGGCAGTGGATGAAGACGGGCTGTGGGTTATCTATGCCACGGAGGGAAATGGCGGCCGGTTGGTGGTCAGCCAACTCAACCCCTACACCCTCCGCTTCGAGGGGACGTGGGAGACCGGCTACGACAAACGAGCGGCTTCCAACGCCTTCATGGCTTGTGGCGTCCTCTACGTCATCCGTAGCGTCTACGTGGACGATGACAGCGAAGCCGCCGGCAATCGGGTGGCTTACGCCTTCAACACCCGTGCCAACCGGGGGGAGGCGGTGGAGATGGCCTTCCCCAACCCCTACCAGTACGTCTCCTCCGTCGATTACAACCCTCGCGATAATCAGCTTTACGTCTGGAATAATTACTTCGTGGTGCGATACGGCTTGGAGTTCGGACCGCCGGATCCGGG
>NW_010973161.1:0-1614 GCF_000737465.1 Haliaeetus leucocephalus | reverse complement strand
TCCAAAACCAGTGATCCCACTGATCCCAGTAATCCCAGAGCTCTGAAACCAGTGATCCCAGTGATCCCAGAGCTCTGAAACCAGTGTTCCCAGTGCTCCCAGTAATCCCAGAGCTCCAAAACCAGTGATCCCAGTGCTCCCAGTGCTCTCAGAGCTCTGAAACCAGTATTCCCAGTGATACCAGTGCTCCAGAACCAGTGTTCCCAGTGCTCCCAGTAATCCCAGAGCTCTGAAACCAGTGATCCCAGTGATACCAGTGCTCCCAGTGCTCCAAAACCAGTGATCCCAGTGCTCCAGAACCAGTGATCCCAGTGATACCAGTGCTCCCAGTGCTCCAAAACCAGTGTTCCCAGTGCTCCCAGTAATCCCAGAGCTCTGAAACCAGTGATCCCAGTGATACCAGTGCTCCCAGTGCTCCAAAACCAGTGATCCCACTGATCCCAGTGATCCCAGAGCTCTGAAACCAGTGTTCCCAGTGCTCCCAAACCAGTGTTCCCAGTGCTCCCAGTGCTCCCAGTGCTCCAAAACCAGTGATCCCAGTGCTCCCAGTGCTCCAAAACCAGTGTTCCCAGTGATCCCAGTAATCCCAGAGCTCTGAAACCAGTGATCCCAGTGCTCCCAGTACTCCAAAACCAGTGCTCCCAGTGCTCCCAGAGCTCTGAAACCAGTGATCCCAGTGCTCCCAGTGCTCCCAGAGCTCTGAAACCAGTGATCCCAGTGATACCAGTGATCCCAGTGCTCCAGAACCAGTGCTCCCAGTAATCCCAGAGCTCTGAAACCAGTGATCCCAGTGATACCAGTGCTCCCAGTGCTCCAAAACCAGTGTTCCCAGTGCTCCCAGTGCTCCAAAACCAGTGTTCCCAGTGCTCCCAGTGCTCCAAAACCAGTGTTCCCAGTGCTCCCAGTAATCCCAGAGCTCTGAAACCAGTGATCCCAGTGATACCAGTGCTCCCAGAGCTCTGAAACCAGTGCTCCCAGTAATCCCAGAGCTCTGAAACCAGTGATCCCAGTGATACCAGTGCTCCCAGTGCTCCAAAACCAGTGTTCCCAGTGCTCCCAGTGCTCCCAGTGCTCCAAAACCAGTGTTCCCAGTGCTCCCAGTGCTCCCAGTGCTCCAAAACCAGTGCTCCCAGTTCTCCCAGTGATCCCAGAGCTCTGAAACCAGTGCTCCCAGCACTCCCAGTACTCCAAAACCAGTGCTCCCAGTGCTCCCAGTGCTCCCAAACCAGTGCTCCCAGTGATACCAGAGCTCTGAAACCAGTGTTCCCAGTGATACCAGTGCTCCCAGTGCTCTGAAACCAGTGATCCCAGTGATCCCAGTGCTCCCAGTGCTCCAAAAACCAGTGATCCCAGTGCTCCCAGTGCTCCCAGTAATCCCAGAGCTCCAAAACCAGTGATCCCAGTGCTCCCAGTGCTCCAAAACCAGTGATCCCACTGATCCCAGTGATCCCAGAGCTCTGAAACCAGTGTTCCCAGTGCTCCCAGTGCTCCAAAACCAGTGTTTCCAGTGTTCCCAGTGCTCCCAGTACTCCCAGACCAGTGCTCCCAGTTCTCCCAGTACTCCAAAACCAGTGCTCCCAGTGCTCCCAGTACTCCCAAACCAGTGATCCCAGT
>NW_010973160.1:0-1629 GCF_000737465.1 Haliaeetus leucocephalus | reverse complement strand
TCTGAACTCTATTCTTGTTTGGTTCCACTATTGAAAAGTATGCATTCCAGTAACTCCACATTATTTTTGCTTACACTATTTGCCTGAATCTAAAAGCACATGAGTAGGAGAAATTCTGATAGTTCTTATAAAAATTAAAACCCACACTCCTCATCCTCTAAAGGCTCAGAGCTTTCAATCAACATTCTGAATAATGAAATCTTGCTATCTCACTCCTTAGGGAGGGGAGAGTCAATGGCTTCCCATGCCTGTCAAGTCAATGCTCCTCCTGAACTGATGCACACTGATGCTATACCCAAGAGAGATGCACTACTCTTCAGTAGGAAGCAAATTGCATTCTCCAGTAGGATGAATTTCCAGACTAAAGAACGTGTCTAATTTTAATTTGCTACACAGACATAATTGACTTTATACCAAAATTGCCATCATTTAATGTTTGTCATATTCAGGTCTCACGAGCAACCTGAGGAGTATAAATTACTATTCTCAGGTTTGATTTATTTGTATCTTTTCTGCTTACTACAAATGAAAGAGAAAAGTATTTGGCCCATTCCCAGGATGCATGTTGAGTCATTCTGTGGAGGCTGTTTCACGTGTGACATATATCAGGAAATCATGTTTGTACTCCGCATTTATTCAATGCTACCTGCAGAGATATTATATTATTCCTGCAGCTGATACTTTAAACAGGAATACCAAGGTGCAGTTTTTTTGTTTCGCCTCCAAATTCTTCCATGCTTTGGCTCTTCACCGCAGCTCACTACACTTACCTACTGCTCTTCAGCTTTCTGTTCTGCACACATTAACACCTAGTCATAAAAGGCTGTGCAGCATCAATCGGTGCTCCAGCACGGTCACACTCAAACATTGTGTGGTTCTTCCTACCACTTCAAGGAAGATCAGATGTGTTTTGATACTTCTGTTCTCATTGTATCAGCAAGGCTTTACTCTCCTTTCTTGAAAGCACTCAACACTAAAGATACTGCTTGGCTCACAGCCACGTGATCTCATATTGCAATCCTGAGAGAGAACATATGCACACTAAGGATTATGAAAAGTAATGACAGAGATAACAGTTGCTCTAGATCACAAGTGGCACACAGGAGAAGATCTTTCTTTTAGATAACAGTGGGTCAAGATGAAACACTAACTTTCTTTTTCCCCCTTTTAGAACTTACATTTTAAGCCTTGTGTGCTGCCTGGGATTCATCCATAATTATATCCCACTAAAATTCCACTATACTATCAAGCTGCCCTAGTTCTCTGTTTTGTGGCATGTATTATTGCTGTGCCTATTAAACAACTCTTCTGCTTTGAGACCAAAAGAACAGGCAGGAGGTACAAGGCAGGACTTCTGAGAGATGTCACTAAAAACCCTTGACTTACTGCATAGGAATTGTGAATATCAATTATTTACAAAGGTCTAGGGAGTACCAGGTTATACATACTGCATAGAGAGGTTTGGGAATGGGAATACGGCTCAGCACAAATTGAGAGCCACGTGGTAGTACTTCCTGCTGGAGGGCATATGTCATCTCCACATGGCAAGTCATGAAAGTGTGAAATAGGATTGTTGCGATCTCCTGCCCCCCATTCTGAAATAATGATAATGAAAATAATCTATTCCTC
>NW_010973159.1:0-987 GCF_000737465.1 Haliaeetus leucocephalus | reverse complement strand
GCGCCGCCGCCATATTCCCCGCGCATGCGTAGAGCGCACCCCCCCGCAAAATCCCTCCCGGTGCGAGGCCGCGGCCCAGGCCCGGGTCTCGCCGCCGCCTTCCCCGGTGCCGGTTCGCCCCGGGGAGGGGAGAGGAAAGCCGGCTTGATCCCCGGCCTGGTCCCCGGTCCCGGTCTGACGCCCCCCGGCCTCACCTCAGCGCCGCGGCGAGCGCGGTGGCGAAAAAGAGGCGGGCGGGCCCGAGCGCCGCTTTATATACTCGGGCGGCGGGTTTTCCCCGCCCCTTTCTCGGAGCCGGCCAATGGGAAGGCGCGTCGGCAGAGGGGGGGAGCCGACCAATGGCTGAGCGCGCCGGGGGGAGCACCGAGAGGGGGAGCGGCCCCGTACGGGCGGCGCCATTGTTTCGGGAGGGAGGGGGGAGAGAGCGGGGTCCTCCGGGAGGGGGGGTGGAGGCTGCGGGTGTTTCCACGCGGGGACGGGGGTCACGCGGGGGTCCCCGGGGGCGGCCAGGGGCGTCACGTGCCTGGGCACGTCACCCGCGTGTCCCCTGTGTCCCCACGGGTGTCACTCGTGTGTCCACGGGTGTCACTGGGTGTCCACGGGTGTCATTCGTGTCCACGGGTGTCCCTTGATGTCACAGGGTGTCACTCGTGTATCCACCGGTGTCCCCTGTGTGTCCACGGGTGTCACCTGTGTCACTCGTGTGTCCACCAGTGTCCCCTGTGTCCCCACGGATGTCACCAGGTGTCATTCATGTGTCCACGGGTGTCCCTTGATGTCACAGGGTGTCACTCGTGTGTCCACCGGTGTCCCCTGTGTGTCCACGAGTGTCACCATGCGTGGACACGTCACCCGTGTGTTCCTGTGCGTCCACGGGTGTTACCGGCCGCCGACACGTGTGTCACCTGTGTGTCCACGGGTGTCACCTTGCCTGGACACGTGTCACCCACGTGTTCACGGGTGTCACCGTGCGTGGACACGTCACCC
>NW_010973158.1:6051976-6083255 GCF_000737465.1 Haliaeetus leucocephalus | reverse complement strand
GCAGGGGAAAGAAACAGAGGGGAGGAAGACACACAAGGATGGGTCACTGTCCTGGTTTCAGCTGGGACAGAGTTAATTGTCTTCCTAGTAGCTGGTACAGTGCTATGTTTTTGAGTTAAGCGTGAGAAGAATGTTGATAACACTGATGTTTTCAGTTGTTGTTAAGTAATGTTTAGTCTAAATTCAAGGATTTTTCAGCTTCTGATGCCCAGCCAGCGAGAAAGCTGGAGGGGCTCAAGAAGTTGGCAGAGGACCCAGCCAGGGCAGCTGACCCAAAGTGGCCAGCGGGATATTCCATACTGTGTGGTGTCATGCCCAGTATATAAACTGGGGGTGTTGGCAGGGAGGGGCAGATCACTGCTCAGGAACTAACTGGGCATCGGTTGGCAAGTGGTGAGCAATTGCACTGTGCATTATTTGTATATTCCAATCTTTTTACTATTACTATTGTCATTTTATTAGTGCTGTCATTATCATTATTAGTTTCTTGTTTTCTGTTCTATTAAACCGTTCTTATCTCAACCCACAAGTTTTACTTCTTATCCTGATTTTCTCCCCCATCCCACTGGATGGGAGGGGGAGTGAGTGAGCAGCTGCATGGTGCTTAGTTGCTGGCTGGGGTAAAACCACAACAGTGACGAAGAGCAGGGCCAAGCTAATGCGTGTAAGTAAAATGCAATAGCATAAGGCCATCATCAGTACCTAATAATTTTGGTATCCATTTTTACTGCCTACATTTAAGATTTGGAAAGGACTTTGGCATGAGCATTCTGCCTATCACTGCTAAGCAGTTACAAATCATCTCATCTACAGACTGCTTAGACAGCTCTGTTTCCAAATACCTACAAGTCAGGCTGCCTCTCCTTCTCAAAGAGCAACTCAGCTCCTTCATTCTTTGAGCAATTGCTTCCCTGAAGAGAGCAAATTCTCACACTGTAGATATCTAGCATACTTAAGAAAAAACTCATATATCTAGCAATCAATTTATTGAGCACACTGAATAAAACAAGCTTCTGTTGAAGGAAAAAAAAAATCCATAAAGTGTATAAACAAATCTGGTATATCCAACACAAAAGAAGACAGCAGTACATACTCATATAAAATTGCAGAACAATATTCTCTTGAGAGAATAGATTACACCCAGTCATGAAGACATGGCAAATTCCCACAATATATTCAATTTTAACTTCCCTAAAGAGAAGATTCTTCAAGTTGTCTCAAAATTCACTTTTTCTGCAGTGCTATGAACTATAGCAGGACACTGGCTATTGTTTTTAAATCTGTTAACCATTTGGCACCATCATTGTTGTAATAGTAATTTCATGATGAGCAGTACAGCTGAAACCCATACAGCTCCAGAATGTCTTTTGAAAGTATCATAAAGAGAACAGGTGAAAAAGCTAGTAGTACTTTTTAACATCAAAAAGGAATTTTGCGAAGCCAAAGTAAGTGAGAATTCAGGAAAAACTGTAGGCTTAGATGAATACAGCTTGCAGTGCTGAAAGAAATAGTGTCTTTTGCAAACTGGAGAACTGACTGACAGTCTAGAGACTTTGCCTTCTATGGATGTATCATGCATACTTTCTTACAATTACCTTTGGCTTAAGATAGAATTCCTACAAATCCCTGTGCCTGAGGCAACCTTACACACCAAAATCACAGATTAGTAAGCTTTGTAAGTGGACTTACGTGAATCCCATTTATACCGTCTGAATTAGAAGATCATGCTGCTACAATCTCATTTTTTGTTGCCTGTGTTTGACAGGGTTTTGTTGCAAGCCTTTTTTTTTTTAGACAGCTTATATTCAGGAAGTTTAAGAACCTAACATGCTCCTCTTCTGTATCAAATTGATAAATCAAGGTACAGATAAATACCTCTAGAGCTTTACCAATTCTCAATATCTCTCTCTGGCTGTACAGATCATGTTCACAGCAAAAAGAAGGTAGCAAAACCAAAAGTGTGACACAAGACATTGCTGAGAGAAGACTAATCTTCATTTCTCCTTTAGTCCTGCAATTAATGTTAGGTTACTAACCCCATGAGGGATTACTCTTCTCCATGCAAAGCAGTAAATGGCTTTGGTAAGACTCTCTTAACACATCAACTCCTGCAGGAGTAGGATTTCATTTAAAAAAAATACTCAGTTGCTGATCCAACTAGTTCCAAATGCACAAATACAAATCAAAGTCTTTAGTCCTCCTGATTCATCAGTGAGTCTGTGCTGCTCTCCATAACTCAGCTTAAACAATAAGAAAGCGAACTAGCAATCTGGCGAGCTTACGTGTGCTATTCAGAATTCCACGGATACAAGCTTCACTCTGCTTTTACCAGGCAAAATCACAACTAGATAAGACACCTCTAAATATGTGAATATAATACAGAGCTTTTAAACAAATCTGAATGGAGAATGTTCAGAACTTAGGCAGACATCGTAATTGCCACACTGTGCTTACATATTTCACTGGCAATTTCCATGACTCCAAGCACATGCGCGTATCAAAAAGTTAAAGACTGTAAAACAATAAAGCAATACGTAGTTTGAGAAAACATAACTGTTCTTTTAAAAATCAGACAGATAGATGTTCCCAGGTACAGTTTTCTATAGTTCAGCCAGCTAGCTATCTAACAAATAACTGTATAATATGCAATGTTTTCAAGTGGACGAAATCATGGTAATCTTTAAAAACAGACCTGGAAAGACTCCGAGTCCTTTGTTCACTTCAAGGCTAATGACTAGCATCCGAGCTGTGATGCTAAAAATCTGTCGAGGTGCAAAGTTCAAACCATCTGTTACCTGAAAGTTGAAGCCTCCAGACATTGCTCCTGTAGAAAACAAAAACATGAATTTATTCTTGTATTATTCTGTTTGTCATCCAAAACATACAAACATACACTGGACACCTTCTGCTCTTAGCTACAGTGAAATATATCCAAAGTCATCCTGAAGCAATTTTTGATCAGTACCTTTGTATCTTAAATAGAATTAAATAAATTAATAATGTGGAGAACACCTTCTGAAGGAAGAACTACTGGCTGTTGTTTACACTGAAGGCCAGACATCCCTTAGATGTAAATCAGCAGAGTGCCCCTTCCTTCCTTTCTTCACTGACCCCAGTGGAGCTGAAACCAAGTTAAACTTGGGGAGACAATGACTCCCAGATTTCCTGCTCCTTTTATCTTAGGAGGGACCAAAGCCCTTAAGCAGTCACATTTTAGCAAAGAAGGAATCTGGGGAGAGAAACAACTAGAATGTTCTTTCATTTTGATTTACATTTAAAGGACTGAATCAACTCTCAGGTTGTTTCCTTTGCCTCTTCACTCTGCTTCAGCTTTCCTGAAGAGCGTATGTTGTCACAGCTTAAACTATTTCAGAGGTTATGTGTACTCATAATAAACACACATTTTTTTCTTTAATCTTAGGGCCTGTACGTACTTTGGCACAAGCTATAGCAAAATACCTCCAGGAGTCTGAGTGGATTCCTATAAAAATACGTCTCTCGGAACTGACTTTCTGCTTTAAGTAGAGGCTCCCCAGATTTTTTAATTAGGTAGAAAGAGAGAATGAAAAATTGAAACATTAATTGTTGCAAACCATTACCATTGCTCTTCTACTTGCTGTGCCCATTTTAGCCATGAGATACTGCTAGATGAATATATATCCTGAAAGTGAGAGAGTGCCATGTACTTTCATGTAAAGATCAGCACTCCTTGCCTAACTATAAATTAACATATCAGAAGAAGCAAATATGGGTTCTGAGATAATAGTTAACAACTCCCCTAGGCAATGCTCTTATATCCAGCCAGGCACTGAAGCACCTCTGGGACATCATATTGTTTTTATTTTAAAAGTTTTTATTCTCTGATGTTTTCTCTTGAAAAAAATGCACAAGTAGGTGTACATTTAAAAAGGCATTGAGGAGTCTACCCTTTGCCTCAGGTTGGAAAAAAAAGGCTTACTTAGCCTCACCTCATTTTTTGGCTAATGCAGGTCAACTGCTCGATTGACACAGACATTTTGTCATTGGCAGAGTCAGGAACAGAACTAAATCCTGAAGTGCTGCTTGGGTGGAGCATGTATTATTTTATCGCAATTAATTTTTAAAGGCATATCTGATCAGGGGTGATAAAAAGGACACCAGAAGGAGGATTGTAAAAATTGCACTGAAAAGACACTGAGACTTCAGAACCAACAAGACTTCAGCTCAGTACTGGCCTAAGGAAAACACTGGCAGGGTTTAAGGGCAAACCCCATACTGTGAAAACAGGATGGGAGCACCCTGGAGTGAAGCAAGGGTGGAAAAGGGAAGGAATTCTTGCACTGAAGGAGGAGTACAGAAAAGGAAAGGTATGTTCTGCTTCTGCATTTTCGCTGGTGACAGAACAATCAGGCATTATAGAGGAAACAAACACAAAATTTAAGGGAAAAACATGAGAACAATGAGATTTGCAACTCGCAGCACAGAATAAGCAGCATAATGCAACTCACAAGACTGAGCAAAGATGAAGGGAAAATTTTATGAGGTCTAATGTTAGAGGCATAAAAGCAAAGTATGGTAGTACTTCCTTTGGCAGTACAAAAGATCCCGAGGATGGAGAGTCACTGCCATGTACAGATGTAAAAGATCTGTGGTGCCATGAGGAACAGCCACGGGATGGAAGAGCTGGCTCAGCCAAGAAGATGCTGCTTTTCCCCTTGAAAAGGGCAAGAGTGAGTAGGAAGAGTATACGCCAGGCTGTAGAAACCATGAAGTGGGGGTACTTCCCAGGAGGAGCCAGAGAAGCTAGCAGACACTAGAAGACTGAAGACGAGGGACAGGGCAGCTGAAGAGAAAAGGGGTAAAAAACTGAATGACAGTAACCAGATAAGGAAAGGCCCCAGGACAAGGCTGGAGCAAGAAGGTGAGAGTAACAAGTACATTTCTAGCAACAGCCCAAAATGAAGGAAGAAAGAAAATCACAGAGTGAGAAAGGAAAAGAAAGAAAATGTCCAAAGTACTTTCTGAAACACTGGAGGCCGTGAGGCTGAGCATATGACAGAGCCAGAGCAGCTGCAAGAGCTGACACATGACCTGGGCAATTTTACATTTCAAATTTACTGTACAGCCCACACTCCCACTCACTGGAGAATGAAATTTGTTGTTCGTTTTACTTTTATTAATCAAGATTCACTTCCTAAGACTACAGATGTGCACTTGCCCTTTCTGGAACACAGAGTGGATTCATTTCCTCACGCTGAGACTACCACTGTCCTGCCACCATAGGGGTTTTTACAAGTCAAAGTCTCCCTTGGAAAAATTTCAACAGCTTGGCTCACTTTTGCCATGCTCTTGACCTTTCATTTCCTGTGCAAATTATTTGAGCAGGATACTTACAGGTCACCAGCAGCTGCTTGTAAAGCAATTTCAGCAACACATATGCACCCTACAAGACAGTGCATCGGAAGTCAGAGTGCTTTAACCTGCACCAAGCCTCATGAAGACACAGCATAGATCTGGAATGACTGCTACAGCCAAGGGAGTACTAGAAATAATTCCAGCCTGCGTTGGGGCTGGCAAGGGAGTGCTGCACCTCTACCATCTCCTTCCCCAAAACTGGTTTATTCCTTCTTTAGCACTTCCTTTCTTCTTTCAGCTGAGGTAACACAAAAATACAGTTAGAGCAGGAGAAAAGCAGCTATTGCCCTGTAAAAGGCCCACCTCTTCCTCTGGCTGGAACCCCACTGGGATGTTCATTCCTGCATCTTCCCAGCACTGCTACTCAAGGATGCATGAAGCTGCCCTGACTTCTTTTTTTTTATTGCCCACACATTCTGTCTGTAGCAGCAGCACAAATAACCCCATCTCTAGCTCTGGCCACTGGCAGAAAAAAAGAGACAATGGTTACAGCTGAATTCCTTCACAGCCTGAAAGGGAGGCTGACATCACACAGATGAGCCATAACTTCATTGCCCAGAGCTGCTCAGGAACACAAATATACTGCGGCAGGTATCTGAGAGACTGTTGGTCCCTGAATAGCTCTACACTGTAGCAAGACAGAAAGGCTTCAGGAGATTCTCAATGACAATGGTCAAAAAAATAGATTTCTTTCCTCTGAAAGCTGCATGGCAATGTTCCCCTACTGCAGACCTGTATTCAGAAAGAAGGCTGCTACCAGCTGAACCATCAATACACCAAGGATTCTTGGTGAGCACACATTTAAGTACTCGTCAGACCCTCTCCTATTTAGTTTGTGACATCATGTATCACATAACCGGTGCTCTGAGATTTTTGTGACATTACAAGGAGATCTTCAAAGGATGACAAACACAAATATACTGAATAGGAGCAGTATTTTGGTTAACAAATGTGGTATTTTTGAAACCACATACCATCATGTACAAATACCAGCTGTCCTTCAGTTATATGAGCCTGGGTAAAACTAAGGATGCTCTTGTTGGGAGAAGACTTCAGAGCCAAGTGCCCATTCCTAGGTGGAGTAATGGAATATATCAGTTCTGATGGTGAGGAGTCCTTGTCTTCCGCACAGAGGTCATCAATAGTTATTTCTGTGATTGAACCCACCCACACCTAGAAAAGCAAAAATAAAAAAATTATAGTATTAAAGAAAATGCATATAGGAGAAAATCAGGGGAAAAAAGAAAACTAAAAAAAAAAAAAAGAAAAGAAGAAAGATTTGTGCTGTGCAATACTAGCAGCTATGAGAAGTTTCCTTACTGTACATCCAAATCTCTAATGGACTGGAACAGTTCATGCTGGCAAATGGTTTTCAAAAAACAAGACCACAAAATAATACAAGTAAACACACCCTACACCAGTTTGAGTTTTAGAGAGCTGCAGCACGAGTGCTCTATTTGTCAGGCACTATCCAAACTCTTACAAACATAACAAAATTGTATTATGATAACTGAGTCAAGGAGCTCCTTTCCAACACATACACGTGAATATTAGTGTCATGTACTTCACAGCAGGCAAGGCATTCAATATGGTCTACTTTCACTAGCAGAAAAGAAAAAAGAAAACAGCCCAGGGACAGCACACTCTCCAAAATGGAACACTTCTTGTAGCTGCATCATTTCCTTCTAACAACATGCACTAAAGGCCCTTTTTTAGTGCACCAAACAACCCACAGAGGTGCTCAGTCCAGTGGGAGATGAAGGACTCAACACCTCCAACACCTGCTTAGCACTTTGCAAGGTCATGCTTCCAGACAAAACAGCTAACTAGTTTTTAGAAAGATTGTATAAAACCCATTACTTAACACTAGTAAATCTAAATGCATCTTTTTTTTTTTTTAGCTTAAGATATGCACAAACTACAAGATCCTTCTTTCAAGCAGAAAGGACTGCTGCGTGAGCTTCATCCATATCTTATTGGATAATTTGTTTGGAAAGGATAAGCAACAGCCCATTTTACTCTTCATCTTTATTATATCTACTTGGAATTACAGACAAAAGTACTAAGACTAACAAAGAACAATACATATTTATCTCAACCTCAAATGAAATTCCCAAATATTCAATACGATGACACCAATTCTTCCCATGCAGAATTTATATCATAGCATACAATCTTAAGAGCCTGAGCCTTTAAAAACCTCCGCTTCAGCTTCAAAACACATACTGCATCATCCCTTCCTGCCTTCCTAGGATCTTAGTACACTTAACAGGTATCTGGTAGTAACATTACACCAAACAGTTGAAGAGAGAACACAATCCTTGAAAAAGGGCATTTTACCTGTCCCAAAACCAAAAATCAGCAATCACAGATTTTTCCCTAAGTATTAATTTTACTTTTTAATAAAAACTATGGAAGAAAACCTTTTCAAGCCACTGGGATTTTTGCCACAACACTTCAAGAGAGGAAAGATTTCAGACTACATTGTGTCACAAAATATGTGCCATGGAAAAAGGGATACTAAAATGAAATTATATCATAGGATCATAGAATGGTTTGGGTTGGAAGGGACCTTAAAGATAGATCATCTAGTTCCAACCCCCCTGCCATAAGCAGGGACACCTTCCACTAGACCAGGTTGCTCAAAGCCCCATCCAACCTGGCCTTGAACACTTCCAGGGATGGGGCAGCCAGAACTTCTCTGGGCAACCTGTTCCAGTGTCCCACCACCCTCACAGCAAAGAATTTCTTCCTAATATCTAATCTAAATCCACCCTCTTTCAGTTTAAAACCATTACCCTCATCCTATCACTACACACCCTGATCCTGTAGGCCCCCTTTAAGCACTGGAAGGCAGCTATATAGTCTCCCTAGACACTGCTCTTCTCCAGGCTGAACAACCCCAACTCTCTCAGCCTGTCTTCACAGTAGAGGTGCTCCAGCCCTCTGATCATCTTTGTGGCCCTCCTCTGGACTCCCTCCAACAGGTCCACATCCTTCTTATGTTGGGGGCCCCAGAACTGAATGCAGTACTGCAGGTAGGGTCTCACAAGAAAGGAGTAAAAGGGGACAATCACCTCCCTTGACCTGCTGATTACACTTCTTTTGATGTAGCCCGGAATACAGTTGGCTTTCTGGGCTGTGAGCACACATTGCTGGCTCATACTCAGTTTTTCATCCACTAATATCCCCACGTCCTTCTCTGCAGGGCTGCTCTCAATCCACTCATTGCCCAGCCTGTATTTGTGCTTGGGATTGCCCCAACCCATGTGCAGGACCTTGCACTTGGCCCTGTTGAACTTCAAGAGGTTCACACGGGTCCACCTCTCAAGCCTGTCAACGTCCCTCTGGATGGCATACCTTCCCTCCAGCGTGTCAACCACACCACACAGCTTGGTGTCGTCAGCAACTTGCTGAGGTGCACTCAATCCTACTGTCCATGTCAATGACACAGATGTTAAACAGCACCGGTCCCAATACCGACCTCTGAGGAACACCACTCGTCACTGCTCTCCACTCAGATATCGAGCTGTTGACCACAACTCTCTGAATGCGACCATCCAGCCAATTCCTTATCCACAGAGTGGTCCATCCATCAAATCCATGTCTCTCCAATTTAGAGACAAGGGATGTCATGTGGGACACTGTCAAATGCTTTGCACAAGTCCAGGTAGATGGCATCCGTTGCTCTTCCTTTATCCGCTAACACAGCAACCCCGTTGTAGAAGACCACCAAATTTGTCAGGCACAATTTGCCCTGAGTGAAGCCATGTTGGCTGTCACCAATCACCTTCTTATTTTCTATGTGCCCTAGCATAGTTTCCAGGAGGATCCACTCCATGATCTTGCAGGGCAGAGAGGTGAGACTGACTGGCCTGTAGTTCCCTAGGTCTTCCTTTTTTCCCTTTTTAAAAATGGGGGTTATGTTTCCCCTTTTCCAGTCAGTGGGAACTTCACCGGACTGCCACAGCTTCTCAAATATGATGGATAATGGCTTAGCCACTTCCTCCGCCAGTTCCCTCAGGACCTGCAGATGCATCTCATCAAGTCCCATGGAATTGTGCACCTTCAGGTTCCTTAGATGGTCTCGAACCTGACTTTCTCCTATGGTGGGTGGTTCTTCATTCTCCCAGTCCCCACCTTTGCCTTCTGCGTCTTGGGCGGTGTGGCTGGAGCACTTGCTGGTGAAGACTGAGGTAAAAAAGTCATTGAGTACCTCAGCCTTCTCCATGTCGCAGGTAACCAGGTCTCCCGTTTCCTTCTGGAGAGGGACCACATTTTCCCTAGTCTTCCTTTTATCACCAACACACCTCTAGAAACTTTTCATGTTGAACTTCACATCCCTGGCCAGATTTAATTCCATCGGGGATTTGCCTTCCTAACCTGATCCCTGGCTACTCAAAAACAATTTATCTGTATTCCTCCCAGGCTATTTGTCCTTGCTTCCACCCTCTGTAGGCTTCCTTTTTGTGTTTGACTTTGTCCAGGAACTCCTTGTTCATCCATGCAGGCCTCCTGGCATTTTTGCCTGACTTCCTCTTTGTTGGGATGCATCACTGCTGAGCTTGGAGGAGGTGATCCTTGAATATTAACCAGTTTTCTTGGGCCCCTCTTCCCTCCAGGGCTTTATCCCATGGCTCTCTACCAAGCAGATCCCTGAAGAGGCCAAAGTGTGCTCTCCTGAAGTCCAGGGCAGTGAGCTTGCTGTGTGCCCTCCTCACTGCCCTAAGGATCTTGAACTCCACCATTTCATGGAGCCAAGGCTGCCCTTGAGCTTGACATTCCCCACCAGCCCCTCCTTGTTGGTGAGAACAAGGTCCAGCATAGCACCTGTCCTTATTGGCTCCTCTATGAAGTGGAGAAGGAAGTTGTCATCAATGCATTCCACGAACCTCCTGGATTGCTTATGCCCTGCCGTATTGTCCCTCCAACAGATATCAGGATGGCTGAACTCCTCCAGGAGGACCAGGGCTTGTGAATGTGAGGCTGCTTCTACCTCTCTATAGAGGGCCTCATCAGCTGGGTCTTACTGGTCAGGTAGCCTGTAGCAGACCCCCACTATATATATGTGTTTTCTAAATAGATAAAAAGGTTTGAAAAAGAAGTTGTATTAACATTTTATAATAGAAAGTATCTTGCAACCACGAAATAGCTACTTTCTCCCTTGAAATATGTATTTCACTGTAATGTAATTACTACTATTGAAGTTTGATAAGAGACACCACCTAAGAAAACATAGGATGATAAGTAATAGCAAAGGCTGACTTATTGAGCGGCACCAAATAAGCACATCAGTGTCACTGGTTTTGTACTGAGACCCTTTAACTCATCTCAGTAGCACTTGAGTCAGATTATCCTACGTAGAAAATAAAAGGTCACACACAGAATATGCAAAAACATAAGAAAGGACTATGCAAACATGTTATTACAAAGGACTCATTAAATGCCCTAGAGTTTCGAAATTTTTTTACTAAAGGAAAAAATGAGCTTTTTTTCTATAAAGCCAGTGTTTACTTCTACTGTTCCAGCACACTAACACACAATGCTTTTTAAAGTACTGTACATGACCTGCAACATGATCCTTGAGGAATGAAAGGAGATCCAAGAGCTGAAAAGGGCTGCAGGGAAGCAGACACTTACAATTCTGCAAATACTGTACAAGTATCTTATTTTCCACATCTGGGATCAAGTCCTCCTTGAAGAGCACCAGAAAACTGTATCTGAGCTTCCAGGATGTAGCATTACACTAATTTTGCATGTGCCTAACACATTCCACAGGCATGGTCCAAAAAAAAGGTTCATGGTTCATGACACTGCCCAATGGGAAGTAATTCATTCTGCTTTACTTACAGCATTCAGCTTCTCAGTATGTCCTTGCATGCTACATATCCTACCAGACACTATATTCGTGGCCATTTTAATACTCTGGTGAGTGACTGATTTAAAGAAAACAAAACGAACAAACAAACACAAAAAATCAGTGGTGTTTTTTTTTTAATCTAATTCTAGGAAAACACAGACCTCTTGTGGCAACAGGAGGATACAGTCATTTCACAGCATCGCTACCCATAAATACAATTAACATACATAAATGCAGCAAATAATGCCAGGATAGTGATTTTCTTAAAAATATCCTATTTCCCTTCCCCATTCCCACCCCAGAAAAAAAAATTACCATAGAACCTGTGGAAATTTTAGGATATTACACCTAAAATGCTGTATAGTTTCTAAATAAACACATCCCTCATGCACTTAACTGTTCTAATGGAAAGACTTTAAATTAAATGCAAGGATTACTAGCATACCTTACAGAAGCTCTCAGGACAGTAAAACTTTCTGCACCTCATACGTTACAATTAATGTAAATACTTCAGCATGTCATAAATTCTCAGCCAAAAAAAAACCCAACTCCCTAAAAATTTCACTTACTTTCATTTCCTAGGGAAAAATCAGAAACAACTCCCAAAATGTTTGGTTGTTTGTCCTCCTGAAATTCCCCCATGGTGTTCATAACCTTCATAACAACAGACAAGTTTGTCTGAAGAAGGGATGTTATGGATGCCTCAGAAGTGAGGGAGCTAGAGTTGAAGGACTCATTCAGCATGTGTACACATGCCCAACAGTTTCCTGCATTTGGCCAGAAGCCTCATGACAAAGGCCAAAATTAACTTTCATATATCCACACCAACCTCACTGGCCACATAATGCAGGTCTTTACAGAGGCTGTTTCTCAACAGCAGATGCCATATGCTAATCTATTTTTTAATTGTTCAGCAGTTCTTTCTCACTCTTTGTATTGAGATCTGCAAAATTTCTGAGGCGCTAAGCTTCAGTCAACTCAAATGGTCCTAATGGACTTCAGTTTTCACAGTACTGGTCCCTCATTTTATACTTTTGTATATTTTGTACATTTCCAACCTTTCAAAAGATATAAAAGAGCTACTGCTTTTAAAAAAAGCAACACACAGTTTATTACTCAACATTCACCACTAGCAATGTCCTTGAAGAGCACAGACTGCTTGGCTAGAACGTGGAGCCAGCAAGTTATCACCCTACACAGGAATACCCAGCTCATCTCGATATTTAGCGGAACTAAGAAAAACCCATTTTCTCCCACCTACTTTGGATGTGCAAGTTTGTTTTGAAGAGGATCATCTCAGTTTAATCCTCCCAGAATGTAACTTGACTGCTAGATTTGTTTTAGTCTGCGCATGAACCCAACACATGTGTGCATATTAGTACCCACTCATGACAAAAATAAAAGTTATTTCTCAGCAATAGCTTATGCATGACCAGCAAAACCACAGGCACAAAGGCAGCATCCTGGTTCTGGGTATGCAAACTGCTTCCCTAGCAGAGAGGACCAACTTTGGCTAGGTTAAGCTGTGTTATTATTGTTCTTGGGAAGCCTAGACTTACAGATATTTAGAAAAATCCATATGCTGCACTGCAGTGCACCGCACAGCCTCAGTTCCGTTAACTGACTGCAGTTCAATGCCAGCAATGCACCAGAAAGGAGACAGAAAATTTCTGACTGGACATATATCCCTTTTGTCTGTGACTAGACAAACATTACTGGGTGCTGTGCTGATGTCTGTAGAGTACCATTGTAATTAATTTAACCAGGGAAGGTTTTACTCTGTGAAGCAAGTCTGCCCTTCTGCCAGCAGTCTCTGCACAGGGCAGGGTGTCTTGTGTTGTGGGCATCTGCAGATTATCACAGACTACCTGCTGTCACTGTGAAGCTGCACAATACTACCCCTATCGCTGTTTAAAAATTATGTCTTTTCTCATGTGAAAAGGCTAAATACACAACACAAGGTTATGATAATCTTTACAGCAAACCATCTTCCCTCTGCAATGCACAACTAAATATGTAAAATTAAATGCATGTTTTAGGTGCCACCAATTTGTAAACTGCATCATGCAGCACTAGGGATGATGTAGCCTCAAAATAACCTGCTTAGCTTTTTTCAAACCTATTCCTAAATATCTTCTCTGTCTTGACGCCTCTTAGCTGGTTTACTGTGACCACAGGTTCATTAGCTGACCCATATCCATTTTGTTCTGCTTTTCAGAGTCACCCGATTTGTTTTCACTCATCAGATCTCAGATTGGAAGCCTTTACATGTGGGGACTTTTTGGCTTACATGGGCACAGTATCCATAATGAATTGGTTCTGATTACTGAGTGCTCTTATTATAATACAAACAAATAACAATCCTATAAATAAATAAATCTGAAGAAGCACTGACACTGAAGTGACAGTAGTGACTTTTTTCGAAGATCATAAGATTAAAAAGCCAGCTATGGTTATTAAGAGCAAAAGGTAGCATCAGTCAACAATTTTTAAATTTTCCTCAGGAAGGGGGGGTGGGGGTGGGGTGGGCAGAGTTAGCATCAAGTTACCACGTCTTTTTTTTAGCCCATGGTATCATACAGTAATAACTTCAGTGTCTGCACTAATATTTTTATGACTGCTAACACCCTAGGTTTTCACAGATTGCATTGTATTATTCTTATCAGGAACTTTTAAAGAAAGGAATATTCCTGTTTCGTATCATAAATATCCAACACGTAGTCAATTCTCTAATTAAGTGCCAGTGAGAATGCTGCTCTTTTCTCTCATCCCATCCCAGTGGGAATCCAGAGAGGAGCAGGCAGCAGACTACACATCAGCAGGTCTGACCCTTCGGTACACTTAGTGGCAAGAGGCACAGGGTCTGAAGGCTGTGAAAAGACAACAGTGAGATGTTTGCACCCTCATCATCACTATTCTTGTTATTTTTCCAAGCTACACTATTCATTAACAGTCTTGAAGATGACCTAGCAAACAACACTAAAACACAACAACAATCCAAGTGCAAGCCATCCCATGCCACAAGCCCTTTCAGTCCAAGAGACTTAATGTATCTTTAAGATCAAAAGAAAGCTCAGTCAGCCCTCTAGATAAACTTTACAACAGCAGAAGATGTTCCTCATAATGACTAGCATCTCCCTAAATACACATTACCCACGTACTACCTCCCTTCAGTAACGTTAATTTATTTAAATCCCATGACCACCATTTATTATATTGACTATCCCACCAGATACAAACTTAATACTCTGTTAATGAAGGTGCATTAAATGGTATCAGGTTAGAAATAATTTTAACATTTCAAAATGTTGACAAACATACCCGAAGAATTCTGTTAACTTTTATAACAGGAGCTTCATCATTTACTGCAGTAACTGTTACAAATACAGTTTGGGGCAAACTTTGTTTCCACAATTCTGTGTTATTTACTATCACAGTAAAGCTGTCCATCCGTTCCTCGCTGTCATCGTGAACATAGTAGATTAATTCTTGTTCCACCTGAAAAATATAACAACCTGAAAAATTAAAATGGCTAAAAGAAAATGAATGCCATATTAAAAAACCACAAATATTCAAGTGTAGTCAAGCCCCTCTGTATTTATTGCCTCAACTGTTTATGACTTCTAAGACTTTATTTATGCTCCTATCTGATCTGTACCTCTATCTTTGTTCTGTCCACAACAGCAAATTTTACAGCTCATCTGTCCATTCCTCTAGCCAGAATATCTTATTTTGCCAGTCTTGACATTCCCCCTTCCTCCTGAAAGGAAAATAGAAAATCCAGTCCCATTATATTTACCACAGTTTTTCCTGGAATCTATAAACTGAACATAGTATTAGTAGATGATGACTTATGACACAGTTTTGCTTCTTAGAGCTAAAAGACTGAAAATTAGCTTATCATGCACACACTGGCTCTCTGTGAGCAAAGACATGACCTAAAAAAATAATTTTTTTCCACTTTCCTCCTTGATCAATCTGCACACCATTTCCTCTGGTCTTTTCAAAATGTACCCGCAGTCTTGTCTGTCTTAGGTTTCCAGACCATCAACAACTCTGCCTACGTGTGAGTGGCCCATCAGTCTAGTGTGATTATAGCACATTAGTCTGTGTGATCAGTGAAACACAAGGAAGTGATGTGGTTCACCACAACAACAAGGCACCCTCCCTCCCCACCCCAAATGACCAGCTAGCAACTGCAGAAAGATCTTTGGTACAAGGCCAGAATAAAGCTCAAACGCATGCATCGCACCACCTCCCACCAAATCATCCCATAGCTTTTAGCAATACAAAGAATTAATCATGACTACAGCAAAGCAGATCTAAGTGCATTACCTGTTTTCTGGTAAATGTGGTTAACTTCATTCCAGGAACACGAGAGTCTTCAACAAACCCATGTTTTGGCTGCTCAGTTAAAATAAATTCACAGCTGAGTCCTGCAAAGTGTCTACTAGAAATTTTTAGATAGTCTTCCTTTAGGGCTTTTGAGCCCCCTTCAATTACTGTGAAGTTCTGTACTTCCAGTGGAATCATCCTGGGGATGATGTCTACAGAGATGTCTATTCCACTCACTGTTCGGACACCATTAGTCACATCCAGAGAAAAACGGTCATCTAGTTGGTCAGAAACTGTCTGCACATACTGAACTTTGCCCTCATCAACATCTTGCTGTGTGAAGCTCAAAACTGGCCTTTGGTCAGCACCGAGATAACTTTCTTCTGAGGAAAACTTCCGAATGTATCCATGTAATGGAAGCTGTCTTACTGTGAACACTATCTCAGATGGAGAACTGTTTTCATGAACAACCTTAAATTTAAAAACATACCCCAAAATTATTTAAACAGAAATGGGAGAAATTCTATAATTCTCTTCTGAATTCTTCACTTTTAACCCTGGGATTATCTTCCTAATTAACTGGCATTCCACATTTGGGTTACACAGTTCCTAACACAATACAATACTTTAAGTAGACGTTAAATAAACACATCATGGGAGTGTTTTGTAAATTTTGAAAAGGAACACACTGTGGAATTAACTAACAGCCTAAGAACTGTAGACCCCTGCCTGAAACAACGATTTCAACAGCACAGCCATGTGCTGCCAGAGTACCCTCACAGCGGTTACTGAAAGGCTACACACAATGGGAAGGAAAGTATTAAGCAAAGACAAATGACCTCAGATTTGTGACTTGGTGGTTTTAAAATTTTGGATGTAATCCTCAGTGTTAATCGGGCTAGCTCCAAACTGAATGAAACAAACCCCTTTCTTCCTTGGCACTTCCCACCAGCTCAACTAAGAATGATACATGAAGTACCAACAACTGTCACAACTAAAACTAACATACAAATGCAGCGTCTCAAAATCTTAACTTTCTCAAGCACCAATATGCAATGGAGTCAAGGAATATAGGCAGCCATCTTCTTTAACATAACCAGTTTTCCTTTCTAGAAATGGAAGCTTGCTAGTGTCAGTCTCTCCAGAATTAAGCATCCAGAATGCATTCATGTTAGTGAGAACTAAAAGAAGTTAAAGAAGAGAGAGACTAACCACACTGCAATGGCTGAGAAAGCAGTGAAGAAAACTTGCTACAAGATTGCAGCAATGGACAGCACAGTTAACTTACTTGCAGTTTTCCTTTACTGATTTTAACTGGTTTTCCTTCTTCAACCAAGAGATTGTTTTTGTTCACAATCCTTGGTGGCCACTGATGACCTTCCAAATATATGCGAACATGCACTCCAGCATCCAGATGGACTTCTCTAGCATGGACTGTAAAGTTAAATGTGTCAATAAGGTTGTTGCTGTCATCATGCCTGTAGGTCACATACCCCTTTATCAGATCAAACTGAGTAAAGGAATCCATCAATAGATTATTTACATATATTCTTCCATATTTTGGGAAAGAGAATATCTCATATGTAAGCTCATGATCATTTCTTATGTCTTGGTTTGTAATAGCACTTAGGTTAGCTGTTGTAACAGTTTCCTCTTTTCCTTTTTGAACCAACAAGCCTGTATTATTTGCCAACCTAACATAAGGATCAGTGGCACTAACTTCTAGAAGCAAAGAGGTATAGTGCTTGCCATCCGTCACAAAGAGCACAAAACGCCCAAAATCTGCACCATGGTGTTTAAACAGGACTTGCTTTTGCTCCAGGTCCACTTGTTTGAATTGGTAGAGTCTGTGCAAAGTATCATTTGTTAGCACCAAGTCCCCATTGGAAATGCCACGTCTAGTATATAGCAACTGTCCATCATCAAAATCAGAATCAGGATCATGATAGCAAAGATCTGCCAAAGTTAATAATCGCTGCCCATTTCTCACTATGTTAAACATCTTATCAATTACACGTACTGGTTTCTCATCATTCTTCAGCTGGACAGAAATGTTGAATCTAATTTCTACTGACAAAGGTTCTACTTCTGGATCAAAGTTTGCCAACTTTCCTGACTCTTCACTGGAAGCTCTGACAACAAATTCATCAAATGCTGTCTCAGAATCATCATGCACATACATAAGGCGCTTATCAGTTATATCTTTGTTAGTGAAAGTGGTGAGATTATCATTATTCTTGAATGAGGCTGAAAAATTAATCAGTTTTAATTTCCCATGCTTAGGAAACTGTGCAACTTTATATTGGAAAGTTTTATTATCCAGTGTTTGCACAAACAATTTTGTGCTTGTTATTAACTCTCCTTCACCTTCAGTAACAGTAAGGCCATTGTTAGTCAAAATAATGTTTCTGAAATCTGATTTGATGTAGACTTCAAAGTCATATACATTTGATTCCAGATACTTTGTAGAAATGAGGAATCTAAACGAATCACGGTTGTCTTCATGGTATCTGCTGATTACTTCATATGCCACTTTTTGATCAGTAATATCTTTCTGGCTAAAGACGGAATCTTTTTTCAAAGGCTGGTCATTAAGCAGTATCTGTCCATTCTTTGGTAGGGACAGCAATTTAAAATGAAGCTCATCTTCAGGTATTTCTAGATCCACAATCACAGCAAAAAGATTATCTGAATTCAAGTACTTCCTTTTTGTTTTTTCAATTTCTAGAGGAGCATGTTTCAATAAACTGTACCTTAACCATTTCACTTTGATTGGAAACACATGCTCTTCACTGATTCTGTTTCCTATGCTAACTTTGAATTTAAATTGGTCAGTAACATTTTCCAGCTGAATTTCTTTGAAAGTGCTACAGTATCTCACACGGCTGCGCTGAACAGAGCGTTGAGAAAAAGAGTTGACTTGCTTCCATTCCCCCCTTGAATGCTGCCTTTGAACTTCCCCAAACTGGGGTGCCTCTGTGATCTCATACCGTATCTCCAGCTCCTGGAGATTAGCATTTGTTTCAACTGCCAGATGCCTAGGTGTGATCAGAGCTGTAACACCTTGACGTAGTTTTATTCCTGAGTTATTGACAACTCTGTAATCCAAAGGAACTGCCATAACACGTAATACAACAGTGTTGCTCACCTTCTCACCATCACTTGCCCTCAGAACAATCCTTGAGTTCTTGACACCTGTGTGGACAAAGAAAACAGTGCCTCCTCTTAAGTCCTCATTAGAAAAAGTAGTAATAGCTTTTCCAGGATGCTTTGAATTTTCTAAAAATCCTGCATCTGCATTCAGATTTCCAAGTACTGAAAGACTGAGACCCGCAGGATCTGTATCCTTATCTAGAACTTTTATCAGATCATTAGTCAAACGTTTCTTTGAGTTCTCTAAGAGAAGAAGCAAGTTTCCCTCAGGAAGCGTGATCTCAGGCGCATCATTTACTGGAGTGACAGTAATGTGAAACACATGCTGCTCATTTCCTTGCAAATATGGAGGTACAATCTTCTCACTGCTGGTAGAAATGGAGAAATTAAAACAATCGTAAGTGTCCTCAGAGCCATCATGGACATAAATAATCTTCCCTTGCCACACATCCTGCATAGTAAATGTATTTACCTCCTGCACTGGTTCAACATCTAGTTTCAAGTCTCCATGAGAGGGTGGTTCCTTTATTTCAAAAAGAATTTGTGATTGATGAATCCCTAATTTCTGAAAGTCTATATTGCCTTTAATATGTTTAGATTCGAGTGAAGCTTGTCCACCCTCTGGCACAATCAAGTTACTTAGAACTAAGAGGTGGCTTTTGTCTTCCTTGCCCAGAGAGACAGAGTTTTCAGGGGAAATGGCAAATGTTGGGGCTGCTTTCACAGTAGGGCTCTTTAAAGCCATCTCTAAAGAAAGATTTGTATTAAAAGCAGTCTTCGTTTCACATCCAGCTGATATGTCCTTTGTCACCAGAACATTCTTCAGTGATTTCTTTTCTGAATTGGTTTTCAGGTCTCTTAAGCAACCTTTGAAGGATCCTCCTCTGGCATACTTCCCAGACACCGAGATTAGCTCTAACTTAATCACTTCTGACCGTGTACTGTCATCTATACCACCTACAAAGAGAGACCCCTTCAAAAGCGGCAGCTTGCTGTGGGGAGGCAATGATTTTTTCACAGTTTCTTCATCCAATGTCAGCTGCAAATATTCTGCAGTAAATTTCAGTTTGATGTAGTGCCAATGACTATCATTGACTGACCTATGAGAGGAAAGCTGGGTTCTACTTTTATGGTTTCCAACATAGGCTTTAATTAATCCATCTTCCATTTCCATTGCAATGAAATCTCCTGCTTGCCCAGGATGGTAAAGCAGCAGGCCACGTGCAGCTGAGGTTTGCAATTTATACTCCAGGATTCCCTCATCATCAACATTCCATGATGGGAAAGAAACATAGGATCTGGAACTGAAGAAACTAATGGGTTCATCTTCATCTGCAAAGAATTCATCACTGCATCCCACCAAAACTTCATGGACATTTTTAAAGCCAGGAGAAGGTCTCAGAGGCATCAGAATGTCTAGCTGATTGAACAACACATCATCAATACATCCTCGGAAACTAGGTAGCGCTCCAACAAGGTAGGGAACATCAAGTTTACTAGTACCACCTATGTAGAATCCATAATCAATATTTAATTCATAGAGAATTCCAGGCATTTTTGCACTAGTTCTATCATGTTTATCAATTACCAATGTGACATCATCATGTTCATGACGTAGTTCAACCAGGTGCCAAGCTAAATCATTCAGCTGAGATCTTTGCTGAGAATGCAGTACTTGTTCCCCCATGCCAAAGTTAATTCTCAACTGCAAGAGACAGAATTTTAACTATCAAAATCCAAAGTGGTATTTTTCATAATCAATATATTAAGATATATTTAATACATTAATTTTCATAACTTTTCATATTAAGCACATAATTTACAAAATATAATTGAAAAAAAAATCCCACTAAAATTTTGTGTAGGTTTACTTGCCATCACAAATATGACTTGAATAATTGCAGAAGAGGGAATAGACTCCTCTGCAGTTCTGCTAGGACCAACAACTCCTGAGAACCCAAGTGACAATGATCTTTCAAGAACTTACCTTGCAGAAAAACTATTGTTTGGATCCAAACATTTTTTATGATGCTAACATCATCAAATCTGAAATTTTGCCTTTACTGAACCCCATGCTTTGAACACAATGATCTTGATTTTAAGATCTAGAGATCAAAAAGGCTTTTAGAGGCTGATTTTAATAACTAGCATTGTAAGAAATAAAGACCATCTTTTGAAATTATCAATTGTATTATGTGATTTTTCCATTTTTTAAAAAAATAAACTTTCAGAATTGTTATAGGTAACAGCTTAAAGGAAAACACTAAACAACACAGGCTACACATATCTTTTTAGCTATAATTATAAACCATACCTGTAAATTTCCTGAGCGTAGCTCCATTAAGCAATAATCCTTCTTCCCAGCTGCAAGAAAAAGCAGTCCATGTGGCTTGCTTGTTCGAAACCGCAACTGTAAGGATGTCTGAGAGGATGCTTCTGCCATGTTCAACTCCACAAAGCTATCACCATAAAATGATACTGAAAGAAGGAAAGGAAAACAAACAGGAGATGTAGTCACACAAAAAAATACCTTTTTCTTATCTACAGCTAAATATATATAAAAAAACTTATATTAACTCTCTATATACTTATTTAGGTATCAATGAAAATAGATCTCAGATATCAAATTCACCAGTCCAAGCAACTGGGTAAGAGCCCAGTGGCCACACCAGTATGGATAAGCAGTAAATATAGCCCAATATTCTACTTCCGACAGTGACAACAGGGAATCCTAAGAACAGTGCAATCATATTTAATACTTTCCTTCAAATACTCTTCCAATTATTTTTTTGTTTCAGGTGTTTTCCTGAGCTTGCCACAGTTAGTCTATTTTGTAACTGCCAAAGGATTTCTCTCTGAAGTACTCCTTTATTTCCTCTTTGGAAACATCTTCATCTTCAACATGCTCTTCTATCTCTGTCAGAGACATCCTTTGTCATCTCTGATGAGAAGACCCACAGGTCTCCTGCCACCTGTGTGGTTCTTTCATATGTTCTCATCCATCTCTTTTCCAGGCTGAAGTGCCCTCTTGTTTCCTGTATGCAGCCTCCAACCACCTCTGCTGCCCTGCTTTGCAGTCACTCAGTTCTGTACAGGCCACCTTCACCCTCTCCTCTCCTCTTTTCTGCCTTGAAGAACAGTAACACCAGCAAACTTTCTCATTTGACTACTCACTGGCTTTACCATCCCCATTATTACTGCACTGAATAGCACAGATCCCAAGACCAAATCCTCAAGAACTCTGCTGGTTAACTTTCCTCCTACGCAAAAAAAGAAAAATATAAAAAAAAAAAAAAAATCAATCATTTACCCGTCCTCCTATCTTTTAATCCATTACTTAATATACAAAGCCCTGCATTCCTACCCAATGGCTGCTCAAAAGCCTTTGATGTCAAACTCTACCAAAAGCCTTTTGGGAATCTAAATCTTAGTCATCTTCCCCACCCCCATTAAGAAAACTCCAAGAGGTTTGTAAAGCAGAACTTATCTTTAAAGAAATCCTACTGACTCTTCCTAAGTTGATCCTACTTACTTCTGCATGTTCTATCCTTTGTAACACTACCTATATATTTGAATGGTATGGATGTCAGGCTTACAGTCCCCTGGTCATTCCTGTTTTAAACTTTGGCATAACATTTGCCACCCACCAGGCTTCAGGTACCCAGGGATTTTAAAGCATGAGATCAGACATTACCCTTAGCAAGTGAGCAATTTCATCACTGCGTTTTTTTAGGTCAACCCCTCTCGTTCCCCCCCAAAAAAATATATTTCAGTTTGGGACTCCTCCCAATTAGCAGTAAACACCATTTCGTTTAGCTTCTCTGTAGTAGCCATGCCCTTTCTGAGTGCTTCTTTTATACTGATAACTTAATCAACTGGCTGCACAGACCCTCTGCAGGGTTTTTGTTCTTGATGTATTTAAGAAGGATTTAGTAAAAGATTTGTTTCCTTCAGCTAGCTGATCCTTGACCTTTGGTTTTTTTCAGGCCTGTCTATTTTCACATTACATCTGCCAGGGTTTATGATGCTTCAGCTGTGTTTGGACACAGCTCTTTAAGGATGCCACCAGTTAAATATTTATTTTGCAGCTTTTACCTTCATTCTGAGACAACTTTCTCATTTTAACACAGTTCTTTTCAAAATTAAGCGTAACTGCAGGGGACTTTTGAGGTTTAACTGTTGCTGGCTCTACATTAGCTGTCCCTCTGCTGAATCTAACACGCTCTGATGACGCCTACAAAGTGTAACTTTAACTCAGACTCTGAACTGAGTCTGCACATTTCAGAGTACCAAATCAAAGGTCTTGTTAACCAGCCGTTTCATGAAACAATCATTAATAGTATCTAAAAACTTGCTGTAATATACATAAAAATTGTATGTGGCTTTCCCAAGAATAAGATTTCAACAAACCCCACAGCCAAAAGCTATGTAATAGTGTGTTATATTAAATACCCAGAGAAACACAGGAAAGATTTTTAGATTACTGAAGTACACATATTTCTTGCAAAGGAAGAGTCACCACTGTGCATAGAAAAATTGGTTCCAAGCTGAACAAAAAGGAATTCTTCCCCACCAGTTTACTTCTAGCATAAAAGAAGCTTTCACCAAAGAGCTCTAATATATGTTACAGGTCTTCCATAAAATCTATACAGTAAGAGAACCAGTGTGTTTGTTGTACATAGAAATGTTATTACTGTGGGGTTAATAAAGAAAGATCTCCCTTTTAAAGCAAGTATTGGAATAACAGAACTAGAGACAAACCCCTAATATAAGTGAGGACTGAGTTTTACTAATAAGCCAAGAAGGAGGTTAAATGTTTATAATTTTTATATCATGGCAAATTCATATTATGGCAGTCGCTAGGACTGTCACTAATGTATCTACTGTACAGATGGACTATAGGAGATTGACCCTACCCTAGAGAGCTTTGGTCCCAATAACACAGGTAAGGGAGTCCCCTGACCTCCATTTCAGCAAATGAGCCACATAGATACTGTCTTCCTGAAGATCACAGGAGGCATAACATAGCTGTCTGAAATAACCTGTTGTAATCAAATGATTACTCCGTTTCCTTCAGCCATTGTAGTAACATCAGAATATCAATATAATGTTATGGGTACAAGGTTTCACCTCAAGCAGACCCTTCTCCTCACCCTACTGAGACTCCAAGAAGCAGTTACATTCGTTTTGGTACATTACATCCTAGTACCCCTACAGAACTGGCAAGTAAGAGATGTCATTATAATTTTACCAGTCAAGTTCCTCAGAAATTAACAAATGAAGATGTTAATGTCCTGAAAGTTTCTTTATGAGCACTGTAACACAGCCCCCAAATTTCATTGTGAATTCCTGAATCAAAACTAATGACTGCTGAAGGAACCGGAAAATAACTTTTAAAGACATCATATTTTCATTAGACTCAAGTATGTGCGGAAGAAACATTGGATTTTGGGGGAAGCAATTGAGCAGAAAGATAAACTTATCCATGGCTTATTAAATGCAATTTAGAATAACTAGAAATGAAGTTGCAGAATCAATATTTTGTAGTGTGCCACTGGTGTTTATACTATACATTAATTTCCTGGAAAAGAAAAAAGAAACATAAGTTAAAGCTTTTGCCTTCCATAAAACACTTCAGAGTCAGAATCCATCACTGAAGGTGGGGCAGGAAGCTCAGCATCAGCCTAGGCACTGATCCAGCACTAAATGAGATCTTGGGCCAAGACCACCTACACTGCCTTGGTGTGATTTCTGCTTCAGTACCCACCAAACTAAAAAGCATGTTACTATAATACAGGAATCAAGTTCCTCTAGAGCAAACACTTCTGGAATGATTTCTGGCTGAAACTGTGTTATGAGTGACTTCAAAATTAATCTGGTGCCACAGCTTTTGAAAAGGGGACATTTTGTCATGGACCATCTGATGTTAACCATACCATTATGGAAAGTAAGTGACATTCAACCAACAATACCAGCCTTGAAGCTCCCTTGGCACTGGAACAGGCAAATTCAACACATCATATAGGGAACAATTCCTCTGGAGTACCTGGGCAGACAAGCTATTCTCTAACAGCTCTATGCCTCAACATGAAAAGATGGGTGGAAGCACCTGAGAATAACAGCCAGATGTACATCAGCTATAATGTCCCTTCATGGACATAGACACATATACACAAAGGCTCAAAAAAATAGAGGCATAATCACATGGAATGCCAATTTAAACATCTGTTCAACCTGAGTTACTGGCTAATTTGTGGTCCTCATCTCTTCCTTCTCCCTTAGAGCCAACCCTCAAGTCTGACTAGAAGTACCACACTGGGGTTACAAATCCTTCCTAATATTTCCATCATAGCAGGTAACATTTATATGGGAAGTGTAAGTTTTGAGAATTTTGTTTCAAGTAATTTTACTGAAGATTCCAGCTCTGTCCACAGGTTTCTTACAAGTAACCATGAGAAACCAGGCCAGGCACAGCAAAAGCCTTCACAATCACAGAGCAAAAGGTTCCTCACTAGTCATCTAGTGGTGGCATTATGCTGGTATTTTATCCTTTTGTGCAGCTTTTATTCTCCAGTGTTAAAAATATCATCAAATTCAACAAACAGCTACACCTTGAATAATTTTTCTCTCGGTTTCTGTGCTCAAAGCGCAAAGCAATAAAAGCCTTGTCTCTTCCCCACTGCCAAAACTAACTCCCTAGAAATGTATGTACAAGAAACCAAACTGGGACTTACTACACAGTTATCATGAGCTACACACATCCATCCAACAACAAAACCTAGACTAAAGAGCTAATCGAAGGAAGGGATTTTTTTCTTTTTTCCCATTTTTTCTGTCAGTATTTCTCATTTCAGACTAGATTATGAATCTTCTCAGCAATGCACAGGCATCATAAGGAAGAACAGTGATCTTGGAATCACAATTCCATGCTCACTTCTTAACTGGAAGTAATTTAATGCAGACTTCATGTCTGGTCAACTCCTTTTGGTCTCCACTGTGGACAGCCAAAGCTCCACATACCTCAATCCTTTCCTTCTTCGGATCCCTTTTACACCTTCTTCCCAAAGACAGTCATATGGAAAGGCTTTCCCTACTGTGCCTGAACAGTAACCCAGAAAGACTTCTATACTCATGTAATCCATAAAGGTTTTTACATTCACAGATGAAAAAGAGGGACATTTTACCAGATCCGTCCCCTGCCTTTAATATCCACCCTTTTACATTAAAAAAAAAAAAGAAACACATAATTTGATCTTCAATCAGGAAAGAAAAATTATGTAGTTCCCATGTAAGAGAGTATTTGGACAATGTTTTTGTCTTCAAAATGTTCAGGAGGTATCAGTGCCAGGGCCCTTTAAAGATAATGCTTTGGCCAGAAGCCTATAGTGTAAGGAAAAACAATGTAGGTAACACTTAAAAGTATATTCAGACATCCTGAATCCTTCTGATGTAGACAAAAACATTTGTTTACTTTTAATATCCAATATATTGATCTTCTGTTTTCCACACTACAGTAAATGTCATAATTAGGCCACAGAATTACTGCTGCTCAGGCAGACTGTTCCCAAACCATTTCAAGCCTGCTAATTTGCTTGAAAACAACTATATATGACTTGTTGTTGGGGGGGGGAGGGCAGGGAGTGAGGCAGTGGGGGGAGTCATGCAATCTATTACACTACTTAGTCACTAAAGATAAAATCATAAAAGTAAAGGATTAAATCTAACAGGGCCCATGTATTTTCAGTCAGGATCCTCTCCAAACTTCAGAACTGCCATACCAGGAGGTTTGGTTGGCTTTTTTGCTGTCAGCTGCAAAGACAAGAATCACTTCTGTGCCACAGTAACTCCTCAGCTGAGACCACAGTTCTTGCAGTGGCCTCACTAATAATCTGTATCAGTGAGCTCTACAGGCTGGCTGTATAAAAAGGAATTAAAAAGAAGAAGGGGGGGGGGGACGACAACAACAAATTCACTAGTTTTGAACCTGCTGTCTCACCATCTACTGTTGTCCTGTGGTGCACTGGCATCTAGGAGCCCCAAACACAGATACCGTCCTTATCCACTAGATGTTTGATGCACATGCCTCCCAAGATACTCCAACTGTACAACGTCCCTTCAAGAAAATAAAGGTACTTGTCTTTCTATGTGAAAAATGCAAAGTCAAAGTAAAGGTTAATTCATCCATCCTAACAGCATACTCAAAGTGCAACAAGCACATACAACATCAGTTGTGACTGATGAGGTACTGGCTTCATCCCCTGTAGTATATCTAGAGGCAAGACCTGTTCTAGTTATTCAAATAAATAGTCTTCCCATTGTCCAGCTTAGATTTGCATCTTGAAGATTTGTCCCCTGCAGCTCATTCACAAAAGTGTAACTGGAACAGAAATCAAGTGGCACAGACAGGTAGCTCAGATAAATAATAATCTTCCAGGCAACAGTGGTTTTCTATCTGTGTGTTGACAAATTTGGGTATGTTTTTGACTCTCTGCTATTTTGGATGTGCAAGTAGAAGCTCTGGCCAAGACTGCAGCCTGTTTCTCCCTGCATTTGGTGAAAAAGGCATGATCTCTCCTTTTGCAGAGCAGACCTTTTCACACATGAGACTACTAGGCACATTCTGTGAGAGCTCACTTCAGGGCTGCAAAGAAATCAAAGTGGTATAACTTTGTCCCCCCTCTCTGCCTTTGTCCCTCCATTCTCAAAACAGAGCAGTTGTTTTTCATACTGATAAATTTCTTTTGTACTACCAAGTCTTTTAGGTGCTCCAGTGAGACATGGAAGGGTTGTGCAATCTCGAGATGAAGGCAGGTTTCCACATCGTAAGAATACTTTCAGGCTATATAGAAGTACAGCGTGCACTAAATGCTAGGCAAACAATGAGAGACACCTTCAGTCCCAAATAGCTTCTGCTGTAACTAAGACAAAATATGCAGGTCCCAAAGGATGAAGATGCAGGTCCCAACTTTGTTCCCCTAAACCACAGGAAAAACAGCATGCAACCTCCAACATAAATATAATAGGAAGACTCTCCCTTGGGATAGGATTTGAGTGATGGAAACAAGTGTTCAGAGCCTATTAATACCAAATATAAATAAGCTGTTGTGATATGAATAACTTTTAAAAGCCTCGTTTACTCTGATTGTACAGCACAAGTGGAGACAGATTAAAAAGCGAGAGAACATTAGTGAAAGAGTACCAAATTCCAGGTACCCAACGTAACAAGCTTCCAACAGCCCTCTGCCAGAAAAAAGGCAGAATGAGAGATTAAAGAATACATTTGGAGTTATTGCATGGGCTCACATTCTACACTATAAACATGTTTAGGGCTGCCCCACAGAACCAAACCAGTTCTCTACCTCCTTCCAGCTAACAGAGCTTCACACCCAGGTCCACGACTTCAATTACTGCACCACCAGAAGAACTGTCAGTCCTCTCTAAAGTGGATTCCCTAGTGTACAAATACTGACACTACAGAAGTTTGTAGCTTTAGCACGTTTTGTGCTGAGGAACTTAGCTGGAACCATTTATCAGAACACCTGAGCCAAAGTGATTCTTCCACACACTGCACTGTTGCAAAATTTTGTGATTTGTACATTTATTTCCCTATCTAGTTGTATTTCCTTCTTTCACCTTGAATCTGCCAGTAATGTGTTTGAAACCATTGTGACTACAGAAGAATCCTAACTTGAGAGTATATAAAAATACTTTGAAGAAATAGATACTGGGTTCTAGCACTCACATACAATTACTTTAAAAGTGATTAATTTATACTGAAGTTTCTGAAAAAACTTCTCCAAGTGGTATGAAAAAGCTGCTATGAAGATACGATGAAAGAAGAATTCATTTTATGAAGCTGTCCTAACTCAAAAATAATTCTTTCAGGCAAAATATTTTACATGGCTAACATTTTGTTGGAACTTTGTAAAGGTCTGCCTAGAATTTATAGCACATCGGTGACAAAAATCACTATTTTTTAAAATATAATGCAAATAGTAAAAGAAATTGCCATAGGTTTCATGGAGTTGTCAGGAGCTGCATATTCTAGAAATAAAGATTATCAGTTCCGGTGATTCAAAGCTTAAGTAAACTAGCAGTCAGAAAAATAAAATTTGACAGCAATTACTTTCTTGAAGTAATTTCATATTTGCTTTTTTGCTCCTGAACAGCAGTGAAGAATCAAATTCGTAGCTGGTTTTTCCCAAGTTTCTGATTGAAACCTGACCTCATTTGATCACAGGTTTGATCAAATTCAACTGGTGAGACTGAAAAGCGCTACCAGTACCACAGAATATCTTAGGTAATATGGGTTTGCTTACAAATCTTACACTCTCCAAAACACAGTGCTGATACGTCACAAAACAGGAGTTTGGTTAATGAAGCTTTGCTACAAGGACAAAGAGCAGAAATAATGCAGCAGAATGACAGAAAGAAAACAAAGAACCCAAATAGGACACTTCATAATGAAAAAATACTACTTCCATCTTTGTCCTCTTATCTAAGCTTGTAGCAGATGACATCAACAGCACACAAGGAGCACGGGAAAAATGGAAGTGGAAAAGGGAGCTGCCAGATTCACTGGGAATGCCCTTTAAGGCTAATGTAACTATTATTCAAAAGTGAATTCTCAGGGTTGATTCACACTTTCTCAGTGTAGGATTTACAGTGAGATTTTGTGTGTAAATCAAACAGTATGAGAGCCTGTAAGCCTCTTACGCTCACCTAAAACGTACACAGTGAGGAACATCCTTGTGTTGCATCTACAAATGCTTTACACACCAGATGAGATGATGTTCAAAGGTCCCTTCCAACGCAGAACATTCTATGATTCTGTGATTTCCAGATAAAAGATGGCCCTGTAGTTAAAGCACTGAACGTCAAATGAACAGAGCTGACGTTAATTTCTGGTTCTATCACAGAAACACACTGAAGAATTGGGAAAACCATTTAACACCTAATTTCAGTTCACTGCCTGTAAGAAGCTGTTAGTGCTTTTTTTTTTTCCTTCCAGCCTTTGACTGGATTTCCATTTTACTCTAAGATTTTTGGGAGCAGGAACTCTCTACCTCTGGGTACGGCTATAGCAGCAGATGGAGTAAGATAGGAGAGCTGGAATTTAACAAGCTCACCTAGTAGCGATGCAAGTCCACATGGCCTGGGTGAGCTGAGCTTGAAGGCAGCTCAGTCAGAGCATCCTGCGCTGCTGCACCTAGGTTAGCACAAGCAGCAGCAGGCTGTGTTGCTGATGCCCCTACCTTGCATTTTGCAGTTTGGAAATGTACCCTCCGGCTCTGGCTTTGCCTTGCACGGCCTGCAACACCAGGGATGAAGGACACTACTGCAACAGTGAGGCATAAAGTGGTTCATCAGCTTCACATTTTCAGAGCAGTACTGGTTGGCCTAACATTACTGCCAGCAAAACCAATGACAAAACCCTTCATCATGACATTTAAGACAACACTACTATTACTACAGAAATTTCAGTGGCAATCAGATCTCCCTGACATCCTTGATAGCTCCGAGACATCTCTATGAGCAATAAAAAAATAACCCGCTACCCTGCATGCAGGCTTTTTGTTCACAAAACCGGTTTAGAACATCACTTAGAGCTCCACACATTGAAATTCTCTTGTGGAAAGACAAGAGAGGTATATTTCATTTTTAATATCAAAATTAATCCTGTAAGAAAAACTACCAATTCAGCCTTCATTAATCTCTGAAGAACTATTTTTTAAAGTTACAATTAAATATTAGTTCGTTTCTAACTAGTCTTCCCATGTAGTGAAAACAGCCACCATACAATCACAGAAACTGACAACACACTCGACATTTCTAAAGAAAGGGAGTTACGGCAATTGGTTCATGTGATATGGGATTGCAGAGTACGAAAAAGCACACTTCTGCAACTGCCTGCTGGTCCGTTATTTTAAAGAGGTATTTACATAATAAACTTTATTGCCAGTCTTGGATGCTCTAATTACAATTTACTTGAAAATGTGTCAGAGAAGAAGAAAAAGAAATTCCCAGCTGAAGTTTTTGGCTGTCCCAGTGGTGGTCTTGGTGACCACCCAAGACCTGCACTTAACGTGCATCACCATCAGCGAGAGCTGCAGACCTCTTGGCACGTCTGAAAAGCCAGACGTAAGACAGCCGAATTTTGATGCCAAAAAACAGATACCCACAGTTGGTGGCCAACACTTAACGTCAGGACTGCTAGTTCACATGTGCACTAAAGCTGGGGATATTCTTGCATGTGCCTCAGCACTTTCCTCGTGACATATGGCAGTTATGATTGTCAAAAAAAAAAGAGAGAGGAGTGGTAATCCACCTTGCTTGGGTTTTGTTTGTGTTTACTAGCAAGTCTAGCTATGTCAAGTCTCAGTATCTCCGCTGTGGGGGGGGGAAACAGCCATCGACACAGGCTCGAACCCGAGCTGACAAGCTCGGCCTTCACCTGCAAGGAAGGGGACACCTACGCCTTCACGAAACGCCCGCTGCCCCCAGCACCTGCGAGGCCGCTGCCGGCAGAGCCGCCCC
>NW_010973158.1:5957006-6051966 GCF_000737465.1 Haliaeetus leucocephalus | reverse complement strand
GCCCCGCGGGCCGCCAGGCCTCCTACGCAGCGGTCACGCCAGCCCTAAGTTACAGCGTGCGGCCGGGCCAGGCCGCTCGGCGTTGTGTCGCTCCGAGGACGGAGGCTGCAGAGCGTCCCTGGGCCACCTGCCCCCCGGGACAGGCTCGGCTCTCCTCACGGCTGTAGTTTTGTCTTTGCGTCAGACGGGAACTGCCCGGATGCCCGCTGTAGCTGTTGCCCGTCGTTGGCCCGCGGTACGGCCTCTCGGTGTCTCGGCCGGAGGAGGCTGCTCTCGGGTGTCCCCGGAGTCTTCCCCGCTCCTGGCTGGCGCAGCCCCGTCCCTCCGCGGTATTTGCGTGCGGAGCGTAAAGAAGGGCATCATACCTCGGTATGGAGGAAACGCGTAACAGGTAGACAAAGCATTTGGAACATAAAGTGAGATGATTATAACCGGTATTCAAATCAGGCAAAGGTCTGCATTTCACACCTCGTCGTCGGTGTCCTGTGCTTGAAAGCACAAGGTTTCAGTTTAGAAAATGTTTTAAAGAGCACACTTGAACCACCGTTGCATGAGCCACTTCTCATACTTAATTAAAATATGCAGACGTGCCTTCAGTTACATACATCATCCGTGCCAGGAACAGCCTTGCAGTCATAAAATTTGCTCTGATGTTATCAGCTGGCGGGGTGCATTGCAATGTGTCTCAACAGGTCGGTTGTTTTTTTAACTTGTTACTCCCTTACACATAGGACTGGAATTTGTGACCTGAAATCTGACACTAAGCGAGCAGAGTAAGTAACTAAGATAATATTCCAAAACTGAAGAAAGAAGAAAAATGGTGATGGCATGAATCTCTTTTCTGGGTCAGCCGTCTGGTTATTCTCTTCCTTTGAGGTTTGCAGTCATCATTTAGTCTAGATTTTCCATAGCGATTTCTGGCAGGCTTTGCTGTCTTTGCATTTTTAGAATAATGTACATGGTGGGAGAGGGGTGGCCAGAGGGAAATTACGGAGGGGGTGACCCATATATCACTTAACAGCTTTATTAAAGATCTCAAAGGCAGAGGCCTAATGAACTTCATTCTCTTCAGACTGGCACGCAAAGAAGATTTGTGAAAAACCTGGAGAAGGAATTGTAAAAGAGCGTCAGTCTAAGATGTGAACAAGAAGGGAAAAAAGAGGATTTAATGTGGAGTAACAATCGATAATATGACTGGGGCTGGAAAAGCCAAACTCCGGGTGTGCAGCAGTGAAACTGTGCTGTGGTGGAGAAGCCTGAGGAAATATTTTGCCTTTGCACCGTTAATGTGTTGCGCAGGTCTGACTTAACATTTCCCCAGGTAGGAGTACTTGGTTTCACTAATCCTGTGCAGAGAAGTTTGCCATGAGAGTCCTTGGATATACTCCAAAAGGGACAGCATCACTTGCACTGTAGGCCTTGGGAAGTAATACTCAAAACGACATTAGGAAAAAAATAGTGCAGCAAGATGCTTGGATGAGAGGCAGGAGGTATCATCTTTGGCTTTTATTACTCAAGGATTTCTTATGTCTTGAAAGCATGACAGGACTTGTTTCCTAAACAAAAAGTCCTGGTCATGCGGGCAGACAGGCAGAAATCCAGTATGTAGAATGTTCTGGTTTGTGTTCTTTCTTCCTCTTGTGTAGGACAGTTCCTGTATGCCAGCTCCATATCCAGTAGTCAGCCTCAGTGCTGAGTACGTCTGTGCAAATGTGAAAAATCATTCACCTAGTTGACAGATTCTTCCCTATTAATGATGGAGATCTGCTTGTTTGTATCTGACAGCCTATCAGTCTAGTAATTAAAGCAGAATGCATGAAGGTACTGACCACTATAATACACTACACATCAGTTTCTTTTTATTGGTTTTGGTTGGAGAAAGGTTTCACTGAGAAGAAAGGAGTCTCGTGTGGTACCAGAAACCACTTTAGAGATTAGTTTCTATTCAGTTTTCAACCAACAATACGCTGCAAATTGCTGCTTCAGCGAAGGCTTCCTTAGGCTTCCCATAGGCTTTCAACGAATTTTTAAAAAAACAAAACTCTCCACATATTTTGAAACAACTTCTAACAGATTGCTTTGGTTTTGGTTAAATTGTGCTGAAATCACTGTTGTGGATAAGTAATAAGCACTCAGAAGACATGCCTGGATAATTCTGACAGGAAAGATTGAACGCTGGCTGCAAGCAGTCAGGGGAGCTCCTGTGCTAATAACATAAAGATGTCCAGCTAAATAGAAGAAATGAATAGTCTTTAGATAAAGCAGTAGTAACCCAACATTTATTGCATTAAAATGATATTTTAATTTGACATCTTAATTTTAATTTAACACTGTGTCAGATGACAGATATGCAGCTTGGATTTCCTGAGTGGAGGGACAGCATAGTGAACCAAAGCTTCTTAACATCTCAGATACAAATAAGTTACAGAGTTGTGCTCTGTATCTTCATCGAAAGCAAACACAACCTGCAGTGGTCCGTACAGATCCCCGAAGAGTCTAGCTGTAATGACACTAGAGGGAGTCCTGAGGCTGCAAGAAAATCCTTTTCCTGTAACAATTTCTTAAGCAAATAGTGCCTTATAAATGAAAGTGTTGTTAAAATAGAGCTTCTGGGGAAAATGAAGGAGGCATTCAATTCAGATGGGATCAAACAGTGTTGAAGTTCTATATTCCAAGTTTTCCAATGATTCATTAAGCAAGCCAAGTGAATTTTAAAAGGGGCATTGTTAATAAGGACTTTATTTTTTCAATAAAGAGGATATTTAAAGTCAGCATTCAAAATGGAGTAAAAGAATCTCTTACATTTTTGTTCCGATAATTTAAATTACAAGGGCCCTGTTCTACAAAATCTGTGCTCTTCTTGTGGTCCTTCATTGAAGACTTAACAGGTAGACCATGTGGTCTTGAGTTTTCAAGTTAGGCAACGGAATTTCTACTGAAGTCAATGGCAGCTGTCAATGCTCAGGACCTTGAAGTTCAGCCTACACATTTGCAATAAAAATAGGTTTCACAAAAGTGCATAGGTGCCTCCCACAAATTACTGTGGGATGCTGGTCCATGCATGTTCCTAAATTACTTTAACAATTTTTAAAATTGTAGCTATCTGAAAGAGAAATTCACATGCAGCCAGGACTGCCAGTCCTCAGTAGCTCAGAATGATAGCTTATCCTGTGCTACTGGGATTGGGAATACTGTTTGTGCTGTGGGAGATCATAATGAGCAAGCCTAAAGCAAGGCAAGGTTGTCTGCTCTGAATGAAGAAGGAGGATGGCATTGGCATTCACTAGGCATCCAAATGCTTCCTTTCATCCCCTTGGTGGCACATGCCTCAAACCAGGGCCTCTATACCTGCTTCAGGTATTCACCATACAAACCCTGTCCCTTCCAAGATATCACAGAATGAGTGCTCAGCTCTTGTTCCTCTCCTGATGTTAGGTGAGCTCTGTCAGAGAGCTCTCAGATTGCATTCAGGAACAGCTCATCCAGGAAACTAAAATCTTCCTCTTTTTCAGCCAGAGTGGCAGAGCCTGAGGGACTCAGCACAGGAGGCTGCAGCTGCTACTAGAAGAAAGAGGTTTGACTGTTGGAGGACCCAGAGAAGAAATTGGTGGAATGACATTGGTGGGTAGTGGTGCCCTTTACACTGCACAGCAATAGAGTGCCTTTGAGAAGAAGCTGCTAAGTGGTAGTCCTTACTGAGCTGCTCATGTGGCCAGCCCAATGGACATCCTCAGTGTAGTAATGTTACCAGGGCAAGAGGAAAATCACAGCCAAGTAGGCAGGCCAGATACTGCATTTTCTACCTGGAGCTGTCCATGGGGTGAAGGCTTAGGCATGCTCCTCCTCCTCTGTTTTTTCCTTGTGGGTGGCAGCGCCCATTACATCAGTTTGCGGCTGTGCATATCTATGGGCTGTGCAGTGGAGGACCTGCTGTCCTCATGTTCATGCCTGAATTGTGATGGCTGCTCAATTACATTAATAAAGGCTCCTCTTTCTGCAAAAGCAATACAGTTTTAGAAAAGACATGCCATGAGGAAACATGAGGATACATTGATGGTGCTGCTGTGTTGTAGACTCTGCCTTATTCCCTATAGGATATGTGCTAGCAAACATAGGATGCTCTCCATGTGGTCTCTCCTAGTCCCAGATCAAACTCCTGTTATTTCTTAGCAACACAGTTCCTTAATTTACGGAATATAATAATAAGTATATTAGCTTGCATATTAAGTGTTATTGAAATCAAACTTTGATTTTTAAAACAAATGTGCAAAGTGCACCAAACAATGCAGTAGCCTTAGCTTGTCTTATTTTTGCTTGTTTGTTCAGTTTCGGTGTGTGAAGATGTGTTTCTTTATCCTGGGTATTTACTGATACACGCATGTACAAGAGTCTGAACTGTCACACTGGCCTTAAAAGAAATATTCATTTGCCCAAAGTTCAGTGTTTAGTGTTGCAGTTTAGTGTCCTCTCTTCTGCAAATCTGTGTGCAAGTCTCAGGTCATTTCTTTCAAGTGAACCTATTTAAAACTTCCAACTCCAGAAACTTCCTCAGAGATAATCTGTCAGAACTTGGAGTCTTGAACCAGATCTTCACCACTATCTGCCAAGGCAAAACAACTGTCAGTCAGCCTAAAGTCCAGCAAAGAAAAAACAGAAACACAACTACAGCAAAACTATGCAAGTTATCTTAGTACAGGGAGGAGACTAGAATTCAGCTTTTGTACAGGTCAAAGGAGGCAGAGGAACTCGAAGGGTTGGTGCTAAAGAAAATGCTTTCATGCCCCTGGCTTCAGTGGGTGGAAGAGAAGAGCAGCTCCCCGGAGAGGGCTTCATTTCCAGGGTGGTGGCACATGGTCTCCCTCAAGACATTTGCAGAATTTAAGTTCTTAGGTTTTAGTGAAAAATATCATCTCATTCCATTCCATGGCTGATTTAAGACTGTATAGCGATCAGACATTGCAGCAGCACATTTACAAGGAATATATGTCAGAATGTTTAATAAAAGTAGTGAAACAGAAAAAAAAAACTTTCATACAGTTTTGAGTTTGGGGGGTTTTTTATGCACTTTGCTTCCCTGATTTATGCAGTTTTTCTAATCCTTTTTGGCTTCAGCAGGTTTTTTTCTGCCACTCCTGCTGATCTGAAACTTTGTGGTTGTTGTTTGTAACTCAGTCCCTTTTGGTTAGACCCTTATTTTCTGGGAAAATCATTTATATTCATCCACACTGATCTGTTGTTCTCATTTGCCTGTGCAAGTGGTTCAGATTCTTCCAATAATGGTAATACATCTTTCTTTTACCAAGTGAATCCTGGATTAGTAGTGAGAACTGTCCTCAGCATCATTGTTGTTATTCTGGTTGAGCATCTGGTGCTTTTTCATGTGCTGCCTTTAACATCACTAGAAGTGAGTGATGTCTTTACAGCCCTCCTGCTCTGATACTCATATGGCTGTCATTCCTGCTGCCTTTATTAAAAGGTGCATTTGTAAATGCATTTTGTACGGCTTCGCTTTTGAGATTACTTATCAAACTGCAGCTGTACTAAGTTCACACCACTGCTATGCAGAAAGCTGCCTCTTCCTGTAATTCAATACCCTCTGCTGATAGTTGCTTTTGCATCTGGATTGGATTCCTGTCTTGCATCAATCTTACACAGGTGCGGCTGCGCTTGCTAAATTGTCTCTGGCTCATGCTAGCTATTTTCACAGCCTTCACAATTTTGACAGTTTTGCTCTTACTAAAGCACTTGTATTAGAAGTAATGGGAGCCTCTCTTCTTTTTCTTGACCATGGTTACAGAATAATGTTGGCTGCAGGTGCACAATAACGTCGGATGGAAGGGACCACCTGAATCATTAAATTCCCCCTCCTGGCTACTGCAGACATTACCTCATATAATAATCACTGTTATTCATTTATTGAACTCTGTCTTAAAACCACTCAGATGGCTTGGTCTCATCCCTGTCCTGTACATGACTGCCTCTTTGCAAAACTTCTCCTGAATGTGATTATTCTTACGGTTTGGAAATTTCTGATTTTCAGCTGAAGTTCTTTATGGGCAGCTGATATCTCATTTGTGCCAACATTGCTTTTTAATCTAAACAGTTACCAAACCCTTGGTGCTGAGCTTTTTCCTCAACATATTTGTAGGTGGCACTCTTCTTCCCCTCAGCCCTGGCTGAACAAGCCTAGCTTGTCTATCTATGTTCCTCTCACAAATTAGATGCTCAATACCCTCACTGTTCTTTTCAGCCTTCTCTTGCACCCCTTCTGGTTTGAAGCCATCTTTCAGAAACACAAGTGACCAGAATAATATGCAGCCATCAAGACCTGGTAGTAGAAAGGCCTTGTCTCATGCCTTCCCCTTTTCACTTCAGAAGGTTTATCTCTGCCTTAGTCCATGGACCAGATTGTCAAATCCAGGGGAGACCCGTTTACCTCAAACCTGACAAAGGAGAGGACAACTCCAACATCTGGCACATGAGATGGCCATCTTCATGCTGCTCTCCAGAAGCCCCAGCTTTCTCTCTTTGTGCTCTCTGATAGCAGCCTCTCAATGATGGCTCAGACCGATAGGAAATGCTGGACTAGCTCCTACGCTTCCCCACCCCAGATGAGTGGAGCACAGCTGGGATTGGCGTGGGCCTTGTGACACAGCAGGATGTACCACAACTCTGATGGCAACCTGGAGCCTGTGTAGTACACAATATATTTTTCACTATTGTGGCTCTTTGTTACTTAGAATTTGGACATTATTGATTTCACGCACCTTCTAGAAGCTGTGTTGTTTTGTTTTTCTTATATCTAAACAAGTTGCCCCTTTGCAGCTTTTTCTTGAGGATTCTCTGCCAGTTTTCTGTTGCTTCATCATTATCATTTATTTGCCTGAGGTAACAGAAATGCTGTGCAGTTTAGAAAGAAGTACAGCCCAATGGGCTAGGAAATGGGTCTGACGAATAATGCAGAAAGAGTGAAATGGTAGACTGAGATGAGGTGTGGTGAGCTGGGCTGCAAAAGGGACATTATGTAGAACTGCCTCTAGGTTTTTAATATTTTGGTGATATGTTTCTGTAATGGTTAATAGGGTTAATATTTTATATATCATGTAGGTTTTGCTACAGAGTTTGGAAGAATGGGGTTTGAAGGCTCAGCTGTTGGCTTGGCGCTCAGGTGCTTGGGAGTATTGCATCAGGTAAGAGGACCTGGGAAAGTACAGGAGGGATTTTGAGTGAAGAGAACATCAAAAAGACCATCAAAGCTAGTGTCCTTGATGAAGTAGGTGCCACAAACTCGGTGATGTATGGCCTTCAATGGAAAGACAAACAATAGTACTAACCTAAAGGCCTGCTAACACCAGCAAAAGCATTTGCATTGAGCTTGACAGGGCTGAGATTTAATCAAAAAAGTTTTAATCTAGTACACATAGAAACATGGAAACATGGCAGGTCTCAAGATAGATGACTTGGTCACCGGTAAAAGCTGATTCCTAATGGCTACAATTTTTGCAGGCTGGGGAGACAAGTCCTTACATAGCTTCAGTTTTTCTTGCTCTGTGGCTAACTTGTCAACCAGCCAGGTCTCCCAGTGTTTCCCAGACAGGACAATTCTTTATACAAAGAAGAGCAAGATTGTTTTAATTTTTAATCTATTAATTTCCTTAAGAAGGAGGGTGTCGGTTTGAAAAGCTACCTCTTAACACTTGTGCTGGTTTTGGCTGGGGTAGAGTTAATTTTCTTCATGGTAGCTAGTATGGTGCTATGTTTTGGATTTGTGCTGAAAACACTATTGGTAATCCAGGGATGTTTTCGTTGCTGCTGAGCAGTGCTCACACAGAGTCAAGGCCTTTTCTGCTCCTCACCCCACCCCACCAGCGAGGAGGCTGGGGGGGCACAAGGAGTTGGGAGGGGACACAGCCGGGACAGCTGACCCCAACTGACCCAAAGGATATTCCAGACCATAGGACATCATGCTCAGCATATAAAGCTGGGGGAAGAAGAAGGAAGGGGGGGACATTCGGAGTGATGGTGTTTGTCTTCCCAAGTAACTGTTATAGGTGATGGAGCCCTGCTTTCCTGGAGATGGCTGAACACCTGACTGCCCATGGGAAGTGGTGAATGAATTCCTTGGTTTGCTTTGCTTGTGTGCATGGCTTTTGCTTTACCTATTAAACTGTCTTCATCTCAACCCACGAGTTTTCTCAGTTTCACCCTTTGGATTCTCTCCCCCATCCCACCGGAGGGAAGTGAGTGAGCGGCTGTGTGGAGCTTCGTTGCTGGCTGGGGTTAAACCGCGACAATGCTTCAGGCATGTTTGACTCATCCTGTTTGGCCAATCCCTCAGTGCCCTAATAAACCCGGTGTGAACACTTTGTTCTGGTGTGTGGTATTTCAACCCTGAGATTACATTTTGGAAGCAGCCTGGTTATTGTATCCCACTCCACTGTCCAGACCAACTGAACTGGAGCCAGTTCATTCTGCGCTGTTACTACCGAGGAATGTTTCAGTGGTTTGGGTGGCCCCATGAGAGCTGGGAGAGAGAAAGACATACTCTGTAAATGGTGTCAATGATACCTACTCCATTTTATGGATTGCCTTCACTACTCCAGGTAGTATGCCTGTAGACTACTGTATGGGAGGTACTGGGCTCTTACCCCCTTCCCTACCTCGTGTGTAAGCAGTCCATAAAGCCAACCATTGCCCACCCACTGACAGTGCACATAATCCCACATTTCACTGCACCTCTGCCCAGCCACCTGTTCAGATACAGGCTCCAGTATCAATAACGCTGTCACTCCGTGGTTTTTTCCAGCTGTCTGATCACGTGCTATTGCTGTCTATCTTTTTTAGACTGATCACTGATGAAAACTTGTTTCCTTGCTGTTACTTAGCTAGGAGAACTCTGTGCAAAAGCCACAGATGGCAACAAGATCATCTGAGAGACATCAAGCTTCTCCCTTGACAGCTCGTGTTCATGAAGGACTGCTTGTAAGACAAGAAACAGGAACTCAGGCCCTGACCAGTCACAGGTGATGGTAGGGCTCATCTGCAATGTCTTTCAGTGCAAAATCTCTATCAAATGTTGGGAGAGCTAGTTTCTCCTTCCAGCTTTTACTGGTCATCTCAGATCTGCATAGTGCAGTTGTTCTTCAGCTGGTGCTTTGGGGTTCTGCTGTGATGGGAATCGCTTTTCTCTTCAGCAGTGTAAGAATGACAGCTCTCATGTGAGCTGGCTTTCCCCACACTTTCCCACTGTCCCCAACCTGGCAGTAGCACTATCAGCACTAGTAAAACTTCGGCCCTTGTTTGAGACCAGGTCTCTCAACTTGCAGGGACAGTCTAAGCACTAGGTATGGTCCTCCCAGCCAGGGCAGTCTAGTGACATTGTGGTTGAAAACAGCAGCTGGGCCTGGAGACCCACCTTCACTGAACTGTGGCATCATACAAGTGGACCTCAGTTAGCACTGAGAGCAGAAATAGGGCCAGGTATGTGGAGTGCCAGTATTACTTCCCAAACTATATCCAGGCTGCCCAAGGCTGCTTTAAAGTTATGTCCACTCCCTGAGGCAGTTTCAGAGTAGAAGTTCTTCACAGCAGCATCACTGGAGTTAAAAACAATCAGAGATGAGTTGGTTCAAAACAGAGGGAGCCTGGATGCTGATCATTGGTTTGACTTCTATCAGGAAGACTGTGGGAATCGGGAAGACCTAGAAAGAAAAAAATGTTGACAGACAAGGAAGAACAAAACAAAGCAAAGTGTAAAGTGAAAATGAGCAGAAGAGAAAGAGAAGGGAACGTTTCTTCTTTGCTTGTACCTGCTTTGCTGTCTGCCCTGCAGGTGATAGGTAGCTATCTCTGGGATATAGATACCAGAAAGAAGAGTAAGTATCCTAATGAATTAGGGAAGAGGTTTCACCGATGATTTATTTTTACAGTCTGTCAGCATTTTCCCCAAAGCCAGGGTAATCCAGAGGGCTTATAATTATTTCATAGGCAAACCCCCAAGCTTCCAGTTGCAGTCCTGTTCCCCTTCAAAAGAGGGGAGCTTCTCTCCCCTCTTTATTATGCTCACAATGAAGTGTGATTTTCTGAGGCTCTAGATTTGTATTCTTTGCACAGAAGAACAATACTTTTTATTATTACATGCTCTGGCCATGCTTCTTCTGCAAACACTTTAGCTTTTAGGCACAGCATGTCTGGTTTACTTTGGCTTCCTTACTCTTTTTACCCAGCATATGAGGAAAATAGACATGCATCTCCATTGCACTCTGCTCAGCTCTGTATTCACAGCACACCGATCTATGCCATTTTCTGGAGACACTCTTATATCTCCTAGCAGGGTTGATCTTATGCTGCCAGTGAAAACCCTTTGAGGTAGACATTGACCAAAACACCCTAAAACTAGAAAAAACTTTGCTTTCCCAGTATTGTCCCAATTTTCTCATTAACAGTGGCAGAGGTCAGCCAAATCTAATACAATTCCTGTGACGAGATCTCAGGCCTAACTACTTGCGTGGGTGTTTCCTGAGTAACAGCCTGCCCGCAGAGAGCCCAACTCCCTCCTCACTCCTACTGATGTGGCACCACTGAATCCAGTTGAACTCCAGTGTTTGAAAACTGCTGACAATGAGAGCAGCATCAGACCCACCCAATGGTGTGTGTTTTATGGGTCTTTAATTTTTTCCAACCCACTCCTGACTCCACTTCAGGGCTGTAAAATTGATGCTTATAAAACATAATGCTTGGTAGATCAAGTGAGATTTTTCTGTAATTCTTAAAGAGTGTAGAGTTTTGAAAGAAAGCAATCGGTTGCCTTCCTTTGTGTGAATGCAGTTTTTCATATGGAAAAAACAGAATTAGTCATTTGATAGCTGACATTGGAATAGTGTTTTGTTTCAGATAGTCATTTTTCCCTTACGTACAGTGTGGAGGCTTTTTTTTTTTTAAGCAAGCCATAGCTTTCAGCCATGTGATCCAATGAAAATAATTAGACATAGGAAAGGGACTCCCTCTGGATCTTAGTGATCCAAGTCTCTGATGACACAAGTACCTGCTGCTTTGACCATCAGAATCCATCCATTGTGAAAATGTCCTTAACATTTGGGTTTGCTCACAGAGGTAGTTTTAATACTCCACCCGACAGTCAAACAGGGATTTTGCCAGTGTGGGCAGCCTCAGAGCGGTATTTTGCAAGTGCTCAGAATTCTCTGAATACAGGATGACTTCAGAAATAGACCCACTGAGAGCATTACTTTCCCTGATAAATAATCTTCTTTATAGGATATTCCCCCATCTGTGTAGCAGACCTCAAGAGGGAAGTAATAACAAAGGAAGAAATTTGCTTGTTCTGTTATTCTCCTCCTTTGATGCTGTCGCCATGCAGGGCGTGCATGGCTGAGCTCTCCATCCTCCAGCAGAAAGAAGGATTTCCTTTGTGTTTCCAGTCCTTTTCCCCAAAAGTTTTGAGCATCCAGCATCTTCTTCCAGTTCCAAGATAATCTGCTGCATGGCCAGTTGTTTTCAGAAACCAGACAGCCTGTTCACCTGCCTAGAAAATGGAGTTAGGAGTTGTACACATAACCTAGGGGTTAACATCTTGTCTTTGTCTTGAAATTTAATACTCCCCAGTTGCTGCTGTTTTGGGTGATCAGACTAAGCAATTATATTATTTTGACTCTTTAACACATCCTTCATTATGTTAATTTTCAGTGGAAAGGTTTGCAGTAAAAGGCCAATGTTTGCCAAATAAACAACAAAGTCACCAATTATTTCTACTTGTGAAACAAGAGTAGCTGTGGAATCTCGCATACGCTGGCTAGTGAGGATAGGCGTGTGCCAGCACTGATGTGACAGACACCATAGCAATATCAGGCAAAGAAAACTTTTGAAGTGTGGAAGGAGATGCTTTGAAGACCATTAAGACTTATGAATAAATGTCTGTTATTTAATCACTGGAATATGAACACTGCAGTGATTTCCTTTTCCAAGGGGGACTTGTGAAAGTCAGACTAGCTGGGCCCCAAGTCCAACTGAGATAGAAATTGTGTCAGTTCTGCTTCAGTGAGTGCAGCGATGGTGATTTACACCATCTGAGCATCTGAGTTCATGTTGCTGCTTGTAGCCATGGTGAGAAAGGTATATTCCAGTGAGCTAACTGAGTAACATAGCATGCTGGGGTTTAATTCTTATTTTCTTCTGGTAGTACTATGTCATGCTATAGAGCCTTCCCATAGAAAAAAGAGAGCTCCTAACTTTCTCTTTGTCTCATTAATGTTATAAGCAACAGCAAGAGTAATATGAGAAAGATACAGAAATACGGATACAATTTTTTATCAGTAGCTTTTACAAACTTGTGCTTGTTCTGATGGGTACACAGCAAGTTGGTATGTTTATTTGTCTGCAAGTATTTTGGTAAATTCCAGGAAATATTACCTACTGTTCTGGTCAAAAGATCAAAATCTTAGAGTATTATATGCCATTCATTTTCCAGTGTGAATGTGATTCATTCCTGATTTTTCTGATGACTCATTCCCTCTTCTCATCTTGGCTTCTCCAGATGTAAATTGGAAAATATGTGCAGTCCTTGTCTAATTCTCGGGGCTGTTTTGGTACCTAGGTAAAGTTCACTAGGTGTTTTAAGTAATTCTTGGGAAGCATGAAAGGCAGTAACATTGTTCTTGCAACAATGGATAATAATGCTTAGATTAAAATTATCTGTTGTCTTTCTTTGTTAACCATTTTCTGAAAACACTGAGAACAGTCAAAGAAGCAGTTAACTCTAAAGTATTTGTTTCTTAGTCATATGCTTGTAGAAAAGTGTGAATTATTTGATTTTTCAATTAGGGGGCTAAACAAAGAAATTGGGGGAAATGTTTTGGGTCTACCTTGGAAAAAAATGTGGTGGGAAATAGGGTGAAATGAAATATTTTATCAGATCCATAAACCAAACATTCATGTCATTTTTAGCAGTGCTGGGAAGCAAGCACAGTGAAACAGAATTTGCTTGGTTATAAGCATATGGATGTTGAAGCATTTCTCCTAAATAACAAGCAGACGAGTTTGCCCACTTTATCACAACAGCACTGATTTCTTCTTTGTCAGGGGCAGCAGGGAGAATAGGCATCTTTAAAACTTTTCTAATTGCATTTAGCTGAGCTTAATTTTAAGCATGTCTTTTAGCTTTGGGTTTTAATCATAATGATCAATTGAAAGAATACTTTTAAGAACTAGTAAGCCAAAAATAACAACTCTGTTGCAAACACTACCTCCCCTTCCCATCCAGCTCTGGCAAGTATTTCCCTTCCTCTTTTTCTCCTCTTATCCAGCCATGTCCTCCAACAGGACCAGAGGTTGGGGTCTGCAAGTATACAGGAAGGCAGCTGGGGAGAGAGGAGATACAAGTATTTTAGGTATGGAGAGGAGAGGTGTTTTCTCTTGTTCCTTATATACTTTCTAAGCATCCTGCCTGCCTTAGAGGGAAAAGACCCATTATCTGCCAATGAGCTTTAAAGTCTTTTAAACTGATATCCTTTTCTTAATCCAGTATTTAGAACACTGGAATGCCAAATGACAGTCCTGAAGTGTCATTTCAAAAGAGCATTTGAAATGGTTTATTTGGAAACTTTCTAAAATTACACATCTTGAATTTTCTAAAACTAAATAAATTCTCTCCTTTTTTGCACTCTGAAACTGTTTACAGAATCAACCTGAACTGTACCGATAGCTCCATCCAGCCCCAGCAGTGCCTTTTTTTAACAAACTGAATGTCTGCAGCCTGCTCTAGTGCTTTGTCAGATCCCAAATGTCATCTGCAACCTGCCAGCCACTGACTTACATCTTGATAAACGGTGTTTTTCATTCCATGTGAACTGGGTTTTGTTCTTGTTTATACCCAGCGGTATAGAACAGCTCCTATTGTCCATTGTTCCCTTATGTACTTTCAGAAAACCTGTTTGTTTCTGGCAGCCTTCTCTTCGAGGAATGTGATGCAGAGCACAGATAAAAGCACAAGCATCTGTTAAGATGATTGTGATTGGCGTTATCCTGACAACACTGTAGAAATTGTCTGCTTGGGATGGCAGGCAGGCACAGCCAAACAAAATTAACAGTAGCTTCAATTTACAGTGAGTATGATAAAGCATATGCTTTAATTCAAGGCAACTGTGCAAAGCTGCTGCTTATTTCCTATGCTTCCTATGCATGACAGTCGTGCACACGCTGATTCATTCAGGAGGAGTTGACACTTACATAGGTGCTAAGCTCCAAAATACTTTTGAGGATAATAGTATGGCTAAAGGCAAAAACTGAGAGTTCCCCAAATATTAGTTCGTTCTTGGGAGCTTTAGGGAATGTTTGCAATCCTAGAAGCTGGTATTTGCCAGACTTCAAGTGCTGATGTTTTATTTCAGTCCTGAGTGATGGAGGAAAGTCTCCCCAGTCATTGGTGCTATTTCAGGCAACACTAAGAAAATTCTTGATGTGTTCTCATTCAGGCTTTGACCTGACCTGACCCTGCTTAACTTTAAAATCTGACAAGCATGGTCTGGATTTATTTTTCTATAGCTAAGAGTTCAATGCGTATTTAAATGCTTTAGGCCTTCTACTATCAATGTTAGTCTTCTGTTCAAAGATATACTGTTCTGTTTGGCTTCTACATAGCTGATTTTGCCCTGGCATCCCTAAAAAATATTTCTGTATGGAAAAATTGCTGAAAACTGACATCCTATGTGTTTTTTATATTTCTCACTAAAATATATTTTTAATAAGGGACTAAGAAGCTTCACTGGTGTCTGTTGAAATTCACTGCTGTGTTTCTGCAATGATTCTTTTTATCATTATTCCTGATTTGCTGGCTAGATTCAACAAAATAACTGTCCTGAATGAAAGAGACCAGCTGTTGCTATTCTTTCCATTCTCTCCTCCCCCAGAGTTTTATTTTCAGTTTTGTAATGCAAAATGCAAGAAACCTTTTCAAATGCTTTCAGCGAATACAAGTGTCCAGTTCCCTAAACATCAGCAAGTGAAAATAGCTGTGGAGAGTCTTCTGCAAGACCCCAGTGCTTTCATAAAATGGTCAAAGTGAGATGACTGACATGCAAACCAGGGAAAGACTCTCTCCCATCACTGACGTTTCTCTGTGGGCTGCACAGAGATATCAGGTTGATACTTTGATAGATTGCAATCTGTTTTCAGCAGCTGACCCAGACATAACATCATCATTTCCTGATTATATTGATATGTGTTTCTATTATTTGCTTATTTTGCGCCTTGAGAAACAATTCCTTTTTGTTGTTTAACTGTAAACAGCATTGCAAGGCCTCATATTAAATCATAATTATTTACCATGCTGTTCACGCACCTTTGTCCCTGGGGAATGTGGTGACGTGAATTTACAGGAAGATCGGGGTATTTCTCACCAACAGTTTCCTGTTATTGATATGCTTTTGTTTAGTTGTGATCTTTTTTTTACCCTTTCAGGTTCTCAGGGGAAAAATAAACAGGCGCATGACATTAATCACAGTCCTCTGGTGTCGTATTGGAGGCCTCACAAATACTTTCGATGTGGAATTGTGAACTAGGTTTGGATCTTTCGAAAACACCAATGACAGGGTATTGTTTATTAGTACTTACTCTCTTATTCTGATAAATGATTCCAATAATTCTTAAAAATTCTTTTGTGATCATGTTCCTTTTTAGAAGCCAGAAGGGTTCAAAGGTTTATGAAGACAACCTTGAACGGTTTGTGTCTATGTGCGTAGATTTGTATAATTGGGCTAAGTTTCCTTTTGAGAGAAAATATGAATCACATAGAGATACAGAGGTAATTAAAAAATCCAGAGTCCTTTCAGCAAATACTGGCAAACACAGCCAAAAATGTTTTCTTCAAGATGGTTTGCCAGCTTCTTTCCTTTATAAATAAATGAAGCCCATATTCTTTCTGTAAAAAAGGTAATATAAAAATTCTATTCACTAGTACATCAAGAGCCACCAGCATAACTACCAGGGTCATTATCTAACACATCTAACATGTAAATCTTAAATCTTTTTCAGTGGTTTTGGCTATCCTACTTTTATTTCTGTCTCTGTGGACGTGTGGTACACTCCTAGCCAGTGACCTTTGCATAATATCTTGATTTTGCAATAAGGAGCTGCAGCAGAACAAGAAATTTAATGTCAAAGCAGATTTTGGGAGGTTTAGATTTTTTTCTTCCAAGACATTGTAGAAATATTGTGGTAAAAGGCAAAATGGCAGTGTGTCCCAGAGAACCCACGCCAAGAAGACCACCGAGGGATAGATCTGTTGGCTAAAACAAACTGTTAAAGTAAGCTCACAAGTAGTGTAGTAGCTATTCAGATTCCTTACCAAATTCTCGGGGTTCAATATTTTTGTTTCGTGTATTGTTAAGTAGCATCTTTCTTAGAAACTGTGTTGTAAGATTTAGAGCAAAATCTCAGAGTCAAACCAACACGTCCACATCCTACTAGTGGCTACAGATTTATTGTATTTGGTACTTAGTGTTCTGCTTTGAGTGTTTGACACTGTTGTTTTCCTTCATTACTGCTGCTAGCATTAAGGACTACTAAGAACGGGCCAACAAAAGTTGTATGTGATACAATACTAATAAAAATTCATGTTGTAGAACTTCATATAGAGGGTTTTAATTACCTTCTCTTCTCCTTTAGGAGTATTTAACTTCTGGATAACATGTAGATTCTATCTGAATTCTTAAAATACTCACTTGTTCTCTTTCTAGAAGGCTATGTAATCCAAAGGACTCTGTAAAATTTTCTCTATGGCCATGCACAGTTCTGCTGCCACTGGATTTATGTGAATTTGTCCTCATCTGTAAGCTGAGCCAAGTGAGATCTGGCTGCTTTTCAGATGAGGAAATTCTAAGAAGTCTCAGGTTATTAGGTTGTTCTAGTTGTGACATTTCATCCTCTGGACTTCCAGGCCTTGAAAGCAATTTGTTGGTTCCATTACTGAATCAGATATATTTCCTCCCAACTGCATCAGTTTAAGATTCCACGACCTGAGCAAAATAGCTTTTTCTTTCTGGAAATCCCACTGGAAAAAAAAAGAAGTGAAAAAAAACACAGATGTTTTATTAAGCAGACCATAACAAAGCTTCCTATCTGATTTTATTCTCTAAGCACATTCATCCCTCAAACCATAAAGGCGTACATTCCCCCCAGCCAAGTTCTCTCCATTCCAAGTGAAGCTCAAGACTAACAGATGATGTTCCTGAGCACATCAGCAAGCTCACCTCCCACTCTCTGCTATCACCCTTGAAGACCTTGGGTGCTGGATTTTCTCCCAGCACATAGACCTCTAGATTAGGGTGTCCTTTTACTTTTTTACCAACATGCTGCCTTTTTAGCAGGACCTGTTGGGATGTCAGCTCCGAGTTGTGTACCCATGCACTGTGCCCTGGCTATGCATGAGCAATTGTGTGATCTGAACCTGGTTGTGGCTTAATATTTCATTCATACAGCTGATGTATCCTTTCACCTGCCGCCAGAGCCGATTGACCTGGTGAAGAAGGACTCAGTTAAAACATTTTAGAAATGAATGAAATGCCTAATTCCCTTGTCATATCCGCAGTTACTCACCCTCTGAACATGCAGAGTTTTAACACAGTTCTTCCTTCCTCGGTAAGGGTTTAAGATAGGGACCTGGATCTTCTATTTAAGTACCAGACAGGGTGGAAGGAAGTCAGAATTACATTTCATCCAAGACATTTCAGGCTTTTCATTCCTCCTGGTTTGGTGTTTGGGATCAGTCCTCAGCAGAGAGGAAGAGAAAGGGTCCATCATTTCTCTGAGTCCTTAAGCATTTTGTTGCTGTTGTTCCTCTGTAGTTTTTGCTTTCTGCTAACACCTCAGGACCCATTTCCACCAAGATGGCGAGACCAGCTTGTACTTTGTTATGTCTCTCTGAAACCTTGGTTAGTGATTTTGATACTTTTAGTATCTCTCTGGAGAATTTTTATTATTATTATTTCATGCCACAGTAGAAAGTTATTTCTATTGCTGTTAAGTGTCTTTGGAAAGCAGAGATGTCAATCATGATCATTACAGAATCATGGTACCAAATCAGGATGCCTTTCCCTCTGCGTGGATGCTCATAGCCACTTTGGTTGTTTTTTTGTTGGACTAACGGATTGCTTTCATATTTGTCACACTTAGGAGGACAAATATTCAAGATAACAGACAAAGGATAAGTGTTCAGCAGTCAATGTTAGGTAAAAATGCTTACTCGCAAGCCCGGTCTCTGGTATTTTCAGAAACACCAAAGTTCTGGAAAACTAAATTTTCTTAAAAGCTCACAAGTCTCTCCTTTTTCCACAGTTCATTATCTTGTTGAAGAAGATTCATTTCACCCAGGATGTGCACTTATCTATTAAATCAGCAGATATTTTACAAAATCCTCTTGTTCCCTAATGACAACTTTATAATGCTCTTACTACTTCCTACTGGTCAAATAACACTAAAAAAGCCTTGATTTTCTTGCCACTGCCTTTTAACTCTACATGATATTTAACAGGTCAGGCAGTTGGACTAGATGATCATTGTAGGTCCCTTCCAAATGAAATAATCTCTTCTCTTCTCTTCTCTTCTCTTCTCTTCTCTTCTCTTCTCTTCTCTTATAAAATTCCATTCACCAACTGCAGGATAATGTTCTCCCTTGGGAGATTGGGCATTGTGTTATCCTCATGATACTAGTTCACTATTTCCAATCTCTATATAGCTATAAATGCTATTCTAACACAGGGGCCAGAAGAATACTGCAGTATTTATCTCAGTTGAAAGCACAGGGTAGTACTCACCTGACCTAACTCAGACAGCTACAGTGTGGACACCTACTACTGTTCTATTATTCCTAGTTCCCCTATGTAATCTATAGAGAAAAATAAGTTCTTTGAGTGAATTCCTCTCACCCTCTAGAGGACACCAAGAGCAGACTGGATGAGTGTATACTGTTGTTGTGACTGTTCTGGGTTTAGTAGCATAGAGGTTTAGCAGGAAAGCAAATGACACTGCAGCTACAGCTGTATGAACACTTTAAACACAGAATTGTAGAAGTGGTGATTGGAGGGACACCTGGACGTATGGAGGGCTTCAGTCCAACCTGACCCTCCAAGCAAGACTCACCATCACTGGATCAGGTCAGCCATAGCTTTGTGTAGCCCCATGTAGCCCTAGGACTAACACACACTAACTGGCCACACTATTAAGCTCTCTTAGTCTACTCTTTTGGTCTCTGCAGCAGGCTTCCATTTAGTGTGGTAAGCCCCACTCAGAACCCTAGCCCTGCATGTGCATCCCCTTCTCACCCTGGCAGTTTTTCATCATCACTGGGGTTTTTAGTATTGTTCATCAAGTAAGCGTGATTTAGCCGTGAACTCAGAGCATGCAGAGGTACCCAGCACGCAGTAGGCAGTGCAAATGGAGTGCGCTCTCTGCAAGTTTTCACTGGGTTGTGAAATGGATGCTCTGAGGGCTCAGCCACAGTTACAGGGAATGGCAGATATATTCTGCCTTTGAGATGCAGGGTGCAAACAGCAGGGCAGCCTTAGGTGGAACTGTGCACTGTCTTAGATTCCTAATAAGATCTCAGTTTTGTAATTAAAAAGCGTATTGTCTACCTGAGAGGTCAATCACATAGGTGGAATTTTAGATATGCAAATGCCAATGGGTGAAATGTGCAGACTTCTTATCTGCTGTTTTGTTTGCAAACACAGAGCAGTGTCCCTTAGTATGTAAATTTGACTGTTTTGAGTGTAAATTTGGGCTGAAGTTGAACCTGAAAGCCAAGTGTAAATCCCAGAGTTACCACTGGCTAGGCAAGGCTCTCAAAGCTATTGGCAAATGTTGCCCTGGAGGCAGCCTGGTCGCAATGAGACAGTGCTCAAACCCAACACAGAAAGAGGGAAAGCAAATATAAAATCACTCTGCTCTGTTTAAGAATTCCAATGGCAGGATCACAGGTCCTAAAAAAAGTCTCCATGAAACCCGGCTAGCTTGAATGGTCAAATCCAGCATTTCCAAACACCTTTAGTTTTAGCTGAGAAAGGGTAACACAGGTCTATTGGAGTCCAGGTCCTGAAGACATTTCAGCTGTGGTGGTGTCCTCTGCTGACTTATTTAGCTAATGAGAGCTGAGTCACAGCAGTCAGGAGACTGACACAGAAACGGGAGTATTTGAGTGCAGACACCCTCTCCATTTATTCCAGAGGTGTTTACAGTGTCCCATGCCTATGAGATGCAGAGCACTCTCATCTCATGCAGGGAAATTTCTGAATACTTTTAAAGTTGCACAGTTGAGTAGAGCATACAATATTACTCATATGCTTAAATTTAAACACACCGGTCTGCAAGCTGGTCCCACTGGAGAACTGAGCTCCCAGCTATTGAGGTCTACCACAGAGAATACATTTTTAAAACATAAAAACCCACTATCTTTTCTCCTGGAAAATATTTATTCTTGCTTTTCCTAAGCTTTGTTTTCTCTGATATCTTTCACATATTGGTGCCAATGTCATTTTACAATGATTTTGGCTCAGAGTACTATATATTAAACTCTTCCTCTCCACACAAAACAAACAAATGAAAAGAGAAACAGAAAATCCTTTATCTGTTGTCTTTTTTTTTTTTTTCCTCAGAAGTAGTTACCCATTGTTATGATAACCACAAATCACTCATGAATGTTACCAACAACATTCTGGGGAAAATGAAGAACAATATAGATGCCACTAAATAGTTCTTAGTTAAAAAAACCTAATACGTTATCATAGCAACAGGCACTGATTTTATTTACAGAACTTCATTTTAAAGGACAAAATGCCTATTTGCACTTATAGTGAATTATGGCATGACACAAAGATGTATGTTTTACATTATTTTTTCTCTGGATTTCACATAAAATTCAGCAAGCTGCAACTGAAAAAAATGTTCAGCAGAATCCAAACCTGCAGTGTTCCCAGAGCACTTTGCTGTTGCTTGTAAGAAAAAATAACATAATAATTCTTAAAAATGTGCAGGTTGCATCCCTTGTCAATTCTTTATTTGATCCCAACTGCTTTCTTCCATTACACTTCCAACTCCCCAGGTTCCATCCAGTAAAAATCCTATTTAAATAAGAGATTTAAATCAGCATGAGCTAAGCAACACATTTTCAGTCAAGGTGGTGGAATACAAGTGCAGTCCCAGGAAAGTTTACACAGGTAGAGAAATTATTTCATTCTTAATGACAAGAAGGGAGTAGAGCACTTGGCTCTTTCCCTTGGAAATGAGGTTCTTTGGCAGTATGATTTGAACGAATTGCCACCCCACAGTGGACTAGCGCATCATGCTAACATTGGCTGTGAGCCTGAAGAAGATTGCCAACAAAAGCCTTAGTGGGTATGCAGTTATTCCAGAAAAAGAGTCTCCTGTCAGCAGAGCTTATTCCACTCTGAACTGGTTTGAGTGATGCCAACAAAAGTACTCTCTTGCTCAGGTGAAGAGATGTTGCCAGTATTTCTAAAACAGAAAGCCTTTTACATGCAGACAGCCCAACAGTGTGGGTGCAGCGTGCACTGCCGGTGCTGCACAGCTGCAGATAGGATAGGTGAGCCCTGGGGGATGCACATGGCCTGGCCGGTCCCCCAGTGTCTGTTTTGTCTAAAGAGATGGTTTCAGATTGGCAGCAAGAGGAACAGACTGCAGAAGGACCCCCTTGTGAGCTCCCTGCTAGGCTGCTTCAATGGGTCCTCAATCCCTTAACCCATGCACACGAGAGCATCACTGGTTTTGTTCATATCACCCCACAGAAGTGGCATGTCCAGCCCAGGAAGGGCAACGATCGCAGGTTCACATTGCCAGGTCTGGAGCGTAAACTCCGCACAGTCCACATAGCTCTACCCAAAGCATTTTGAGGAGGTCTGTGAGTGAGATGGAAGGGGGGAACCTGGACATGGTTTAGGAATTATGTGCTGCTCAGCAAGCAGTGTACCTGGGAGGAGGGAGGCACAGCTGGGGAGTGGACCAAAGCACTAGCAGAGCAGGCACACCTTGGGGAATGAAAGGAAAAAAAGGAAATACAGGTGGAGAGAAGTAATGTGACAGACAGGACCTGGCCAGGGCACAATGTGATAGGCAAAGATGAGCCACTTCTCTCCAGTAAGCATTTCTGGGTGTACCTTTATGGTTTTCTCTTTCTTTTTGATTTATATGTTTGCTTATTTTTAATTTCTCCCCAGAAGTTCAAGAGCGTGTGTGAATTCAATGGCAATGCCTCCTGTCCCAAACTCACAAATACTCTACTGGATTTGGATTTATACTTCCAACTTGCAAGACACAAAGAAAGTTCTTTTAACCCCCATTTTTAAAAAGGGAAAAAAGGAAGACCTAGGGAACTACAGGCCAGTCAGTCTCACCTCTCTGCCCTGCAAGATCATGGAGTGGATCCTCCTGGAAACTATGCTAGGGCACATAGAAAATAAGAAGGTGATTGGTGACAGCCAACATGGCTTCACTCAGGGCAAATTGTGCCTGACAAATTTGGTGGTCTTCTACAACGGGGTTGCTGTGTTAGTGGATAAAGGAAGAGCAACGGATGCCATCTACCTGGACTTGTGCAAAGCATTTGACAGTGTCCCACATGACATCCCTTGTCTCTAAATTGGAGAGACATGGATTTGATGGATGGACCACTCTGTGGATAAGGAATTGGCTGGATGGTCGCATTCAGAGAGTTGTGGTCAACAGCTCGATATCTGAGTGGAGAGCAGTGACGAGTGGTGTTCCTCAGAGGTCGGTATTGGGACCGGTGCTGTTTAACATCTGTGTCATTGACATGGACAGTAGGATTGAGTGCACCTCAGCAAGTTGCTGACGACACCAAGCTGTGTGGTGTGGTTGACACGCTGGAGGGAAGGGATGCCATCCAGAGGGACGTTGACAGGCTTGAGAGGTGGACCCGTGTGAACCTCTTGAAGTTCAACAGGGCCAAGTGCAAGGTCCTGCACATGGGTTGGGGCAATCCCAAGCACAAATACAGGCTGGGCAATGAGTGGATTGAGAGCAGCCCTGCAGAGAAGGACGTGGGGATATTAGTGGATGAAAAACTGAGTATGAGCCAGCAATGTGTGCTCACAGCCCAGAAAGCCAACTGTATTCCGGGCTACATCAAAAGAAGTGTAATCAGCAGGTCAAGGGAGGTGATTGTCCCCCTTTACTCCTTTCTTGTGAGACCCTACCTGCAGTACTGCATTCAGTTCTGGGGCCCCCAACATAAGAAGGATGTGGACCTGTTGGAGGGAGTCCAGAGGAGGGCCACAAAGATGATCAGAGGGCTGGAGCACCTCTACTGTGAAGACAGGCTGAGAGAGTTGGGGTTGTTCAGCCTGGAGAAGAGCAGGGTCTGGGGAGACTATATAGCAGCCTTCCAGTGCTTAAAGGGGGCCTACACGAAAGATGGGAAGGGACTTTTTATCAGGGATTGTAGTGATAGGACGAGGGGTAATGGTTTTAAACTGAAAGAGGGTGGATTTAGATTAGATATTAGGAAGAAATTCTTTGCTGTGAGGGTAGTGGGACACTGGAACAGGTTGCCCAGAGAAGTTCTGGCTGCCCCATCCCTGGAAGTGTTCAAGGCCAGGTTGGATGGGGCTTTGAGCAACCTGGTCTAGTGGAAGGTGTCCCTGCTTATGGCAGGGGGGTTGGAACTAGATGATCTATCTTTAAGGTCCCTTCCAACCCAAACCATTCTATGATTCTATGATTCATTTCCCAAAATGATGCCTCATATTAACAAACCAAGCAGCAAATAAAAATCTCAAGCATAAGGAGATTTGCTGTTCAGCTGGTAATGAATGTCTGAGTTTAAACAAGGTTTGTGGCTTTTTTTGAAATGTACTTTATTAGTAATAGACTATTTCTCAAATACAACTTTTGACTGAATCATTTATTTCAAACAAGAGGACAGCATCATGTGGCTGATGAAAACATTTGAAAGTGCTAAGCATACAGATCAGAAGGAAAAATATTTATCTTTCATGAAGGCATGATGGCAAGGAAAAGATTCTGGAGACATTTTCAGCTGCTGCTTGGAAACTTGGCAATGTGGCCAGGGGACTCATTCCAGCAGTCTTTGTGCCCCTTATACAAAACCCCACTTGCCCTTCTGAAGCACTCACTGGGGAAGCACTGCAGAAACAGGCCCATTCATCCTCAAGGAGAAAAATCCTAAAGCATAGGCTTAGGTTTTAAAAAGTGACAAATTATTTTCAAAATCTCAAGGATTAGCAGGAGACCTGAGTGTGTTTCCAGCTCTCCCCCATCTGGTGGGTAGATCTGGCTATGTTACATCAGTACTTTGGGTCTCACTTTCTTCCTCTTTAAACAGGAAGGGGAAATGTGCTTTAGAGATAAAGATGCAATCATTGTACAAGAGGTAAATACGTCTATTATTTTTTATTACAGGTGTAGGACATAGTTATTGCACTATAGCGTTAAAAGCTTCACAGTTTCTAACACTGGCTCAATGTTTCTTCTATTTTTTTCTGTTTTCTTTATTGCATGTTCCAGATCATGGAAGGAAACTTACCCTTACCAGGAAGAAGTGGATAGAAATAGTATAAAGGAGTAAACATTTTAAATTTAATTAAAGAAAATAAATTAAGCCTGTCGTGTGGGAGAGGGAATAGATAATCAGTTTTAGAACGAGGTGTCATTCTGTCTTACAGAATTGGAGGAGAATGAGACATGGTTTGTCTGACGAAATAACTTTCACTGCACCCTGGAAAAACATTTGTGGTGATAAAAATATATAAAAGAACTTTTTATAACAAGCATTAGAAAAAATGCAGACAGGAAGAAACAAATTAGCATAGTAGAGAGGCTGAATTTACTTTAGCCCAGCAAGAGGCAAGAAGAGAACACTAAACAGGAGCTCAAAGAGCTACTCTTATACAGACAGCAGTAATATATAGCATGTCATCCATGTATAACGATATACTGCTAGTCTGATTCTCCTTGTGTGTAACTCATGCTTTAGAGTCATAGAGGGAATATCAAGGATATTGAACCACGATTGTGAGTTACAGGTGTGATACATCACTATGCATATTAATTACAGCCAACATTTCAAGTATATGTGTTTGCACATGTACATGCTTAGCTGCTGGGGTTTATATGTGCATACTTTTCTCATAGCAGCACAGGTTTGCAGAGCCCCGCATGGGACTGGGACTTCTTTGTACTTCACTCCGTGTAAGCTCACAGGAAGACATGGTCTTTGTCCCAAAGCATTTTAATGTCTACCTAGAAACAATGGCATGAAACAAAAGGAGGGAAGCAGAGAGGGAAAGGGACAATGAGGTCTCAAAGTTACGTGAGTCAACTCCATGTACAATAGAATTGACCTGAATCATCTGAAAGGCTCCTTGGGTCAATAGCTTTGCTGTCCTGGTACATGTCCGGGCAGCTGGTGCTTTTACATGGCTTTGATGGTCTGTCTATTCAGTTGTTGTTCTGATGTGGAGGATGTTGTTTGCATTGTAGGAGAAGCAGGCCTGGTTTTGAGGAGGGAAGTAGGACTTCCAGGTTTCCATGCCACTGCAATGAGTTTAGGAAATAAAATAAAATCTAGGACATACAATGCTTTTTACAGCATGTCTGAGGAATACAACAGGAACTGATATTGGTGTTATTATCTGTCCTTGTGGACTTTTCTGCTTCTACAGTCCCAGCAGGTTCAGAGATATATGTGGGCAGGGGCTGTGGAGAGGATTTAGTTTATGTTTCCTGTGAAATCAATAACATTTGATTGCAGATGACAGTCAGCATCATTCATGTGCACCCTCTGTCTTACATACAAACATACTTGTGTGAAAAATGCTGGTTCGCAAAATATCTGTGTGAACAGAAATATTTTCACATGAGTCTTCCTGGAGAAACAACTGTGAAGATGCACAAGCCTGCTAGAAGCAAACATCTGTCCAGAGATAGAGGAAACATTCATGACTGTTGTCCAAACTTGCTGAGCTGTGGTAAATCAAGCTGCAGCAGTAGCCATCTCACACTCAGAGCTCCTTCATTAAAATTATAAGGCTCTAGAACACAGAGGAAGTGCACACCCTGCACTGTAATCAAGTCCTCCCTGTACCAAATCATGGCAACCCGAAGTCAAATTAATAGACAACCTTCTTCTTATTAAGCCACTAGATGCCTGGAGGTTTGCCTTGCAAATGTTGTGAAAGCACTTTGTGAAAGGGGATGATCCAATATGTAGGTCACTAGTCTGGTACCTGCAACAGCTCGCTGGAGCCTTTGCTTTGGCTTGGAGTACCAGTGGCATCCTGGGTGGGACATTTGGCCTCCTCTTTCCTTAGTTTGCCATCTGCAAGCTGTAGTGCCTTTCTATCTATAAGTGCAGCAACGGGGAACATGCTAACGACTGTGAGATGCTCCTGAAAAGGTGGAGGAAGAGCCACAAGGTGGTGAAAGGTTTTTGTAACACACAGCACTCCCTGATGTTGTTTTCAGAAGAAAAATATTCCTACCTACACAGTGCAAGTTCAGCTGAGTTCCAATATAAGTTGCACCGGAGCTTTTTAGAGCACAAGAGCTACAGGTAGCTTATTTGCTATTTCTCCGTATGTGAGTACTGCCAGTTGAACTCCAAATGCTTCTGTCTCCTTTCTTATTAAGAGTGCTATTTATAGCCTCTCTGGCTGCATTCCACCTGAAGGTCAGATTGTTTACATGGAGTGAGGATATACTGTGTTTTTCTAAATAGAGAGTACATTTTTTGATTCATTAAAAAAACTTTTCCCTGCACAACATAATGGACAGACCTTACTTCTTACTCACAACAGAGACCTGGCTGAAAATCCAAGGAGTTCCAGAGAGCAGAGATGGCTGAAAAAGTGGGAAGGACAGTAAGGGTATCCACATGCATGCAGGAAAGTAAAGAACGTCCAAGTAATAAACACAAATAAATACAGTTTAATGCAAGGGCATTTGTCTCCATTGAATGTTTAACCCAGGTTTATGTTTATATTTCTTGCAGCAACTCCTGCTCTGTCATTAAACAGCATATGAAGTCCTGCACAATTTCATACTCCTCAGGCAGTGCTACTGTTCCCATTATTTCTATTCCAGTCACAGAAATTTTCCTATTTCCTTTATTGGAAGCAGGATATGACATGATACTGTTCTCTCCTTTCTCTGTTGTTTTTTAGTTCTTCAGCATCTCCTCACCTTAGTATAACGTGGGGGAAAATATCACAAAGATGAGAACTATTCTTTCCATTCCAGCATTTAAAGACATAAATATAGAAGATGAGCCATCTTAGGACTTTGATAGTGCAGTAGTTGGCAGGATAGAAGCACATGGAACAGGCAGAAACTCTTACACGTGGAACAAGGTAGTTCACATTGCTCAGACAAGAGAGATATTTTTGGCATTTTATTTTGATCCTAGAAAATTAAGTGTCCTAAGAAAGAGTTCTTATCCAGTGTACAGTAAGAGAGGCCAGTGTATGGCCAGTGAGCTGATTATAAGCTCAGACTTCATTGGAGAATTAAGGTCTTTAGCCTCTCCTCTCCCATTAATTCCAGCCACTGCCACATCACACAGTTGCAGCAGTACAACCTGCCCCTAAAATGCAGCCCATCAACAGCCTTTAAGCCTAGTCTTTTCTTGCCATTATTGAGACTACTGCAAAGTTATAAGCCTATGGAAAAGAAAGAAAAGTAAAAAAAAAAAAAGAAAAAAGAAAAAAGTTTAAAATTAAGTGACTGGAAAGGGCTGTTGAGTACCCACCACCCTGCAAAGGCATCCAGGGAACTGGGGGGTGGTGGGGGGTACTGCCCAGCTGAGCTCTGCCCAGGTATATAGCAAGAGGGGAAAAAAGCAGATGCAAACTCCACAGTTGAATTTGCTAATGTGCCATGAACAGCTGGGACACTTAGGTGGCTCCCATCAGAGAATGAACACTGGGGCTAGGGGTTAAGGCTGGATGGTGCTTCTTCAAGAATCACTTGAGATAATAGAAAACCAAGAGTTTCAAAGGAGTCATCCTATCTCAGACTAAAAGATGTGAGAAGCTGCAGGTGGACCACCAGTTCATAAAGTGATTAGGCTGGGGTCTGCCCAACAGTTCCGTTCACAGCTGAGTCTTTCAGGGCTATTCTGTAGCACCGCACAAGCATCTCTGCCACCTGCACTGGTAAGTGCTTCCCAGAACAGTCCCCTGCCTTGTTTTTATGATAGACCTGGTCACTGGAAATTGCTGCCAGATCCCAGGAAGGTCCTGAGAAAAAGTCTGGCAGTTCATATGGCTGTTAGGGAGCTAAGCACCATTATGAAGAGGATATTGGGCTAGAATGATCTTCAATCTGACCTAATATGAATGTTCTTACTCCCTTCTTATGTTACGCTCTTCACTGACGTGCGCAGCAGCGCTGGAAGACAACTCTACCTCACCAAGTGTTAGGGTTGAGATCAGCTACCATGTACATCCTATGTGAAGTCATCAGGTTCCTGGTGTCCCAATGTTTGCCCCTTTGAGTCAGCTGAGACTGATCTCACCACCTACCTTTTGTGTGTCCACCCTGGGGATCAATAGAAAACAGTCCCCCACACTATGATCATCTATTTACCTGAGGCAGAGATGAGCTAGCTATAGACTTGAACACGATCAGGACCTGGGAAAGATCTCGACCCAGGTATAGCCTACGCTGCCTTGGTAATTATTTAATTTTGTGCCCAGGGCACTTGTGCGTAGTTTTCATCAAACATCATTTTATTGATGTTAAGCCAGGTGTGGCGGTGGAAAGGTGCTGTGTTTGTTGGCAGTTCTGGGTATCCCTGCCCTCACACTGGCCAGAGGGAGCCAGCCATTTTTGCTTGTCATGGTAGCAGCCAAATTTCTGCAGCTTGAGTAGGCTTTTTAAAGTAGGAAGATGAGAGAATCAGGGGAGGGAAACAGATGCTTTCACTGTTCACCCTCCTCTGTTGTGTTCTCTGGTTTTGTGCTTGCTGTTGGGCAGTATCAATATTGCCAGCCCTGAGTTTTCAGTCTCAGCTGGATGACAAGTCCCAAGAAATCATGGCATCAGTTTCAAAATCTTAAAGGGTTTGGTTTGGTTTGGTTTTTTCACATGGTCTTTTAGACTGGCTGCCAGTCGTTTCCCAGAAATTTTTGAGTCTTTGCATGCACACCTGCAATGAAGTGCATTCCCCTGCAATGAGGTTCTTTTGAGGGGGGAATAAAACTTTTCCCCAAAAAACTTTCAATTTTTTTAAACATCAGCTAAGATTCCTAACTAATTCTGTGCAGACAGGTCCAAGGTTGCTAGCAAAGCATCCAGTAACGTGAGATTTGCAGTATGGCTTTAAGAGGTGATAATGTTTCCTGTTCTGTAGATTAGCTATATGGCTGTACAAGATTACAAATACTTCAGTATATAAAGGGGGGGGGGGGGGGGCAGAACTTCTTTATAATACATTGTTGCACCAGAGCCCATTTTGTTCCTTTTTTTATTAAATGCCATCCTGGAACTTTAATGTGGGACTGGATACTGGCAGTTTCCCATGTGCAAAGACCAGGACATACTGAAGAGCAGACTTGGGCTCTCCTTGTGTGCTGCTCTTTTCTTATGCTTATAAAGCCTGAGTATGTTCAAAGCTGAAAACTAGCAGTGTAAATTTCCTAAATGCCTTTAGAAAACCAAAACCTCAACCACTGCCAAGAGAAACATGAGTTCCTGAAACTGGACAGCATTGCTTGGGTTTCCTTTGAAGAAAAAAAAAAAAGAGAGAAGAGAAAAAAAGCCAAATGCCTGAAATATGTAAGATGGAGCTATACAGGAGTTAAAGGGAAGCTGCTTAGGAAGCAAAGCAAAGCCCAAAATAAAAAGCAGGAATGGAAAACTAAAAATAACAAACAGGAAAGTGTGACACAGCTGCAAGGGCTCTGGTGCATTCTCCCCCAGCATTGTACCTTTTTTTTTTTTCAGGAACATACTAATATTGTGTTTGGATTTCAATGGCATTCCAATCCATTATTTGTTCTTCAAAAATAGATGTTTCTCTTGTGAGGAAGAAAGAGATTTTCAAGTAATGTTCATATGATTTCAATTGTCCCAGTTTATCGAATAACACTTCCATAGGCTTAGCCTTTGCAGAGCAGAAAGACTGCATCAATTATGTCATTTCAAGAAAAATTAATCTTTGTCTCGTTAGAATGGTGAAGACCAGTTCATGCATAATCAACTGTTGCCCTTAATTCCAGTTGAATATTTACTTGATAGTTTTCAAAAGTAGGAAGGGGGCTAGGACATGAATCTGAGTTGCAGCTACTTTGGAAGCACAGTGGATAGGAGGGGATCAGGGAGGATCAGGAGCATCGTGTACTAATAAAGTTAAGGAAACCTCTGTCTTTTTCTTCATCCAAACACAGGTTTATTTGTTTTCACAGAGCATGTTGCCTGCCCTGAGAATCCTACAGGAAGGCAGTGCGGGGGATACAGAGCTGTCAGGACTGCAGCGAGATTCCGGGTGCCTGCAGAAAAGCTGGGCTCTCCAGGCGTGGGTGCAACACAACCACCCCAGCCACGACCAAGGCACCCAACACACGCACAGGGGTCACTGGCAGCTCCGGCGTGATGAGATGGGAAGGAATGCTTCAGCATTCAGAGGTCTTGCTGTATTAACACCTATTTAATTGCTATATTTGCCCATTCTGCAAAACTTAAGCCACACATGTGGCTTATGTATGGTCTGTGGCCACCCAGAAGATAGATGGACAATTGACTACGCTTGAGTAGTGCTGGCGCCTATTTTGGGAGAGCAAGAAAGCCAGAACATGCCAGTTTGTCAGTCCAAGTTTCCTCAGACAGTCACAAACCCCAGTGGAAACCACATTAAGACCTGCCAAACTGGAGATAGTGGTGCCTATCAAGCTATCAGTCCAACTTGTAAAATTCCTATTTTCAGCAGACACAACAAAAACAGGAAATATTTACCATCTTTGCAGGTTTCAGGAAATACTTTCAAAGCACTGCTGTGACCTGACAGTCCATTTAAATAGATAGCAAACATGTACAGAAGTGATAATAAATATATTTTCATTTAAAATATATACTTTGGTGTGTTTTCTCTATTATGTATGTCACAGCAGATCAGAGTGGCAAATTTATAGTTAATCACACTGTCGTGATTAGGCAGTGATACGTCTCCCAATACTTCTGTGAATGTATTTATATAAAGAAATTGTACAATAAAGTATGTTAAAGATATTTTGCACAGTTGAAGATGATAATGCTGTTTTTCATTAAATGTTAGTCTACACTGGAAATATATTTATTACATATTATTAGAATCATGGATGGAATACATCTGATATATTCCAGGCTTTTCTATTCGGTGTACTTCAGACATCTCTCTAAAACATGATGATACATTGTTTGAACTGTAATGGTGTCTGCAACATCCTATAATATGGGTTGTAATAGAAACTAATACTGCATTACAGCATACTTATCAATGTTGTTGCATGTTAAATATAAAATGAGAGGCAGTGCAGATATTACTAGCTTAGCTAGTAGTTGAGAAAATAAAGTCTACCTACTAGAAATGAGGCCTATTTGCCAAACGTACTCATACTGGAAATAATATATGACCCCACAGGAGCATGTTGTGTGACAAACCATATCATGACTTTTACCCCAGGAGAGAAGAGCATCTGTAGCTAACTTCAGGCTTGTGTGGGAAGGAAAGATCAGCTAAAAAGAGCATGCCTGCAACATGGAGTTGCGTGAAGAAAGAAATAAAGTCTAAAAGAAAATCCACATGTGCAAAATAAGGGAAATGAGTTGGAGTGTGCAGTAGGGAGCCAGGAGAGTTGTGAAAGGAAAGGTAGAAAGATGAAATAATTGAAAATAAAGAAAAGGCTGGTGAAGAGTGCTTGGTTCCATGAACATCACTTCATGTCCCTTGGGAGGCAGTTCTGAAGGGCAAGGAGTCCAGGAAGTTTCGACATTCTTCAGGAAGGAAATCTTAAAGGCACAGGAGCAGGCCATCCCCATGTGCCGAAAGATGAGCCAGCGGGGAAGAAGACCTGCCTGGCTGAACAGGGAGGTTTGGCTGGAACTCAGGAAAAAAAAAAAAAAGAGAGTTTATGACCTTTGGAAGAAGGGGCAGGCAACTCAGGAGGACTACAAAGATGTCATGAGGTTATGCAGGGAGAAAATTAGTAGGGCCAAAGCTCAACTAGAACTTAATTTAGCTACTGCAGTAAAAGACAATGAAAAAGTTTCTATACATACATAAGCAACAAAAGGATGGCTAAGGAGAATCTCCATACTTTATTGGATGCGGGAGGAAACATAGTGACAAAGGATGAGGAAAAGGCTGAGGTACTTAATGCCTCCTTTGCCTCAGTTTTTAACAGTAAGACCAATTGTTCTCAGAGTACCCAGCCCCCTGAGCTGGGAGACAGGGACAGGGAGCAGAATGAAACCCCCATAATCCACAGGGAAATGGTGGGTGACCTGCTACACCACTTAGACACACAGTTGTCTATGGGGCTGGATGGGATCCACCCAAGGGCACTGAGGGAGCTGGTGGAAGTGCTCACCAAGACACTTTCCATCATGTACCAGCAGTCCTGGCTAACTGGGGAGGTCCCAGTGGACTGGAGGTTAGCAAATGTGATGCCCATCTACAAGAAGGGCCTGAAGAAGTATCAGGGGAACTGCAGGCCTGTCAGCCTGACCTCGGTGCCAGGGGAGGTTATGGAGCAGATCGCCCTGAGTGCCATCACACAACACATACAGAACAACCAGGGATCAGGCCCGGTCAGCATGGGTTTATGAAAGGCAGGTCCTGCTTGACCAACCTGATCTCCTTCTATGACATGATGACCCACTTAAGGGATGAGGGAAAGGCTGTGGATGTTGTTTACCTAGACTTTAGTAAAGCCTTTGGCACCATTTCCCGCAGCATTCTCCTGGAGAACCTGGCTGCTCATGGCTTTGATGGGTATACTCTTTGCTGGGTGAAAGACTGGCTGGGTGGCTGGGCCCAAAGAGTGGTGGTGAATGGAGTTAAATCCAGCTGGTGTCTGTCACAGGTGGTGTTCCCCAGGGCTCAGTACTGGGGCCAGTTCTGTTTAATATCTGTATCAGTGATCTGGATGAGAGGATCGAGTGCACCCTCAGCAAGTTTGCAGATGACACAAAGTTGGGAGGGAGTGTTGATCTGCTCAAGGGTAGGAAGGCTCTACAGAGGGATTTGGACAGGCTGGATCAATGGGCTGAGGTCAGTTGTGTGAGGTTCAACGAGGCCGAGTGCCGGGTCCTGCACTTGGGTCACGGCAACCCCATGCAGCGCTACAGGCTTGGGGAAGAGTGGCTGGAAAGCTGCCCTGCAGAGAAGGACCTGGGGGTGCTGGTCGACAGCCGGCTGAATATGAGCCAGCAGTGTGCCCAGGTGGCCAAGAAGGCCAACGGCATCCTGGCCTGCGTCAGAAATAGTGTGGCCAGCAGGAGCAGGGAGGTGATTGTTCCCCTGTACTGGGCACTGGTGAGGCCGCACCTCGAGTCCTGTGTTCAGTTTTGGGCCCCTCGCTACGGGAAAGACACTGAGGTGCTGGAGTGTGTCCAGAGAAGGGCAACCAAGTTGGTGAGGGGCCTGGAGCACAAGTCTTGTGAGGAGCAGCTGAGGGAGCTGGGGCTGTTTACTCTGGAGAAGAGGAGGCTGAGGGGAGACCATATCGCTCTCTACAACTGCCTGAAGGGGGTTGTAGTGAGGTGAGTACTGGTCTCTTCTGCCAGGTGCCTGGAGATGGGATGAGAGGAAATGGCCTCAAGTTGTGCCAGGGGAGTCTTAGATTGGATTAGGAAAAATTTCTTCACTGAAAGAGTTGTCAGGCACTGGAACAGGCTGCCCAGGGAAGTGGTGGAGTCACCATCCCTGGAGGTATTAAAAGATATGTAGATGTGGCACTTAGTGACATCGTTTAGTGGTGGATTTGGCAGTCAGGTTTACAGTTGGACTGGATCTTACAGGTCTTTTCCAACCTAAATGACTCTGTGATTCAATGATCATTTGCATTATTTCTTGTACCGGTGTAGTCCCATTGCCACAAGTAGCAATAGGAAGACTTTTCAAAAGATAATGGATAAAATTTACTTATAATTTCATCCTGGAACCTATTCTGTGTGGAGTAATCTGTCATTGGAGCAGCTGAGGAAGTGCAAAGCCATTTTATAAATTTGGTGGAAAACAGAAGAAAACATCCCCAAAACATTTGCAGGCATGCCTCTCCTTCTTTCTCCTGACTTGCTGTGTGTGGATCCACAGGTTACTCCTATATGGTAAATCAAACAGTGCCATGGAGTTGCAGTCATTGCCCCAGGGCTAAATGGTCCCTGGCATGGCAGTGTCCAGGCCAGCAAGAGGACTCCCAAACCCTTCCTGCACTGGGGTTGGCCAGGGACGGGCTGTCCCCAGTAGGCAACTGGATCCAGTCACCTTGTTTTGGAGGTGAAGACAATTGGATGGTATGGACACAAACCACTCTGGACACAGGCCACCACTCAGCTTCAGCAATGGAGAATGGTCCCCAGCAAATTCACTGAAACGGATGTGGCCATTGTGAAATCATTTCCGTGGATTTGGGAGCAAAACTGTGCCTAGTCTGCATGCAGCATTGCTATGCCATCTCCAGCAGTCTTACTCTGTCATTAATGGATAGACACAATAAACAGAGATGCTTTCAGGTTTTTTTATTGAACAATAATAGTCATATACTTTTAAAAACCAACCAGCTTATTAGATTTACATTCAAGAACTTGTAATGTCATTTATGACACTGTTGAAAGATAGTAATAATGTATGCAAATATTTACTACGTTCTTTAAATAATTCTCTTTAGTCTGCTGAAAGACTGTGGGTTTGATCCTGCTCTCACTGAAATCAAGAAAAAAATTACTTTTTATGTCAGTAGGTGAGAATCAATACACTTGCTTGTAAATAGCCCAAGATAATATTGCTCCCTCTCAGGCCCAAACATTCAATACAGGTTAAAATGTGATATATGGGAGTTTGAGGTTTATGTTTGTGTGTCTCCAATTATCATGGCAAGAGAGCCTGCACTGCCATACTGATGTTTGGACACCTACTGCTGTCATAGTCCTCTTGTTCTAGAGCAGCACAGGTCAACACTGCTTTCTCAGGTGAAAGCAGCCTGGTTCCACCAAAGCTGACTTTGGATCATGATTTGGACTCTTTAAAAGCTTTGGTGTTTCTATTGTTCATAGTTTTAAAAGTATGTTTTCAGATCCTGCACCAAACTTTGGCAGTGGTAGTGTGTGCTCCTTCTTTCACTGAAGTCACTGTCAAAGCTCCCATTGATTTCAAAGAAAATACTCAATTCAAACCACATTTCCAATGAGAGTGCTCTGCATTACAAGGCAGTTCCTAAACTCATGCAATCCAGGTTCACTCTGACACAGCTACGACATCAATTTCCATTATCTGAGGATCTGGTTGTTTCCAGACATATCAGCAAACCCATCTCAGTGTGGATTTTTATGTTACAAATATATCATCTAGTCTGGACTGAATGAGGGACTGCCAGTTCCTACAACATTCTAACATAGGTTTTTCTCCTGGCTGAAATGGGACCACTTGCTCATGCAAGTCAGAAGCGAAGGACTGGGTACCAAAGTACTGTAGCCTGTGGCTGCATTACCAGTCACTGAGGGTCCAAGACTTCTCTACATTGGATCAGATGTACTCCTTGTGAGTCACAGCTGGGCTGCAGCCACCGGTGAAGATGGAAAGTACGACAGTCCATTTGCTGGCCTCTGGCATTGGACCCACTCTTCCCCAAGAAATGCCGACATTGCCTTAAGGGCACCAAAGTAGCTGCTTTATAGAAATAGAGAGAGTGAGAAATAATGCTAAGCAGCTTCTTTCATTTTAGGTCCCCCTCTACATATCTGTATAATTTACCAAGCTGCTGTTTCTCAGCACAGAATTTAACTTTAGAAATCCACCTTAACACAATTTATGTCTGCGGTGTCTTGGCTAAGTTATTCACAATGTATAGACTGAAATGCTGGGTGTTTTCTCACTGAAGAAAGGGCGTATTTGTCTCTGCAGAATTGTCACCAAAATTCCAAAAACCAGAAGATGACTAACGTTGGTTTATTTAATTCACACTGTTGTCCTCATATGTTATTATTATTATTATTATTATTGTGATTCAGGGGTGTTGCTTTCTATCCTGGGATTTGTTGATGTGCTTTTCTTTCATGTTGGCTCCACACCAATAGTTTCACTCACCCAAACTGTCCACTGAATTCAGTGAGAGCTTTCCTGGCCTCAGGCTGCAAGAGTCAACCTCCGGCATTATTTAAATGAGGAGGGTTGAATCGTGCTGGTTTTTTAATATTACTGTACATTCAGGAATCCACAATACATTTCTCTGTTCAAATACTTATCAAAACAAATATCAAAAATCATATACACTGTACAGTCTATTTTTAAGTAAACATTTTTTTCATGAAAAACAGAATCACAATTGGCCTTCAGAGGTTACATTTTTATATGCTATAGATCTACTTTGTTCTTAAAGTGTGTTGTTGCATATTCAATAATCTGTGAGAAATGCATTCACTTGAAAGTCTTATGAGTGTAACTAAATATCAGCGAGGATTTAGCCATTTCATTACTGGAGAATGAATACCTTTCTCCTTAACGAATTCCTCTTTTACAGAATTGCCATCCCCTGATGCCATGTCGTTCTCTGAAAATACACAAAAATAAAGGTGGATTTCATGAAAATGAGAGAATTAAAACATTGTCTTGCAGCAATGTCCCTGGTTTGGGGAACACTTCAGAAAAACCTTAGCTAGCAAATCTTTTAGGGATCTCCCTGAATGCCTCCAGTTATCTAGTTGCAAAATTTCTGCCAAATTATGGCATAAGCCAGATGTGCTTTCTAGTAGTTCAAGCATAAGTCAAGTGATTTGAGTTCAGTTTCAGTTCTCACTGTAACACTCCAGTGTGACATGGGACCAAGCAGCACATCCTCAATAGCTACAGCAGCAAATTAAATATGCCTGCAGCTGTTGTGTGACTGAAGCCAGCTGGCATGGAATAGCCTGGTGCATGCCACTAAACTCTCTTACTCTCCAAAAAAAAGGTAAAAGTTATCCAGTTTGTCTACTGGAAGTGGCCCCTTGTTGACACTGATTCCTGAGCTGTGGCTGAGGTTGTTTGGCATGGCCTACCTAGGCTGGGATAAAGCATGCTGGCTGCTGCCCTACTGTTTGACCATGAAGGTGGTCAAATTGCAATACACAGGAACACACTCTGGCACCATTAAGTTTACTAGGATATATGTAGCCATAATGTCTTTATAAAATATATGGGCCAGAAACTTGCCTGTTTAAAACACAGAAGCATTCACAGCTATTTTAATTTGCTGAGGATCTGTCCTAGATGCTATAGCTACCTCTGAAGACCACTATTAAATGAAACCCCATGTGACCATCCCATGCAGTACTACCCACAGTGTCACTGGTCTACTTCCAGTGATGAGGACAGAAAACAGGGTGAAACCTTTGCACAGGTAAAAAATACCAATTGTTTCTATGGGTTCAGTATCTTATCCTGGCTGAGATCAGGCAAGCTGCTAAATATTGAGGCAGCAGAAGGTTTGGGGCCAAGGGAAGGAGAGGAAAGGGGGGGAAGAACTGATGAAAACAGGCTACCTGGGAAGATTTGGAATATAGGCTAGATACAGAAAAAAGCAAGACAGGAATATTTTTTTGTGTTATTTCAGCACCCTTGGTAATAAACAAAACCTGGAAAGGCAAAAGGGTACAACCATATAGAAAGATACAAAAGGATCAGGACTGATCCATCTCGCAAATTTTTTTTTCAAGATCATTTAAAATGTCATATAAGTGTAAGCTGAAGAACTTTGCTTCTGTCTAACTTTCACTAAACAGAAAGTGGGGGAAAGATAAATCATGTATTAAGGCAGCAAACTCTTCATAGCTTAATATAACAGGAGAAAATCAAAATAAGGCACACAAACTGCAGTTGGAGGAGAAATAAATTTCAAAGATGTTTGGGTGAAATCCTAGAAAAGGTCCCAGTAGGTCTAGGATTAGATCTCTGGTATTTATTTAAAATCTTTACATTTGTATTGATTTTGATTGGTGAACACTGTTCAAATATACCTCAGTATCATCAGGTGGAGAATAAAAGAGGAAGAAATTTTAATCCCAGCTTTCAAATCTTCAGTGATCTCTCCTTCCTGCCTCAAAAACACTCCAGTTTCTCACATGCCTTTTTTTTAATTCTGTAAAGAACTGTTACAGGCTTCAGACATAATCTTAAATCTAAGAACTTATTCCAGAGATACTGTGATAAATGTCTACAATAAAACATTCCATAAAACAGTTCACTGACATCTGAAAATGTATAAAGCTCTGTCTTCATGGAAGAAGGATGTTACTTTTACCACATATTAGCTAACAGTAGTAAATACAGCCTAGTGAAATCCTATTCTACACAAAGTAGGTACATACATTGCATCTGAACTGACTACTGCAAATCCTGGCACAGGTGATGTTGTACTGCTAGTGCATGCAACAGCTGTGAAGTATTTTGCCCATGTGAGGATTTCAAAATGTTTTCAGCATGTGTCACAGCTCACCAAATTCCATGCCTTATGTTAAGGGAGCTGCCAATAAAAAAACATAAACGTACCTTGTGTTGTTAGCTGTTTGCACAGCTCCACCAAAGTACACATCACTCACTCACAGCATACACAGCATGCAAGTAGATCATGTAAAAGGTGATTTCTGCTAAAATCAACTGCCCCACAAAGTCTTACCTGTGTGTGAAACTATTTTTCGTCGATTTGGAGGCTTTGAAGCAGACAGTTGAAAAAATGGGAACTTCAAACACTTCCCGGTTACTCTGTCACAGATGCCAGAGGGACAGTTGCAGGTTTTCCTGCATTCCATTCCATAGGTACCATAGGGACATTCTGAAAAAAAGTAATATTGCAAAGCAGTCCTCAGTGATCCAAGTCAGCTGCCAGCACTCTTAATAGCTGGTCTGCTTATATCCTTAAAAGTGGAAAACCTTTGAGGAGAGGTCAGCTAAACCTTGACTATGGGATTTCAGCATACTGACTGCTTATTACAAGCATTTTCCAGTTTTAACAAACCTTGACACACATGATATACATCATTTCTTTTCATATAACTTATTTACAATGTGCCAACAATAATCCTTCTCTGAAACACTCTTAGTATTAAAATGCAAATTAAAGGCAGTATGACTATGTAAGTATGTAATCATAGAGGATGTAGTTAAAGGACTAGCGTCAGATTTAGAAAAGAAGAATACTTCAGCAAGTTCCTGAATTCATTGTTTGGGCGTGATATTATCTGACTTACATGACCGTCATGATTTAGAGCTGCAATCTATTGCTAGTGCCAGGCTGCCTGTGGCCAGGGCCACTGCACATAGCCTTGGTGGAGACTGCCGCCCCGACCCTGAGGAGCTATCCAGCAAACACACCATCCGCCTGGAGACGCTCCCAGCTCTTGGGAAGAGCCTTCCGCTATGTAACAACTTCTCAGACAGCAAAGGTCTGCCTTCCCATGGCAGACAGCAAAGAGCAAACCTACATTTCCAGCCTAAAGAGTGAGTATGCTCTAAAGGGATCACTGGCACTAAGGTGGCTGCCTGGTTGTATTGCATCTGGTCACATACTGCCCTGAGCCAAATCTCCTGCCCCTGAGCAAGCTTGTACAGGAGCACCAAAGGGCAGCTGTCAGGATGGGACCAAATGTTTTCTGAAAAAAATTAAGTCAGGTGCAGAGGATTTGCCCCATCCCATAGCTGACACCTATCACATGCTGGATCACATAGCTTCCCAGAGGGTTTAAACTTGGGGTCACGGCCCTTGTCTTCCTCTGCCTTGCTATTGAACAGGGCACCTTCCCAGAGCCATAGCTGAAGAGATGGAGACAAGGAAAATCCAGCTCCAGCATCCCCTTTCCAAACCCCTTGTCATGGTTTAATGAAACAAGAGATCATCACAAGAGAAGTTTGGGATGTCCCAGAAGAAAGGTCTTTATGCTCGAGCTGTCCTTGCCAACCCAGGGTGCAGGTCACCTTAAATGACAAGTCCTGGCGAGTTTCCAGTTCAAGTCCTAAGGGCAGGTGAATGACCATTCAGGGCTGGACCAAGGATCCATTCAGCCCAGGCTCCCACAAAACACTTAAGAAAGAAGATGACCATGGTAAGCACAAATGATACCTCTTCCCCTATATTCTCCCCCATTTTCAGCTCTGGGACATCCTGAGCCAGCCATAGTTTCTGTGCATGTAACATCCCACAACAGGGTTACCCTTCTCAGTTTGTCCAGTCTCCTCTTGAACCAATGCAAATACTTAGTTTCACCATACAGACTAGGCTATCTTAAAACCAGGCTAATGCCCCCAAATGAAACCAACATATTACAACTCTCTACATGTCCAATGGTTATGCTTTTATAAATGAAAAACAATGGAAAATCAACTAATTCCCTGCTAGGGAGTGCAGAGTGAATTCCTCCAGCCTGGAGGACCTCACAGAGCTTCACCATACTCCCCTTCCCAAGCAAGGACACTCTTTGATCTGCTGTTTGTCCACATAAACCAGAAACAAAATCCTGCCAAAGCAAAACAGGTCTTGTGTGCACAAACCTCCCTGAGGGACGAGCTGAGAGCACACACCACATGTAGCATTAATCTGCCTGCTGCAGGTGCTTAGGTACTGAGCCCAGAGAGGTGGGATGCAAAGCTGTGTACAACGGCATGGAAACAAGTCTGAGCCCAAAGCACTTGGCTCCATGTGGAATAATCCTGACATTGATGTTGCTCTTCAGATTTGATGAAACTGAGATCTGAGTCAATTTTGCTTTCAGAAGGTTTTGTTCAGCAGGAGCCTGCTCCTAAATAAATTGCAAATAGCTCCCAGTGATCTAAGGGAAGCAAAAGCAGGTTCTTTACTGTGACAGTTATACCTCAGATTTAGAGGGTATTTACTAATAAAAGTGCAGGGCACCAGTTTTCCTTAGTCTGTTTTGAACAATAATGACATTGCTATTGATTATAATACTAAATACTTACAATACTGAAAGTACTCAAAAAATTGCTCTGAAACATATACTGTCCATGTTTTACCCACTTCAGAAATCAGAAATTGAAGAACAGACTTCAGGTTATTTTTCCACCACTTCAAAGTAAATCAGTTGCAGGCAACCAGAGAGAATATAGCCATCCTGACTCTGTGAATTATTACAAGCATGGAAGTTACTAAAATGAGTGAGTGATGTGGTATCATAGCTATAAACACAGAAAATAAAAATACTTGGCCCCATACTTTGCCCGATAAAATTCAAATACATCCAGAAAGAGACTGCACTATCTCAGAGCTGAGATGAAAAAAGAAAAATAATTAGGAATTACATTGATAATATTTAGTGAAAATAAATATATGGGGAATATAAGCCTTAAATACCAATTTACAATTCAAAGTCAAGATGTGGCTTTCTTGAAATTAATGATAGTTTTTTCACTGACTCACTGGAAAAAAAAACATTTTACTTTACATTTTTTACAGAGCTTCCCAGATTCAGCTACAGGGATTCATATCTCATGTTCCTCAATGTTTCTTTTTTCCCATTTGAAGTGTGCTATTGCAAAGAAATTCCTACGAGGACAGGGAAAAGTATATAATCATTCAAAAGAACTGTTAAAAGAAATATAGGTGGTATCTTGTACTGCAGTAACTTTTAATAAACTGAAGATCAGTCAACTATCTCAGTAAAATAGTTTTCTGGTGGGTGCACCAGAGAAATTATCTTTATGTGTAAATTCTAGTCTTCAAAAATAAAAGTAGTATTTGGGGTTTCACCCTCTAACATGCACATGAATTTGGTTTTAATACCAATGTAAGTAAGTGTGTGCTTATTGAGTGTGTATGTGAGTCAGCCTGAATGATTTTTTGCGGCATCTGGTCCTAAGTCATTACTTTAACTGAGGCTATTAATACTCGGGTTATTTAACTGCCAAGACATCTCCACTTCTAAGGAAGTTATTCAAAAGCATATCTGTATCTACTTACTGAAGTGGTACACGAACACAGGAAAACTCACTGCATTCATAGTTTGCAAAGCCTTTTTTAAAAATTATTTATTTTAGAATCTTTCATCCTACTTCCTAGTAATTTAATACCTTCTCTCCTTTTAAAGAGTCTCCTTTTTGCATGGAGTGGGGATAGGTCTTAAATGAAAAATGCCATAATAGTTACAACTAAAGATATCAGCATGCAGCATACCTGGAATAAGATGAGAGCTGTGGCTGGCTGCTCACCTCACAGTCAGCTCCTGTTCTGTTAGTCCCATCTTTCAGGCAGGAGGGTCTCTGTTTGCCTTCCCTGACTACATCCCTAGGGTAGCTAAGCACCTCAAAGGCAGGACTGAATTAAACACGACAATGTCCCCAGGCGCTCAGGCAGTGCTGTTATCTCCATCTTCCAGACCCCAGAGAGAACACCTGGTCCCTGGGCAGGCAGCCGGCAGTGCCAGAGGGAACCTTACCCCAGGAAGAGCACGGCAGGGGCAGGGACCCTGTGACAAGTTTGGACTTGCAGGATTTAAGTCTTTACAATTTATAGAAAGCCACCCACCAAATCAGAGGAAGGATCAGGACTAGTGCCTGGGTCTCCCAAGTCCTAATCAAAAATCTCATCTCCAAGCACAGCCCATCCGTATTTCCTCACACGTGTCCCTAAGTCTAAACAATATTCTCACATAAATAACCCTGTCCCACCTACAAGTAACACCTTTTAATACCAGCAGGTATTTTTCACTTTCTTCTTGGTTAAGGGCTGAGCTGGAAAAATCCCATTTTAGACCTTTCAAGCAGGAGGCAAGCTCTATATGTAGGTTGCTGTAAAACTGCCACAGTGGGTGCATGCAAAGTGAATATTGTTACCTTTGCAGATACCAAATTCATCACCAAAGTCATCCTCCTCAGTGTAAAACTGGCACTTCAGCCCAGGACCACACTTGACACCATCCATACCCGAGACCGTACGATAGCAAGTCTCCCCCAGAGCAGCTGCACACACTCTGCAACAGCCACAGTCATCCAGCACCGTTCGCTTACAGCGCAAGGTACTTTTGCATGCGTTACTGTCACAGGGCTCGGGACAATCTACTGCATATTTCGAACTCCAAGCAGTTCCAGCGTGCACGGGCATCAGGAGGAGTGTGAGAAACAGGAAGCCCTTCATGTCTTGCAGGGGTAAATGTTCCGTCCCAAAGAGCAGGCTTTAATGCTCAGCCTGCTGGTGCCTTGTGCCGAGGGAAGCAACGGTACAGAATCCAAAGTGGTAGCTGCACACATCAGCCTACAAGTTTATGAGCTTTATACAGTGTGTTGCCCACATGCTGCACCGTCGTCAGCTTCCTCAATCCGGCAGCGCTGCTCCTGCCAGCCTCCCTTGTTTCAGTTTATGAAATCCAGGATGAAGGTTGGATTAGCACTCTGCTGCCATCCAGGAATTGAAAAGCCTGAGCTGATGTAATCTGTTATGTTTAGTTGGTTGTTTTGCATGAGGACTAAAAACTCTCTCACATCCGTCTCAAATGCTCAAGGACGTCTGCCAAAAGGAAAAAAAAACAAACCCACACACAACCAAGAAAAAAAAAAACAAACCCCAACCCCAAGTAGGTTGCATACCTTCCTGCAGGACAGGGATCGCTGTGACACTGGGCACACTGCTGACAGGACAGCTCTGCCTTGGTAACACAGCTCATGCGACCAGAAGAAAATCACACTGAATCTTCTCACTGATGAAAGAATAATCTTTAAAAGAATAAATCTTTGCCATTGCCTTCAAGGGGTTACGGACAGTTACTTTAAGGAACAAAGTGAGATCATGTCATTTAACAGCTGAGCTCAGATGTTTCAGTAGTGTTTTTCCTGCCTGCCTCAAAACAGTACTTTTTAATCAGTATTTAGGTGGAGATGAATTAAACATTTTACTCAAGGATTACTGTTAGAACTAAAACCAGGTCAGACAGAAACCAGCATTTTGTGGGATCTTCCACAGGAAATTCAGAGGAATGATCAATGAGCTGCCTCGACCTCACAACCGAAGGGGGAAATCCCCATCCATCACCAGCACCATCTGCACAGCCTTAATGTGGATCCGGGGCGGGGGGGGGGGCTGATTCTCCTCCCCTTTACACCACTTCTATCCTGATCAAACTCTGTGGGATGCCCTGATGTTGTTCTTCAATGAAAGCAGTGTAAATAAACAGAAAATAAGTTTCAATTTCCCCCATCCCCCCTCTTAGACTTTATTCACACTGCCAGAGCCTTGACAAGAAACAGCAAACAACTGAAGAGTTTAGTGAAACAGACAAGCCACCAGAGAGATGGAAATTTCTGCTCTAAAGAAAGATCTACAGGGAAGGAAAGAAGGAATAAAGCCAGCCATAAATAAATCTCTGAATACTGAAAGTTGCTGCCACTGAAGTTAGTGGGAACCATAGCGATATAAATTTGTGTGTGACCAGCCTGCCATTTGGGAATCCTGTGTCTTGAGTGGGCTGAGGATGCTGCCAGTAGGCTGCCAAATAAAATGAAGGGCTATGCTGGAAATACAGGAGAGCAGGAAAGCCTTTTCTTCATGAATGCGAATGTGAACTGATAGATCTAAACCAAAATGCTTAACTTCTCTCTTGTGAAGAAGTTGAGAAAACCAACATATTGTATGTTGCATCTGGGTAGGTTGTTCGTATACTTCTGGTACATGTGGGTATTAAGAACCTGGATAGCATAGCATAGCATTGCATAGCATAGCATTGCATAGCAGAGGAAGAGGAAGAGGAAGAGAGAGGTAGAGTGTCCTGGTTTCAGCTGGAATAGAGTTAATTGTCTTCCTAGTAGCTGGTATAGTGCTGCTTTGGGTTCAGTATGAGAAGAATGTTGATAATGCACTGATGTTTTCAGTAGTTGCTAAGTAGTGCTTAACCTAAGTTAAGGATTTTTCAGCAAGAAGGCTGGAGGGGCACAAGAAGTTGGGAGGCGACAGTCAGGGCAGCTGACCCAAACTGGCCAATGGGGTATTCCATACTGTGTGGTGTCATGTCCAGTATATAAACCGGGGGGAGTTGGCTGGGGGGGGCCGGATCGCTGGTCAGGGACTGGCTGAGCATCAGTCAGCGGGTGGTGGGCAATTGCATTATGCATCACTTCTCTTTCTTGGGTTATATGTCACTCTCTTTTTGTTATCTTCTTTTTCATTACAATTACTTTTTTTTTTTCAATTATTAAACTGTTCTTATCTCACCCCATGACTTCTACTTGTTTTCTATTATCCTCCCCATCCCACCAGCAGGTGAGGGAGGAGTGAGTGAGCAGCTGCATGGTGCTTATTTGCTGGCTGGGGTTAAACCATGAGAAGGAGAGGGGAGAGGAGAGGAGAGGAGAGGAGAGGAGAGGAGAGGAGCCTAATATGTTTAACACATGTCAAAGGGAGACTGCACTCAGGCAAATATTTGCAGGCATCCGTCTTATACAGTATATAATTATTCAAAATACAGTTCTTCTAATCACAGTTGCCAGCTGGCAGATGTTTACATGCACTAGCACATGCCTGGTTTCACATGTAATCTTGGACCAATCAGTGAATTTAAAGTGTAAAAATTAAAGCATTAGGTTGAAGTCTTGTATGAACTGACAAAAGTGCTATTGGTAGCCATGAGGTGACAGCAATTAGCAGTAGTAGACAACTTCATCTTCAAAATCCAATGCAACTATCCTCTGGGAAGTGAAAGGAATACTTCAAACATGGAAGTGAAGATTGCAGCTAAAAAACAAGGAGGCACAAAAGTACAAGGTTATAATGAGCAGATAAATTAGAAATGGATGTGCTATCCCTGATCCCATCACAACTACAACATGGCAAAAGCCTGTTTTAAAAAAAAAAAAAAAACAAAAAACTAACACAACATCTGCCCCATAGTTCACAGGTCAGCAGAGTAATGTAAACCACTACCCATTTCTGCTGGCATTAGCATCAACTAAAATTGACACCGGTTTATATAAATAGGTGAGGCTGTAACCTGTGGGGCTGAGGAGCCTATGTAAATCCCACTGGGCAGTCCCTCAGTGGGAGAGAGCAGCTAAATTTGATCAGAGGGCCAGGGAGCACAGCTAAGGGCAGTAACCTTTTCAGTCCCACAGCCGAATCTGTTCACAAGGGTGAAATAGCCCAAAGAAGCAGGTTGCATACTTAGTGCATGAGATTTCACAGGTCTGCAGCAGTAAGGAGCAGGAAGGCTTTCCCTAAAGTCCCACCCTTAAGTCTCCTTTAAGTTAATTCACACCTGCCCTTAAATTCATACCTGCTTGCTCACTCAGAGGAGATAACAGAGAAGTATGCAGACCCACCCACGCATACACTTAGGCATTTATGCCTGGTAGTAAACACCAGCTGGTAAAATCCTGTTCTGTATTTAGGAAATGCTCCTTGTATAAAACACCGAACAAGATCTGAAAGGGCTGCACTTCACATTTGGGTTTCTCACAAGGAAAATGTCCTAGGGAGATGATAAATAAAAAAATTACACACAGATGTGGTGAGAAAAAGAAATTGTAAAAGAGATCAGCACACTCCCCTAGCAACTAGCCAATATTATTTGGAATAAGATGGAAACTGTATTCTGTGCTTGGAGCTAGAAGCCAAAGTAAATTATTACAATGGATCAAAAAATACATGTAATGGAAGAAAACAATATGAACAGATAGAGGTCTGGCTTATACATGAGTATCATGGAGGAAATAATGATACTATGATCTTCCACACCGTCCACTGATTAAGTAGTGAAATAAATCCAATGTCACTCCCTCTGCTTTTAATGTTTCTTTGTTGTTTTACCTGTTGAATCCATTAACCTTTTAATTCCAATGAACAGCTTGATCCTGTAAAGCCCTGAACTAAGCTCTCCCTCGAAAACTGGTGCAACGGGAATTAATGAAGCTTCCCCAGCTATCAACAGCAGAAAATTTAGCACCATTATTTAATGTGTGGTATAAATATACTTTAAATGTGGGAGACTTTCTGGATCAGATCAGATCAGTGCTAATTATTTTTTCTCCAAATTTACAGTATAAACTCTCTTGGTGCCAGTTTACATCATAATTACATCATCATATATAATGTTTGGCATTCCTCCTAGAAACAGAAGAGGTTTCAACCCTTAGGTTCAAGACTTTACAGGGAACAGAGCAATCAATGGTTTAGTATCAGTGAGCTGTGAACTGTGTTTCCAGCTGAATACTTCACAACACAATTTTTCCAGTTCTTTTGCAAATAATCCATTTCTCAAGCAAAAGCAACTGCGGGGGGGCAGGTCTTGAGGTTGTATTTATGCCCTCTGAAAAGTTTGACTCCACCTGTTAAAGATCCCCAATAAATTACATACTTCATGATACATGATTAATCTCTGCTGATATATGGGAGCAGTCTATTCATTAGGCCAATACTCTAAGACTTTGCTTGTTTTGCTCCTTAGATAGAGTAACGTTCACTTCATTTCTTCTGAACTTAAGCATTCTGGCCACTGTCATTATCCAGTCTTTTGAACATGTAAAGCTGGGATAAGCAGGAAGCATTAATATGTCTTTAAACATAGGAAAAGGTTTAATGTATGAGCCTTGTTGCTCATTTCCAAAAGGCAGTCCCTAAACTAAAAATATGTTACTGTACATTCCTGAACGATCCAACCTTTTCCCAGGCTTCCTTTACAAAAAGCCATAAGCACAATGCTATATGAGAAGCAAAGTTTCAAAGGGAAACACCGAAAGGAAGCTGAGCTGCAAAGTCCAAAATGAAAAGCCAGAAATAGGAAGTAAAAGATAAGAATCAGGAAAGTGAGATAGCGGCAAGGACTCCCCTTTGTATGATTTCTTTTCTTGTATCTTTTCAATGAATTGCTAATTACTCTTTGTTTCAACTGTAACATGGCAACTCAACTTCACTCTGGTAAAAATAGATGCTTTGGGACATTTCCTACGCGCTGAAGGCAAGAGGTGTTTACATCCTTTCTCCAGGCAGACCAGGTGCTATGCAGAGAAGTGGGTAGGCTGGCTACCTCTCCACAGACCTCAGGAGCTACTATAGAAATGACTGGATATGGTGGGGTTATCTGCAGAAAGCCTCAGGAACTAGAGCCATAGCTTGTTTGGAGCATATTAAAAATATCCTTGCCCATAACTCCACATACAAATATGTGGCATGTCCAGCCTGGGAGCTGGAAGCCAAACTGACTGCACATAACTTCTGCTCTGAGTTTCCTCCCTCAGACCTATGGCCATACAAATGGAGCTGGGCACCTCTCAGGTCTGTGCTACTGAGTCCACATGGCACAGTCCTGTTCCTTGAAGGATTGTGTTCATGTCCTAGCTCTGATTGAAGGATCTCTGCACTGTGCCCTCCCTGCACAGTGTGGCTATTCCCAGTGATTTTACAACCACTGCAATGTTCTGTATAGCAGAAATCACTGGCTTTCCCTCAATTAATTCATGAATTGGGTCAAATAATTCTGCTGTGCTTAGCGAATGTGTTCAAGAGACAAAAAAACATCACAGAGTGGTGGAAAAGATCTACTACATGGCAACGGGGTCAATTTTCTCCAAGGCAGGCAAGTTTGGGTTTGTCATACACAATAAATAGGTAGTTGATGTAAGTGCAGAAAAAATGATGAAAAAACAGGTTATGATTCTGTTATGCTGAAGTCTTTTTTTGACTACTTTCAAATCATCTACATTTCCAGGGGAAAAAGGGAGTTTCAGTGCCCAAGACCTCTAAGATCTATATTAGAGAGTTTCTTAAAAGTATGAGAAAGTCACATACCTTCTCTGTACTTCAGAAAATTTACTTCTCACAATACAATACTAAACTTGACTGATCACTCACAGCCGAAACCAATGCTCTGCCTTCACAACCCCCCACTTTATCAATAGTTTTGTCAGTAGCTGTTTCTTTTGTGATACCTCTTGCTCCTAGGAATCTAAATCACCCTGATTAAGCCATACAACCACCTAGGGAAAAAAAGCCTTTCCATGTGAATATTTTTCACAGATTTTCAACCATTTGAAAAAAAAAAATATAAAATACTCTTTCAGGAATGATCTTCAAATGTTCGGTTTCTTTATCAATAAAAGAAAAGAAGATGTGAATGATGGCTCTTCTCATGTTCTACTTAGGTGCTCAGGTGCGTATATATTGCCCATGTGGTACACAGCTTTAATGCTGAGATAATGTGAAAGATATTTTATCTCTCACTATTAAACATAATTAACTGATATAGGAATATACACTCATTTCTTTATTGCCGTGCAGCCTATGCTCTCAGTAGTTCCCTGCAGAACAAGAATAAAACATATTAGACTGGAACAAGCATTTTCATTAGTTTTGTCAGGACATAAACAATAACACAACAGTCAATATAATGACAAATATTGTGAATTTTATCCTTTCCCTACTCAATGCGAATGGTAATTGTACTCTGACTCTATCAGTCCCTGATAACTAAGCCAAATTCCCATTTGAGAAATGTTTGTTCTTGGTACCTGTGCAAAATCTCAAAGTGCACCTTTTGGTTTTCAAATAGGAGCTATAAATTTTAGAATCAAATATTTTAGGATTGGTGGGGAATATCCTTTTTCTTGCAACTCAAGATGATTTTGATCTCTGCTCTTTAAGAAAAAAAAAGTTACATCCCTATAGACACTTAAGGGAATAGACCCATATCTTAAGTATTAATGCTATTTCTACATCTCTGTACTAAAACCTGTTTTTGAAAACCTTGTTGCCATTAAGCAGTGCTGTTTTCTTACAACAGTTCTGCACAAGTTTTAGCTATGCTTTATATATAGTTTAGACTTGACTAAGTAGCCATTTCCTGTAATGAATGACAAAGCTATTAAAAGCTCAACTCTTGTAATCCATGGGTTGCTAACAAGAAAATCTGTGGTGTTATGTGTGAAATGTTGAGTTGTTTGACTTCGGGTTAGGTGTCCTCATGAGCTAATATTTCCACATATTCTTTGCAATATCGCCAGGATAATAAGCTTTCCATTGGCAGAGAAAAAACAGTTTGAACTAATTCATTTAGATAAGCAAAATGATCAAATTTGTATGAATCATCACTTTTCTCTAAAAAGAAATCCCTCTTCCTTTTCATAAGTACCCATCTTTGAAGCCATAAATACTTTCCAGAATAATTAGATGATCCCAGAAAGGCCATAAGAGGACTTCAGCATCTCCTAGGTAATAAAACTTCAGGGAAGAGCCAGCCAAAGGCTGAAAGGAGTAAGGACACCAATGGGAACTATTAAAGAATTTTCCGCAGTGTTACACACACTTTCTCTCCTTAAGATGAGTGGCTGTTTTATTCTGGCTTCTCTCTGCCACACAATTTCTCCAGCTCACCCTTAGTCCTCATTATGCTGTTTTTCTTCAGTGCTGACATTTTCATCTATTTAAATGTGTTGTCTCTCTCTAATTTATATGCAGCTTTATTTTTCACAAGTCTACTTCTGCCATGCACAAAACACACCCTAAAAATAAGAGTGGAACAAGACTGTATCCCTTCAGCCCATCCTTATCACCATCTCCTGTTCACAGTCCTCACACTCTGTCTATCTTGTCTATCCAGACTGAAGCCTCTTTGAGACTTTGGGCTAACTAGTGCAGAGTCTTCTTCAAGGAGACTTTTAACAGTTGGTCTTCAGGCACTTACATGCTATATGCAATTGGTATCTACTTCAGTGAACAGGTTTGGACATGAATTGAATTAATACCTTGGCTTCCATGAAGAGAGACAGCAGTCAAGGTCTCCCAGAACAATGCACCTGGAGGGATCTAGCACAGGTCCATTTGTTTCCCTAGGGTGTCAACAGGATTTTCATGCATGCACATGCTTCCTACATCTTTTGTCTTTTGCTTCATCCATCATATGGCTGTATTTTCAAATATTTTAATTTTTTTTTTCCCCCCGGGGTACACATATTGTGGGTGAACACCAACCCCAATGACATAAATGCTTTGCCACTTATTTCAGTGGGGCCAGGATTTCAGATTTCACACCGTACTTTCAATGTCCTATGATCTTCTCTGCAGTAAAGAAACCAAAGCCAGTTCAAAGCTTTTTGTGTGTGTTTTTTACTCAAAGTAAGGAAAGGAATGTTTGCAAACAAACTCTAATTAGAAAGCAATGAGGGGTAACAGCTGCATATTGCCTGTGGTAAGTTCGTGTTTCATTAAGCAACAAAACTGCCAGAAACCTTAGAATTATAAGCCGTAAACCTAAAACCTAAACCTAAAAAGCCTAATCACTTCCAAATCTATTTTAGCTCGTACCTCATTATTTTCAACTTTCTTAATATATTGCTAAAAGAGGTCTTATAACTAACAGTGTGATATATAACAGTGTTACAAGTGTAGAACAAAACCTTGTGTTCTTAATCAGAAATTTGATAATTTATCTGCATTTACATCCATTCAGCATATTTGAGAGAATGAAATAAAATATGGTGAGTTGTATTCCTTTTTTTATTTTATTTATAGATCAACCTTAATTATTTGATCAAAAACTTGATGTTAATTTTCAGACATTTAATCAAATGCCCAGAATCTTAATCCTTTAAGACAAATGCCTGGAAAAACTTTGGGTAAATTATTCAAAGCTGCAGCTATTTTCCCAAACTATGAATCTGACAGACTGAATATGTGATTACTCCACACCAGCATATGCTTCTTCTCTTTTGCTTTATCTTCTGAATTGTCATAGGCTGACCACTGGTTATTTTAGATGTTTCCTGTCCCTGATAAAATAAACTATTTAAGCAAGCAGAATTTCTGAAATAGTTCACAATCAGATATACTTTCTTAGACAATTTAATTAAAATCAGATAGTTACTGCTCAGCCCCCAATCCTATGTTCTAATTGCCCCCCATCATGTATTATGGATCCTCTTCACTGTGCCACGGGTTGGCCTATAATGTTACAGACTATGAATGCTGGCCAGGTGCTGGGTAAATACCTCTTCCTGCCTGTCAAGAAGCTGCAAAGAGGGCCAAGAGGAAGGTCAGCTACAGATGGTTGTTGACAGTAGGAAACAGCCCCCAGAGCTGTGGTAGATGACATATTCCCTCATGTGGATCCCATGAGGCCAGCTGGGCCAGAATTGGGCAATAGGATCTTCAGTTCTGGCTTTAGTGGCTTTTTCTGTTTTATAAAATGAAAAATGTTTTTTTCACTTTATAAAACATTGGTAGTAAACAAATAAGTCTGTTTTCTACAACGAAGGTAGAAGGAAAGGATTTTTTTGTTTGTCTATTGCCTAAGATAAGTGCCTGAAACAGGACTTAGGAACCACTGGCTGTACCCATTGAAACCCACCCAAGGTCACCAGCAGTGTTTGGCTAGGCAGATGAATACTGCCCAGGATGGCTAAGCTGGAGCCAAGCATCATGAGAAGGGAAAAATCCAACCCAACACAGCTGGTGGAATAACAAACCCTTCTGGAAACCAATGTCCCAAACATGAATATCAAAACTGGTAACTGTCACTGTGACCCTGACTTCAGTAACTGGGTACAGGACAAACAAGGGAAGGGAAAGAAGCCTGGAAGAGAAACACTTTAAGTATCCCATTAGAACTGAGTCTATTTCTTGCATTATCACAAGCTGTGCTCTTACCTTGTGCAGATACTCTCAATATTTCTGCATAATGAGGCCGAGACCACCTGATAAGTTCAACACCATTGTTCATAACACAGAATACACAAGGTGACTTTATTTAATAATTCAGATCTCTGATGTGCAGACCCTGTCAAATCTCACTGTGGCACTGCCTGGCTGATTGCTGCTGCAGCAGAGTCTCATTTCACAGCTCCACAAACTAATTCACAGGACAGCAAGTTGACTCAAACCACCCGTTTACCACTCCCCTCTGGCTACAGAGATAACTTCTGAGGTTGGTGTACCTTGAATCATCAGCACCATAGCCCCCTGTATCACACTTTTCAGCACACTCATGTTCTCACATACTCATATCTTAGTTTAGAGGCGTCCCCAAGAAAACTTGCAGTTAGAACCCATCCCACTGAAATATTACAGGAAGAAAATTAACTATGCAGCAGTACCAGCAAGTTTATCTTCTGTCTCCATGAAAGGAAACAGTGCAAGTTTCTCCACAATGCTCCTTCAGCATGGCCGAAGCCTCAGTTCAGAGAATAATTGTGTGCTCAGTGTGACCATTTGTTACTTGAATTCTGCTAAGACCGGTGCTAGGACAGGACTGTGGCTTTTGGCATGGGATATGTACACTCCAGATTTTAATCAGTGAAAGCCACATCACTGTCAGTGTTGTCCATTGCCATCTGAAAATGTCCAGGGTTTTGCAAACATGCTAGTCCAGAGTTCCCCTTTCCACACATCTGCTTTTATCTGGTACCAAGGTGATAACCGAAAAGCCGGTTGAAGAAACTCTCTAAGACTCGTTTTGGAGTTTTAGAAAGCAGGCATTCTTTATTGCAGCGCTCGATGCACAGGGGATAGTTCCACCTAGCGTGCATACCACAGCTTTAGCACTAACAGGTTATATAGAATAACTAATTGCATATTAATCAGATTAGTATACATATACATAAAAATAATTGCAACTGATCATCTTAGTACTGCCTACATCCGATCATGCGCAATGAAGGATCCATCTGAGTCGAAGGGCTGCTTTTGCGACCACCGACCCATTTGAAGTTCTTGTTGGCTGTCCTTGAAGTTTTTATTCCTGTCCTTGTTCTTTGATCTTGAAGCTTAACACAGCTTCAATCACATGTGGTCAGTTTCAACATTGTTCTCATCTAGCGTACAGGAACTTCTAGTCATAAGAGCAAAGAACTGCAAAACTTACGAGTAACTACCTCTACTAGTTAATTGCTTGATTATACTTTTTTCTATTGTTTCAGTCAAAGTGTTAGTATAAGATTTCTAATAATTATTTACCAAATCCCACTTTTACAGTCATCTAGCAGCAAACCAGTTTCCACAGCTGGTACAAAATATTAAAACCATCAAAATATTTAGACATACCATACAGAATGTATGGAAATATGCTATCAAAGGAAGTGTGATGCGGCTTTGGTTTTAACAGCTTGAGATAGGGATGGTCCGAGAAAACTGGACACTTCATCCTGATAGGTAACATGGTCTACATGATTTCAAGAGAACCTAAACCAACAACCATGTGCCATTTGTTCATTTAAATGGAAATGGTTAATTAAATTCTCATGACTAGTATTTTTTTACGACAGCAGTGGTTAAAAATTATTAAAGTAACTTTTTTTTTTATTTACTGATGTTATCACTGTTTTAATTATTGCTTATCTTAAAGCAATGTAGCAGCAGAGAGGTTTGATATTTTATTGAAATAAAGGTTTTGTTATAGTGTGTTAATAGGGCAAAGTTTCTTGGTTTTTAAAAACAAATATACATAAGAATGAACCCTGTGAAACTCCATTGCTTATACGTTGAATCAAATCTGTGCCTTTGGAAGTAGCTAAGATCTCTAAGTTTCTGTTCTATTTTTCATTAAATAAGGGCTTTTTTGCTCATCTTTCTGTGGTTTCCTCTTTGCCATGAGAAGGATGTGAGTCTTCGTACAGCTTTTAGACTCAATAACTTTTTGTGAAGTTAGTGGCTGACTTTCAATGCATGTTTCACAGCTATATCAATGGCTTTGAAGCAACCTGTGCCACCTTGAATTGAATGACAGTTAGATTTAACCTACTTGCAATCTGTCAGGTATTGATTATTAAATATTATTAGTCAATCCAAAAAGAGCTTCATCAGATGATTGTGGGGTTATAAACATACTGGGATGGAGGTGTCTGAACCATCTGCCAGATCATTAATGAGATGAGGATACATTTTGGAAATAGTAAATCATAATTAAAAGATGTAACAGACATATTAAAATGACTGCTGTGATACGTCTGACTATGGTGAACTGACCCATTCATACTTTGAAAGAGTGTTCTGACTTTATCTTTATTTCTCTCCAGCAAATATCCAGGAAAATTATCTTGAAAATCTGATGGCTTGCTTTGTTTTAATCCTGTTTTCTAAGTGTTTCTTCCTGATGCCAGATTGAGTTGCCCAAAAGGAAGGTTACTTTTACAGCTTGCTAGATAGCGGACGGTTCTGTATTCAGAAGATAAAACAAAGACTGACTAGTAGCTGTGGAGGTAATCCATGCTCCAAACATATCACTGCACTTTGAGGAAACAACAATTGTTTAACAATAGATAATGCCACCCTCTGTACTGGGAACTAGACGTTTGTTTAAAAAAAAAAAAGATTCCCACATTGAACATACAGTGCATTAGATGTACAGCCAAACAAGTACAAAACATCAGCCACAACTGCCCAGAACAAGGGCAGAATGACATAAGGACTAAAGCTAACTGGCATCTGCATCCCTGTGTGATGTGTGAATATGAGTTGCCAGCCCCCTCTATTGGATAGAGAGCCGTCAGCCATATGTCAGCACCGTACACTCTACATCAGCACCATGCATCACATGTCAGTGCCATATGTCATCTCTTTGCATGGCCTGGTCAAGCTTAAGGGCTGCTCTTTATGCCCAAATATGACTATGTGACAAGCAACGAGCAAGTCAGACTTCTCAGTAAATAGTCTTTAAGAAATAACGCTTTACCTGGAAGACCTCAGTAAAACCAGAGATAGATGCAAATGTCTGACAGAGAAGTCAACTCAACAGAGACCAAAGTGCAAAGTGCAAGCGTAGACAGCAGCCCAGCCCTGGCCAAGGGCAGAAGGATTCCCGGGGCAGAACTCCTTTAATCCGCTGAAAAATTTCCAGTAAAGATCAAAACAGATAGTATGGGAGAGCTGGTCTGGTACAAGAGGCCAGTATTTGGAAACTGGGAGGTCATGTGCAAGGGGAAACCTCACAGGCACCTAGAGATTAGTGTTGAGGTGTGACAGGTTAAAGGCGAGAAGACGAGATTTCTCTTACTGAAGGAAAGTGGAATTGTAAATACTGTGCTGGAAACAACTGGAATCTATAGTAAATTCCACCACAAGCTTCTGAATATGAGCTCCTCTCAGTTGAGTGAGAATGTGTTTCTAGCTTAATTTTGTCAGTCTTCATGGTTGTCTGTTACTGTAAAAACCTGTAACGTATCTGGAGCTCCTCTCTGTGGCTTTCCTGTTTTCAGCTCAGTTCTGAGAACCAGCCCAGCAGTGGTTTCAGTGGTGAGTGACACCAGTGGTCACCTCGTTTAGCCAACACTCACCCTTACCTGCACCTTTGCCTACCTCTGGCTGCAGAACCAGACATCCTTCCGCTGTGTGCTTTCACGGGTGCTAATAAAATGCAGAACTGCAGCCATTTTGCAGCCCCGCTGCAAAACTCCAGCCATGTTCCCTGGCCCAGAGTGCCCCTCACCCAGAGGGGCAGAGGGACAGGCACTTCCTCGAGACATGGGGATTTCAGTGCTAGCAAAGTCTTCCCTCCTGTTGCATGTGGAGGGAATAAAGACTCTGCTCGCCTCAGGGTGGACAGAAAATGAGTCAAGGTTACTGCTCGGCTCACTGGTCCTGCACCTTCCTGGGGACAGGCCAAGGCCAGGCTGAGATGTCAGCCTGTGGGTAGGCCTGGCTCAGCAGGGCCCATGGCGGGGCAGGGCCAGGCTGAGGGGAGCTGGAGACCAGCCCTGCTGCGGCGTTGCTGGGGCAGGGGCTGATGACCCTGGGGGTGGACATGGATCTCGGGCTGTGTGCGGGGTGGGGGGGAGCCCCGGGGGCTGGGCAGGGGCAGTCAGGCCTGGTGGTGCCCTGGGGGGCTGGCAGTAATGCCCTTCCACCTGCTACATCGCCCATCAAAGAAAAAAAGGTGCTGTAAATGAAGTCAAGTCGTTACAGGAGATCATACACACCAAGCCCAATACCTGAACTGGAATTAACCTGCTGGGTTATGGTTTCCAGACTCTTATCACTCATTATTTCCCATCAGTGACTGAGAGACAGCCACTGTTCACAGGAATAGAGCAAGTAAAATCTTTGCCTTTGAGAGGATAAACACCAATTAGCTGTTATTTGGCTGCAGGGTGTGAAAAGTCTCCTGTGGGATGGGAAGAAGAAGAATATCCTTTCTGTTACTTACCTGACAAAGATAAAAGGGACAATTTGTGTTTGCAGCATCCTCTGAGACCCCCAGCTGAAAAGTGTTAACAGTGGTATATTATTCTTTCCACTTTTATATCGCTTCCCCTTTTTCCCCAGTTTTTCCCAGTTTCTGTCCTTATTTATTCTAGTCCTGAGCCAATTCTCACTGGCATCTTTTAAGATCTTCCTTCTCATGACCTTCAGTGAGAATTGGATCAAGCCCCCATACACCACACTGGCAGGTTTTATTGCACTATGGCCAACTACCAGCCCAGTCTGCAGTGTCCATTTTCTTCTCAGCTTTGCAGTGTCCATTTTCTTCTTTATCTGCACAGCCCTTATGAGACAGGGCTTGTTCTGCTCAATGCAGTGACACGGCTGCTGGTCAATAATCAAGGCCAGTATGTTGATGTGTTGGAGTTATTTATTCAAGCCTCCGAAACATTCCAAAGTTTACAGTATTTGGTACATACTAATGCCATAACCAAAGAAGCAGAGAAACCCTGCTGATGGCCACTTCCAAACTGTTGGCAAAAAAAGACATAGACAATATTTGGAAGATAATGGGAATACACCAAGATAACCACAGACTTCTTCAGAAACATAGCAGGTCCTTCTGTTAGTAGAAGCCTGTTGAAATCCATAGCAAAATTCTTGTTTGTTTTGACAGATGTTAGATAGGCACTGTGTTAGAGAAGTACAGTTACTCCCATGACGAACAGTTATTATACTTTTTTCAACTGACCATTCCCTGAAAGTGTGAGATCATGAACCAAGTTGTGAGAAGATATTATTTTGTTGATCACCAAAAAAAAATTAGGGAAAACAACCTAGGAAAAAGAAGAGAATTTTTTTTTCTCTCTCTCTCATAATGGAAGGTTAGTTGGAAAAATATTTATCTGTTTAATACTTTAACTCTTTGAAAATTAATTTAGTTAAATAAATATTTAGTAACGGAGAATTGAAGTATTTAGTTTTGAATAACATCACAGCAAAATATTTGAACATTTAAAGCTTTTGTTCTGGTTTTTCTCATTCAGCAGGCATCTCATTCACTGTCAGTCTGAAATTGAATTTTTCTGTAAGTACACATTCAAAAATGTTGCCTCCCAGGCACAATGAATAAGGTGATCAGTACTTTCCCATCACACTAAGAAGTAAGGTGAAGTCCAATACAAATCGTGTTATCTAAGAGAGAGTTTCCTATTAAAGATGAGTAAACACTATCTGTACAAAGGGGAATACTTTGAACTGTTCTTATAAAGCTGTGGTGGTGTTAGTAAAGCTGTAAAATACTTTTTAAAGGTGGCGCACTAAAGCAGCATCACCTAGTTCTAATGCACAGTACAGTATTTATTAAAACTGTCTTGCCTGTCTCATGGATCTCTGTGAAGGGATTTTTTTTTTTTTTATCCAGTCAATATATTTTTCGGTCAGTCATGTATAAACTCCAGGAACGTCTCTTCTTCCACTTCCTTTTCCGAAAGAAACAATCCCACTGTATCAACCAGCACAGATTAACAGCCCACCTGAATCTCCCTAGAACACAAAATAGAAGTAACTATCAATGTGTGTTCCTTGCTCTTCAGAGGAGCATGCAGTGCCACCTGCAGTGCATAAGCATGTTTGGAAACATTGCTTCTAACCTGTTCCAACCTATGAAATGGATCAGTTGGTTTATGTCACTTCATGGGACTTGGGTGAAGTATAAGGAGAAGTTGCTTTTCAAGCCTGAGGGAGTCTTTGAAGTCAATGTTGTAGACCAGCACAGTCCTATTATAATTCTATTTCAAAAGGTATTTTTTTGTTGTTGATATAAATTGATTCTCACTTCTTTAGCAATTGGCCCTTCTGGACTCAGCACAGAAGACGTCAAAAGCAAGATCCAAACAGCACTTTTGAGTGTACAGTTAATTCTGTACTATTCAGACATTGATATCTGGAAAGCATCAGATGACTCAAACCCTGAAAGTTCTTCTTTCTCTCCAATAACTACAGGTGGTGCCTAAGGAGATCACCTTAGCTAAAGAAATGCACCTGAGGTTAACTGAGACAATCCCAGACTCAAATTCCCATCTTCTCAATCTTGTTGTATACATTGAGCTAAAGTACTCAAAGTTTTAACACTTCTTTTTCACAGCAATAAAGTCTCTTATAAACGCGGTTAAAATCACTGTGAACCTGATCAGCCTCATTAAGTGTCTAGCACTGCTTTGTTCCCAGTGAAAAGGGAACCATTGTTAAAAGCACATCACTTCCTCTTTGTAACTTTGCTTCTTAATTGGCAAGCATCTCTCTTCAATAATTTCTTTTCCCTATAGCACAAAACATGTTGCTGGTTATTTTTGTGTAATTTCCATATTTGCTCTCACAGCTTTTTCTACCAACAATTTTAAGAGTTGCTTTCCAAAGATATTTTGATGGCTTTCCTGAAGATGTGACTCCCCAGCTGGCCACCTTGCATGTTGTGCCAGGTTTGATATCTTCACAAGAGTCAGGCAGAGGCAAAAGTTGCACGTATTTATTCAGCTGGGAAAAAAAGAAAAAAAATGCTTTCTCATGCAGAAAGGAAGGAAAGTATAATCTAGTTTCAATTGGCATTTAGTCTCATTTTACCAATACTTTTCTTATAAATCACTTTTCAATATTTAGGAACAGATCCTCAGCTTAATTGCCCCTTTGCAAATCCAAGACTTTCCCTGGTGTCTGTATAGCAATTTCCTATCTATGGCAGCAGTAGTGCGTTCAAGCCCAGCTTCCCATTGATTACAGTAGGAAATTAAAAACCTGCACAGGACTTAGGCTGTTGGATCTATGTCCTATTCAAGAACCTAACTTGCCACTGAACTTCTGTGTTGAAATCAGACTCTGGTGTTTGACTGACACACAGAAAAGTCTCAAAGCTCAGTGCAATGTAGCCAGTAACAAAGAGGAAAAAAAAAGCCATAACCAATTAGACATGGCAGCAGCAACTTAATTGGGTTAAAATGAGGTCTTGAACTCTTCAGACTGCCAAGTTTTTGCTCTGAAAGATTCAAAAGGGCTTCAATGATCCAAACTGTCTGTGTTTTGTTGGCCGTTACCTAACAGATTCATCCTTCAGCAGAGGCCAATTTAAGCCTGTAAATGAAAACATAGCCAAACCCTAACAGATATCCTCAATGTGCTTGGTAAGGGCTCAGAGCTACTGAACAGACATTTTCTGGTTTACACAGAGTCACCACACCATGAGTGATTCCACAGGTGGTTATATATGTTGCTGAATGGTTGTCAGTTAAATGATTCTGCTTTTATACCTTTTTTAAAAGGCACTCCAACAAATCACAAGTTTATCCAAAAAATCCTTATGGTTTATTATCACCAGTGCTCATGGGAATTTCCAAAGATGGACAGTTCATCCCAAGTCACTTAGTACTCTATTACAGCAGAACTGTAGAGATAGGAGGTGAGCCCTGGTACTAACGCTATCCTTCCTCCTGTGTCAAATTCAGACAAAGGGTTTTATGGTATCCATGTCATTCTGGAACAGACCTGTAACTTTCAGCTCTAGAAATACTACTTCCTAGCAATCCATTTTGGTATTGTGTTCACAAATAACCTGGTTCTCCTGATAAGTTGCTAGTGGCCACAGAAGAAGCCAGTGAAATGAGCCTGTCTGCCTTTGCAATGAAACAGATGGAGAATGCTCACTAACATCTAGGAGAAGAAGCTTCTCACGCTTGGCAGCGACAAGTTGCTGGGGACATAGATGTCTGTAAATGCTCCAGCTAGTTCCAGAAAGGGACATTGCTAGTTTCCTCCCTGTCTCATTGTCATATCAAACTGGTGATACCACCTAAATATTAGAAATCAGGTTCAAGTCATCACTTCCTTTTCCATACAATTCCACCAATTATTTCACACGTGTGGTAATATTCATAATATACTGTACCTTGTCAATTATTTTAAATATATATATTGATCCTTTACATAAAACTATTTCTTCATTATCACAGCTGTAACGTTAAAGCATAGCCTGAATAAAGATCCATCCAAGATTTCTTAGGCATCGTACTGAAGTCATGATGTTTCTAAAGGTATAGGCAAGATGATGTACAAGTCTTATCTTTCTCAGGGACTTTGGATAAGCACTGAAATTACTGGTACCAGGAAGGCAGTCCTCCAGAACCATTTCACCATTTACAGGTTTCCCACGTAAAGACTGCCCTCTCCCTTTTCAAAACACCCATGGCTGCCTTCATGTCAATCTCAGCATTGGATTAACAGAGTTCTCAGTGCAGGGACACATGAGGCATGAGCGAGGCTAAACAGGAGCTGGTACACAGGAAATTCTTTCAGCCCTGCCCCACTTTGGCATCCAGGATGATGATGTTGGCAAGGACATCTTTCCATGTTTCATTCTGCAGTGTCCTGAGCCCTCTTCAGTATGTGACCACTCTGTGCTCCTAGAGCTGAATTCACCTATGTCTGTATTATCCATACTTTTACTTTATGTGGTTAGCCCAAATAATTAACACTAAGTTTCATCCCTATTTTTGCTTAGTCCAGCACAAAGTATCCCTTTGGGATACAGGTGTGACTCAGAGTCCATTGCATATATCACTTCAGCACTGCCTTTGAAAAATTACTGAAGAATGTGTTTTGGGGTTTTGGAGGGGTTGCTGTAGTGAGTGGGTTAAAGACAGTTTTAGAGCACAGAATGGGCCAGAAATGTCATCCTTGCTCACAGTGCCAGCGATCCTGTAACCTTACCTAGATTAGTACAACCAAAAGCAGGGTGTTCTGTGATATTGTTAAGCTATCTAAACAACGTACTCTTCAGTATCAAAGAACAGCCAAAACGATCATCAGCAAAATTCCTTTTATAATAATACAACAGCAATTAACACAATACCTTGAGGAACAGTATATCATTTTCCTTGGAAGACCTGGAAGGCTTGGAAGTAGTTCATAACCTTAAATATCCACGGTTCTTCTTCAGCTATGGGATGCTTGATGGGCTCCAAGAACAACTCTAACTTCTGATTTGTTTAATCTGTAATTTAAAGAAAGTACAGGGAGAGAAGGTCACTACTGAAACTGAGCAACATCTCTCAAGATAATCAAAAGTCATTTAACACAATACTCACAATTTTGTATTACAATAACATGATTAAAACATAGGGAAGGATATTGTTCATTTTGATGTTTTGACATTTGATGAGCTTGTATTTTCCTCTACAAAGTAACATTTCTTTACTGTAAATCTAGTTTGGTGAAATAATGGTGTGATAGGTGAGCTTCAGGGATTTCCGGAGTTTGGAATTAATTTAATGAAAAAGCCTACTGGCTTTTTAAGGAGAGTCCCTTGCTCAAGGACTGTTGGCACTGATGCCTTCCATTAATCTTTTAATGGTCTCCCTTGGACTTAAGACCTAATCCTGCAAAGGACTGAAACATGCCTGACTAACAGCATGTAGGTTGTCTTGCTGACATCAACGGGATATCAGAACACACATTGATACTCAATAGTAATTCTGAGCATTATGCATACAGGTAAGTGCTCTGCTGAAGTGGACATCTTTAATATTAATGAGTTTTGTCCTTAACTTCACTAAATACAGGATTCAGCTCACTAGGAAAGAAGGATAGGTGTTGTCTAACTCAAGACACCCCTATAGTGAATATTAAAAAGGGCGACTGACAAAACCCAAAGAGAGTTATGTGTCCAGTTTCTGCAAATAAACAGTAAGAGTTAAGCAACTCATAAATCTCCCCCTCCCCCGAGCTCTCTGAGCGTCATCAGAAATTTATTTATTAGAGTTTGTCTTTCTTCATTTTGTCCTACTAAACTTAACGCAGCCCAGTAAGGTGAGATTGCCAGAAGATATACCACTGGTTTCCTGTGCTTCATCTTCAGAACACAATCTCACTACCAACAGGACAACTTATTCAAGCTAGAACATAGATTTTATCAATCCAAAAAAAAAAAAAAAAGGTATTTTCTTCATTCCAGCTGCATGTCTCACTTAAAGATACAATTCATTTATTTGTATGTGAGTGTTTGCTCGTGAAAATAGCTGCAAAGGCAGTGCTGGATCCTAAAAATTTATCTTTTTATCTACAAAGCCTGCTTACACAGTGAGAATGATATAAGACTCACTAAACTCCATCCCTGGGACTCATTCATGTATCGTTCCCTACAGCGGTGCAACTGCTAGACTTGCAGAAAGCCCAGGCAATTGGCCACTGTGCATACAGAGAAGCTTGCAGAAAAAACAACAAACCAAAAAAACCTACTGCCATTGACTGAAGAGTGAGAGACTCCAGCTCCCATTAAAAAATGTCTTAATTCCAAAGAGGAAGGCTTGGCTTTTGTTTCGTAAATATCCAAAACAGCACGTTAGGTGTGAATATGTCTACCCTTACAAAAAATAGCAACAAAACCTGATTCAGCTGAAGAAATGTGAAAGTCAAATTCCCTTAGAAAGAAGGAGCTGTGTCCTCTATTTCAGACTAGCTCGTGCAAGAAGGCTGGCCGAGCTGCCCACACTGTGTTTTAGGAGGTCAGGTTTGCACAGTTTTATTGTAATTGGTTTGCTTTTAGTTACTCAAAATACTGGGGGGGGGGGGAAAAAAAAAAAATTTAGAGAACATTTTAGCAAAACCAGGGCATTTTACTTCCTAACATGAACAGTAGATGTCCTCCTTATCCTGAGCCAGCTGTTCAACAGCTGTGCCAGCCTTAGGGTTTCCCACCTGGGGAAGGGGTGCTTGTGCTCACATTTGACTTGTCAAAAGGACAAGGCTCCTTCTCATAGTCATGACTGATGTTCAGTTTTTGTGGGCCCATGTCACTTAAAATGGGAGGAATAGTCTTTCCCTCTAATTCAACTTCATCTCTCAGTGTGTTTTGAGGCTTAGTCCCAGGCACACAGGTAAAATTTGCTTAAAGCACTTTGGAATATAATCCCTCCTCTAAGGCATTGTTCTTTCAGATGCATAATTGGCAGGATCTAAGTCATGAAGGTTAGGAGAACACTACGTAGATCAGTAGTTTACAAAACAACTTAAAACAGAATGACAAGTTCTTAGATCAGTTTAGTGAGAGAACGGCAGCTTTTAACAATTCTTTAAAAATCAATATCCATCTTTCTTTATTTACAGGCTTGCATACCATCCCCCTCCTCAATGAAGATTTAAAATTGCCCCAGTGTAAGATAATTCTTCACAATGCGCTGCTGTCAGACCCCATTGCTTTTCCACAAGAGCTCCTCCTCCACATGCAGTTAAATTCTTTCTCTGGATAGCAGCCATATAAGGCCAGGAATGAGGACACACAATGTGTCCTCCAATAATGTCTGTGCAGCCATCTGAAATGCAACAGAAGTGTAATTATGTTACATGTTGTCCAGAGGAATCAGGAATTTGGATATTTTTATCCTTAGATGAGTACTTACATCTCAGGGGTAGGATAACAGCAATTAGAGAGAGCAATAGAGCCAACAGGTGGCTTCCCATAGCTGCTGCTATTTACTGACAAGAGCATTGTAAATTACAATATAGTCTTTTCTATTTAAATGTCCCCTACAGGAGATGGTGGTTGAAAGGTTTTATGAATAGGTCTCTCTCTTGAAGTTTCCCTGTACATCATTAATATTGTATTATTTAGGTTTCTTTAGGTTCTTTCTTCAGGTTTATTTAAAACCTGTCTGTTTCTTGAATCCCCAACATGCGTCAACATTAATTGGTCCAAGTCTTCCAGGAACTTCAGCAGCCGTTCACCACAGGTATTATATCAGAAAACAAGTGCACGAGAAAATTCCTGAGCATTACATGGGATGGATGTATAATAAAACCTAAGTGCCTCAGAGAACTAAACGCTCTTTTTACTTTAAAGAAAAAAAGATGGAAATATGTGAGAAGAATGAAACTGGCCATATTCAAGCTGGTGAACAAATGGGAGAATAAATACAAGGGCCACCTGCAAAGTCTTCACAGAACACCAGTGAAAGGGAAAACTCAGGGCATGTAGACTACAAAAGTCATTCCCAAACTGTGGACCAAGATAAATCAGCAGCCAGCAAATCCACTGCCCAGGTGACATTTTCAGTTGAAAGACTAAAAAAGATTCATATATTAATTTTCTGACAGCCACTGAGAATTGGCAGGCATCTGTTGTCTGATAAGCTTAGGAATGTCTCACACAAAAGACAAGCTACACACATGGAGGGCAGAGCAATTTGTATTTTCTTAGCGATAATTTTTGAGGGTGCAGAATTCAGATGCAGAAAACCCTAGAGCATACAAGTGTCAAAGGCAAACAAAATGCTTAATCAGTAGTCACAAGAAAAAGATAAAAAGACACAGTGGTGGAAGAGACACTTCTGTATTGCAAATCTCTGTGTCTGGACCCATGTTTTGCACACCTTGCCGGTAAACCACTACAAAAAAACAGCATGCCCTAGTGTGAAGAACTTAAAAAGGCTGATATCATCTTAAGTACCTTTAGAAAGAATCAGAAATGTAACTTGCCCAATACAGCTAGCTGTTGTTTTTATTCAAGAGTTAGAGAACAGCAGCTCTCCAGATTGTTGAATGAGATTATAGCATTGAGATGCTTGTTTCTATGGCACAGAATCTTACTAGTTATAACCCGGTTTGAAAACATGTACTTGATGCAACACAATGTAACACATTTCATATTTCAGAAGACTCTTCCAAAGCTCTTTTAAAAGAAAACATGTGACTTTCAGAATTCATCAGCTCATAGAAGAGCCAGCTCTAGTTACCCCAAAATTACTCCATCCTCCAGCTAATCCTGGGATTATTCACCTACTGGAGGTTATCTCTGCAAAGAGGGTCCTAAAGGCAAAGTTAGGTTCCAGTCCTTTATGGCTTTGCTGTCCCAGTAACTGGCTAGCTTAGAAAGCGATATAAGAGACAAAATGGGCAACAGACCCATGTTCTGACCAGACAGAAGACTTGCATTTCCACAGCATAATATATAATGCTGGATTCTTTCTGCCAAGTACATTCAACTTCATACAAGTCACGCTGATTCACTACAAGGCTTTGAGGACTCTCTGAGTTAACTTCATCTACTTGTATGTCTGTGCTACTACATTTTTCTGTGATATCACACAGTAAATACATGAAAATAGGGAAGCTGAGCAAATAGCTGAGGCAGAAAAGACAACAGGTAAATACCATGAGACATTGGTACCAGAGAAGAAAGTAAAATAGGTATCCCGACCACACGTCCTGTCCCTTCCCCAGCAAGTCCCTGGGAGTGCGTCCCCCAGCCACAGAGGGATGTGTCCAGACAAACACACTGGAGTGGGGCTGGGGCTGGGGCAGCCCAGGGAGGAGACAGAGAAGGCACCCCAGCTCTGCCTCGCTGTGCTCCCGGCGGCTGCCCGCTCTGCACCACTCTCCTGCCCTCCCTTCCCCAGCCCCAGGCGCCAGCCCTGCGGCTGAGCTAAGACACTGCCTGAACATCAGCACCCAGTGGCTCTGGAAGGTTTAGAGCTGTGGTTTAAATTGGTCTCCTGAACTGGTCTCCTAAAATCACAGCTGATGTTCACCTTTCGCACCACAGAAAGCAGCATGGATGAAAAAGGAGCATAGTCGCTGGGGAAGCAAAATGATCAAAACAACTGAGTATAAGATAAGGGGCAGAAGCACTCGACAGAGTACTGAACAAGCTGTATCAGTGACAAAGAGCTCTGTGATCTCTGAAAATAGCTCCACACCTGCCTCCTTCAGAGAAATCACCAACAATTACCCTTTGTCTCAGAAGGGAGGCCAATATCAAATTTGAGCCAGCTGCATGTCCAAGGTCTTCTACGGGTAAAACTCACATCAGGCTGGGCCAACTGAGCTCAAAAATGTGACACAGCCAGAAAGCAGCAGCTTTCTGCAGGTTAACTGTAATGGGGATCAAGCCTTCAAGAAACCTTCCAGACTGTGTGGTAGTGACACTTCACTGAATGTACCTAGTTAGTTAATAGAATATTTGATATTCCAAATTATTTAATACTGATGGAAGTTATTTCTATTATTTGGATGTATATTTGGAAGTGAGGAACTACGCCTTTACAAGGCTCTAATAAGATCATTCAGTTTTCAGGACTCAATTCAGTTGCCTGAAACTACGCATTTAGTGACATTTGAGATACCCTGGGTTTCCCAGACATGGGCACAGGGCTGGCAAACCTGACATAGCATCTACAGAAGACCCATGGCCTTCTGCACCATGAGGCAGACCTAAGACACCCTAAGACACTTTAAATGGCATGATATCCTTAGCTCTAGGCCACTAAACCACAGTCAGTACTATATGGATGCTCATCCAGCACAAAGCTAATGAGGTAGGATGAGATGCTGAAAGAAGCGAACGTCAGATTCCTTGGCCCTAAGGGGCTCCTGAACAGCACAGATAACTCTCTACTGGAGAACAGGCTGGGATTCATCTCTGACTTGAAGGTCACCTGTGGTGTCTAGAATGAACTATACATCTTGAACTGAACCAAGCCTAAATTTCTGTGAGCTGAGTCCCACTGTGTAACTGGACATGTAGTTGCTTGCAAGGTTTCACCCCAGTACTCATCTATTAGCTCTCTGCAAATGCTACAGAGAGAACATGAAGGGGGACAGATCCTGTCTTCACACCACAACAGATGGTGCAATTTCTTACTAACACTTCTGCTGTAAGCTACAATGGTCTGCTAAACCATTGGTGAGGTTTTTTTGCCTTTGCCACAGTTGCAAATGTCAAATATCCTTAAGAGGAAAACCAAAACCCACATCCTTTTCACTTAGATATATATGCTAAACAGTAAATAAGGGGGCAACACCAGACAGAAATCATGGGACCTCTCCTCGCTTTGTCCACCTTTGCTGCTGTTATTCTCCTGGTAATTCATGCAGGTGAGTGCCCAGTTCGATCTTTTGAAGGTAAATGCTGATGTACAGAGTCCCAGTTAAGCCAACATGTATTAATGTAAAGGAAGTAGTCACAATTATTATTTGAGTTCTTATTATTAGCTCTTTTCCACTGTCTGCATGTGTTTGTTCTTTTGTACAAACGAAATAATTTCTGAATGGGTAGTATTAATTAAAGCTGCACACAGGACAGGCTATTTGGAGGAGTTCTGAGGAGTTAACATAAGTATTATCTGACCTTTCTCTCCAAAGGCATACACACACATTAATGTCTTGATTTTCTGTTTTTCTGAAAAACAGGTTCATCTAATGTGACTTACACTATATAGCTCAGTTTCCAGGTGTCTGCGTAACTCACATATTGTACAACATTTATCATGTGGCAAATCTGAGGTTGTTACTCACAATGAAAGCTAAGATATTAACCATAGCAGCAAACTTCAAGAAAAGAAATCTGTGCAAGAGCAATAATGCTTTGGTGTTTTTCTTTCCAAAGCTCACCCCACTGATGTAATTTTGGTCCCACAGAAACATACAGAAGTACTACTGCTGAGCAATTTTAAAAGTCTACCATGAAGACCAGCATTGTGACATATGTACATACATGTGTGTCTGTATACTTTGTAATTACATTAACTGTTTTTTCTAAGAGACTTTGAGTGTCTTACAGTATCTGTTAGCCCAACTGTGTGTACTGTGGCTTATTTTTATTTTTAGGTTTGTGTGTGGATATCATTGGAGGAAATGAAGTAGCACCACACTCGAGACCATTTATGGTCCTTATCAACAACGCAAATGGAAAATTTATTTGTGGAGGAGCTTTGATCAAGAAAAACTGGGTGTTAACAGCTGCCCACTGTAATGTGTAAGTTCTTACTGTGATTCAGAGATTGTTCTTAGTGAGTATCTGCTGTTTCTGTTCAAGAAGGAAAGTTAATATCCCCGGTGGTTTTGTGCATTTAGCATGACCATGATTATGTTCTGAGTACTGTCTTTTATAATTTATATTGACAAATGTGCTTCAGCGAGTAAAAAATAATATAACAAGGTATAATTATCTTCACTGTTTCTGAAGAGATATTTTACAAGCTTCTAGCTGCATGCAAGCACAGAATAGCAACACTGAAGTAGTGAATTTGGGGGAAAGGTTTATCCCTGTTTTCTCAGTCAGCCAGCACACTAGGCCAGAGGACTGGCCAGTCTAAATAGCTGCTCAGAAAACAGAAATAAATTCTTGACATTTTATTCTGTAAAAGACATGCAGTTTGCCACAGAAAGAGACAGCATGCAGTTATACAGGAGCAAAAATCCTCCAGACGGATGACAGGGGACACTGAGAGATCTCTGCTCTACTGGATACATTGGCTTCTCAGCCAACCTTTTTTCTTCCTGCCTGACTCAAGATGCAAATGGCTATTTGGCCCCACAGAGTCCCTTAGTGAGGCAAGATGTAAGGTTTAGATGACACATCCCACTCCTTGCCTTTGTGGGGAGGACTGGAGCTGCTGCTGAGCCAGACCTCACACAGGCTCTGTCAGTGGCCTGCCTAGGACCAGTGAATCACTGGACTCTGCAGACATCAGAGGAATGTATCCGTATCTCCTGTCCCCGTCCAAACAAGGACATATATGGGACCTACTACAAAGACAGCATAGGGCCCAAAAGCTGTAGTATTAACATAAGGTGAAGACTGTTTCCAAATGAGATCGCATTTAAGAGATAATACAATAAATAATTAACCTAATGATGCTCAGTCAACAGTCAGACAGTTCTTAATAGCTGAAAGAAAGGAGCAACCACTTCCTCAGCATTGTGTCTGCCACAGTAAGATGCAAATGAGGCCAACCTACACATCTGCCCAAAGAATATTCTCCCATTCAGCTGTAATGTACATTGTTCTCCCACAAACAGCTATACCTGTGGTCTGATGTAAAGGTCTACTTGGACTGCTTGACCAAGGAGTGCTAGACTCCTGGTTTCTATACCAGAGAGGCCCAGCAAGCACAACTCTGTCACCACTTTGGTATCTAGTAAGCATATGAAGTTGCAGAACAAGTTGAAGAAAGGGAATGAGCTATGTCTCACATGGACTCAGAAAATGGTATTTGAAATGCTGTTAGGGCAAAGCAATGGTACAATTCAGTCCGGTCATGATGATCCCTGGACTAACAGTGCTGTGAGCTGTTCTCCTAAGTTTTCAGCACAAATTGCAGAGGGCATAGTTGGTGAGACCACTTACCAACAGCAAAGCTGATGCATCCACCCCTCATTCAGTTCCCAAAGGGAAACAATAGGGTACTTGAACCCTGTCTATGCTCCTGGGAAGCCGAAAATAGGATAGCATGAATTTTGATTCACTGAGTCAATTTTTTTTAACTACTTGTGAAAACAAGATAATCTTTTATATTTTTCTAAATTACTGTTGCTTTTCAGGCATGAGAAAAGAGACTCTGTAGCAGCTGGACAGCATAGCATCACATGTAACAGCAAAGAATTATGGACTTACAGCAAGTGAATCCCACTAACCATGTCCTCTCTCTTCTCAGGGAAGGAGGTGAAGTTATTCTTGGAGCTCATTCACGGAAAGAAAACGAAAGAGAAAAACAGGTTATTCAGATTGCAAAACAAATTCGCTACCCACGCTACCATTCCGATCATAAGGAAAATGACATTATGCTACTGCAGGTATAGACTTACACATCACTTATGGAATATGCATCTCCTACATTGTACCAGTTTCTTCCTTCTTATGGGGGAGATGAGCCAAGGGGGTTTCTGGTGCCTTTTTTTCCTGGGGTGATACAGTCTGGTCTGCTAATCCAGCAGACTGGGGAATCAGGGATGCACTGGGAACTATGGCAATCAGCAATTCCTGCAATGCATACAATTGCTAGAAGTAGAAAAATTCTGGAGCTTGACCAAAATATTTCAATTTGTGGCTTTTCAGTGAAAGAATAAAGATTGTCCACAGAAAAAAGCGTATTTCACACATAGAAACAATTTGGTTAAAAAGCCTAATGTTTTGGCTGAAAAACAGTTCTAATTAAAAACATCTGACTTCCCTGATTCTCAGTTTTGACAGCTTCAGTGATTACTGTTATTTTGTCTTCCCAATGGTCTGAGAGCCAGAGAAATAAAATGGAGTATTTTTTAGAGCTACTATTTCAGCAGAAGCTAAATGGGTTTTCATGAGACAAGGAATATTCATTTTCCACCTTCTTACATTGATTACATAAATCCTGTCACAAAGAAATGAGGAATCTCAAAAAGGGGTTGCAGTAATCCCCCATTACCATAATGGAAAAGATTCAATGGTTAACATGCAGGGACCTCTGCTAGAGTCTGCCCCATAATAACTATTTTCCATATCTTCTACAGCTTAAGAAAAGAGCAAGACTTAATAAAGCTGTGCAGCTCATTCCCCTGCCTACCTCAGATGATGATCCCAAACCAGGAACAACTTGCACAGTAGCAGGATGGGGACAAACTCGAAATTATCCGAAAAAGCCTTCTGATACCCTGAGGGAGGTCAATATCACTGTTATCAGCAGGGAAATCTGCAATGACAACCATCATTATAAAAACAACCCTGTTATAACAGAAAACATGATATGCGCAGGAGCTAAGAATGGAGGAAAGGACTCATGTTCTGTAAGTATATTTACTGTCTGTATCCACACAGATTATAATAAAAATAAAATACAAAGTACTAACTTTTACATGTTTATAATTTCTGCCTCTCTTCAGTTCAATGAAGACTTTTATCAAAAATGAGTGAATTTACCAAGGCTTGTTCTTCTGAGCCTTAAAATCAAAACTTCTGATGGATAAATTCACCTTCACAGACTTTGGATATTGTGGTTTTATTCAGGCATGGCAGATAGCTATTCTCTTCTTCAATAAAATGATTTAAATAGAAAAATCTCCACAAAATAGCTTATGAGCCCATTCTCAAGCAGCTAACCTCAGTGGAACAACTTCTCTGATGTCAGAAGACTATAAAACAGGTTTTGCTGATAAAAAGCGTATTGACTGGACCCCAAGCCAAATGCACAACTGCATAAGAACTACCACGTTTCAAAAGATTTAAATATTGAATTAATGAAGTTACAAAAAAGGTACCAATTTCTAGAGACTTTCTGCTTTTCAAGAGGAAACTTTCCAGCTTTTTGTTTTCATGTTAAAAAAGACTAACTATTCCTTAGCACTGAGCTAGATTCATTCCCTGTTACTCACACTTGAGAGACCAGATTGAAGTCTTTTTTTCTTTTTTGCTAATGAAAATCTTAACTTCCAAGGTGGAAAAAAAAATTCACAACAGCACTGTCTACATTTTTATTTCCTCCATGCAACTGATACAAATTTTATTTAAAAGAAGCACTTTTTAGCTTTTGTAAATTTGAATGACAATTTTTTTTCCTTTTTCCAGGGGGATTCTGGCGGACCTTTAAGATGCAAAAATGTGATGAGAGGCATCACTGCTTTCGGGAAGGCAAACAAGTGTGGTACTGCTGATGCCCCTGGTGTCTACACTCGACTCACAAACAAATACCTTCAGTGGATAAGGAAAACCATAGGGGGGGCCTAATAGATTGGGTTTTGACCAAGCAATTTCCTACTATGTACTTGTGTAACAATACCTAGTTTTGAAAAACACTTTTAAAAATAGCTTCATTTTACTGGTAAAAGAGTTATTCTCACACTGAATTTTAGCAGTTTGATGTCCTTATAGGTGAAAATATGTCTGTCTGTTTTCAGGACAGATGTGATCTTAACAGGGCCAGGACACAGCGCTCTGATACAACAGCATTCGTAGCTTATACTGTCAGCCATGGAGTCATTCAACAGGTGTTTGTGACTCAGGCTTCGAACACTCTTGCATTGCACATTCAGACCGAGGGCCACATGGATGAGTATTTCTGACCAAGAATCTAATCCAGCTGTTTGTTTCTTCACTGCATGCTGAGCATATACTGCACTCTTCTGAATCTGGACTTCTGCAAATAAACCTGAAAGTTAGTCAGATGCTAGGTACAACTCCAGACGCCTGAAAAACTTCATAGTTTCTCTGCAGCAAAGCTCCTGATTTTACATGTGTAGGGAACTGCTAAGCTTCAGAAAATTAAGTTTCAGCAACTGCATTTGATTATGGGACATAGTAAGTGTGAATTTCCTAACTAACTGTCTTGTATTTGAAACCTCTAGATTTCATCCTTTTATGTACTTTGCATTTAATAAAGAAATAGCAATAAAAATCTACTGCTTGCAGCTGTCAATTTATGTGGAAAGCTCCATCTGTTGCAGTACAGATAGTCTGTGTACATAATGTTTTGGATGTGCAATATGTTTGCAGAATGTGCCAATATGAGCAGCATTATGTTAAAAAATCAGCTGAAAACCCATCATCCAGAGAAATGACAGAAAGTGTCTTAGCTGGAGTACCAGTATGATAAAGCACTGTTCATAACATAAAACAATCTTGATTTTATGATGCCACTACTGCTGTTTCAGATAGGCAGTGAAGTTTTTAAGTGCTTCAACAACCACTTGTCAAACAGCAAACACACCTATCATGAAAAATACTTCTACCCATTTCTGTATTAAGAGTCTTGGGCATTTTCAATGTCATGAACACCTCAAAAAGGGCTGTGTTGCTCTGGGGTTTTTTTACTTGGAAGTCTGCATTAGCTAAGAGAAAGTAGGGGACATTCAAAGGGTGGAGAAATCTTGTATTGATTTTAATTAAGAAATGATTGCTTGGTTCATCATGAGCAATTAAACACCACTTATAAATACAACATGAGAAAATACAGACTAAAACTTCTTTACACAGCTGCCTTCACCTGATCTTGTCGAGAAAAAAACAGTAGTTTTGTCAGAGGAATAATGAAGGGTGAGGAAGGAGAGGGCCTAAACTACACGGATCTTTACTGAAAGTTTTGATGAGGAACATCTTCTTTTATGTTTTCTGTCCACTACAAATGTTACAGTCAGAAAGCTTCACATCCCTTATTCTTATTCCTGAAATGTTTGTTCTGACTCTTGGGCTGAACACACAAACAAGCACACAAACACACAGAGGCACACACAAACACAGAAGCACAGCAGGAGCAGAGAGAAGGATTCCCAGCCAAGTAAGACTGCATCAGTGAAACAGAGGAGAATTTGCCCCACTGACTGGTACCGACACCCAAAGTGGTGACTTTGATTACATCTTGAACACACAGGAAATAGGTAACGCAAGTCCCAACTTTTTCTATTCTTGTGAACTGCCAAAACCTTGCTTAGGAAAGAACTGATTCTAAAAACCTTCAGGAAACAAAAACATCCTTATCAATCTAGTGAAAAATCTGTAGCTGATCTTCAAGACAATTGATCACCTACAGCTATTTCACTCTTACCATACATCAGTCTGTCTTCATTTCTTTCCTATTTGCGTATTTTTTTCACTGTCTTTCTTTCATCCTGCTATAGCATTTTTTTCATCTTACTGCTTCCTCTTTGGTCTGCTTCCTCCTCTTCCCTGGAAGTCACAGGCAGCATCCTTGTCAGTGGAAAATCCCACACAAAGCCTATCATTCACTATTTCTCCATTTTTCAGACAGTAGTTCTGACCCAAGTGTTGCAGAACCTTAGAGACCAGGAGAGTTTCTGACCAAGGAGATGTTTATAATGCATGAAGAAATGTGCAAGAAAAAATGTACAGCCTTCATCCTCTAGTTTGAAATTTAGGATCTACCCAAAAATACTTTAAAAACTTATTTTTTTACAAATGTTAATTAGTGAATTGTGCAAAATGAGCCAGTGGAACTGGACTTACATGGGAAACAAAACATTCAAGCCTCTGTTACCACTGTCTGTAGTGGAAAACTGTGGAAAAAAGCAGAAGCAAGAGCAAGAAGATAGAACTAAGGTTTCATCTAGGCGGGTGCTTCCCCTGATCGAGAGGCATGAACCCATTCCCAATACAGCTCCACCACTATGGGATGGAACCCATACAAGTTTATGTACTAGCTAAGAAAAATGTTATGATCATTCAATATCACTGTGACTTCTAGAATGTAACAATTTCTTCTCGCTGTGGCTGTATGAGATAACCGGGGGAAATGAAGAGGTATAAACTGAATTACACAAACTAACCCAACGTTCAGGAAGGTAGTATCAAGTCAGATCATATCATGGCTGAAGAACAGGGGACTGTCTGCTAGACACTAGTGCATTTATGTACAGAAACAAAAGGACTCCCCAGTCTGAGTTTCTTTAATCCATTTCATTGCATTACAGCCATACTGGTATACCTGGGAAGACACATGCCCTGTATGGGCAATGAAGTTTTTCCTCTTGTAAAAATGATTTTTGTCCTGAAGTTTCGGATTCCATATGTTGTACACTGCCCCACCTTGGACAGGACTGTGGGGTCGAAGGCCTGAATTTAGGCAATTTTACTTAATTTGAATTGAATTTTACTTAATCCTCTGTGACACCTCTAGAGACTCAGCCCTTAGTGCATACAGACCTCAGGTCCAGAACAAGCTGACCTCTTAGAAATGGGTTCTGATTTCTGTCTCAGTCTGGGCCTGAACAATATACCAGGCATATAACAGGCAATGAGCTAAAAATATGCCACATTCTGCAGGGAGGAAGTGAGGGTTTCACATTTTGCCCAAGACTTCATATGTTAAGACCTCTGCACTGGCAGAATGAGGCAGCTATGCAAGAACAATGGTCTACTTTCAGCAACTGCACACTCTATGCCTGCAAGTATGCAGCAACATTACCTGCAAAAGATTAGTGAAGCGGAATCATGCTGCCTACTCAAGTCCTCAAATTCCTATTATTACAGAAATATAGGTATTTGCCATGTAAAAGAAACTGGCAATAAAGAAGCCTATCTAGAAAAGAAGCACATCCCCAGTATAATTTCTCTCCAAATTAGTCACAGTCTGGAATTTAAATGCATGATTAAATGCTTTCTCAGACACATCCACAGAATAGAGCTACAGGTCACACATGCAAGATTCCCTCATATTTATGGGCTGTTGGTTAGTTCTACTGAAATCTGTGACTTCTCCCACTTTTAGATACTTATGTTAAAATACTTCTGGGGCAATAGAGCTTGACCACTCAATAATGAATGAGCATAATTAACAAAGAAATGAGCACTTCTCAGTCTGAAAGAAATGTATTTTCTTGTTTTGACAGTTGAGCATCCAACAAAATATGCATGGCTTCAATATTGACCATCTCCTTCCCCACCACAGGCCCCCATCCTGTGTTACACTCCTCTTCCTATATTTGGCAAACCAGTATCATTTAGGTACTGTCAAAGGAAAGAGAATTTCTGGGAGAATCAAAAAAAATGTATGAGTAAAGAGACTATTTCTATTCCTTTTTTCCCATTCAAAAGAGAAAAAATGTTTTTAACATTTGAAAAAAACACTTTTAGATTTTTTAAACATATTGAACATTTAAATCAGATTCTAAATGTTTGATAAAATCTGCTGCAACAAACATGCTCATATTAGAAGACAAGCACAGTATAAGTTATTTCCCATTCTTAGACATCTTAGTCATTTCTCAGTTGATAATCAACGTTCCCATTTTCTAACCTGTTTTAAAGACCACATGAGATGATGTCAGAAACCAGCAGTTTAGTAGCAGATTTATTGTAAATTAACATCTCACTAGGTAAAAAAGATGAGCGGTCTCAACCTTCCACACCTAAATTTAGCAACCACGTGATTTATGAACAGCAGAAGATGAGGTTTTAAAAATGATGAGAACTAAAGTCATGACAGTTTCACATTCATTTCCAGAGATACTTGTGCCCCTGTTAACATTGCCTATCTCTTTTCATGCATTTGATCACAGGATAATTTTCCATGGTCTGACACTGCTCTACTCCCCTAATCTCCCATTCTTCCCCAGCTACAGTAAATACTCTAAATAAGTTCCCAGCAGAAAAAAAAAGGATATCCAAACAACATGAGTTTCTGAGCTCACAGGGCTTTTAATATACAAATGCAAGAGTGAATCCTTAGCACTTGCCTCTCGTCATTCCTAATAATGAAAGCAAAGCTCTGAAGATGTCTGTGGATAGAACATGTTTTGAATAGCACTACTGAGTTGCACCTGAATAACATCTGAAGACCAGTCCTGACATCCTTACTTAGCTGTTGATGGTATACAAGTCTTACACAGGCAAATGTCTGTTAAAGTCCAAGAGGTCTGGTCCTTGTGAGCACTAAATAAAACTCATAAGAGGGTGACAGCTGCCAAGTTTGTTGACACCCAGAATTAAACTGGTACCCTTAAGGAAGGAATGAACTAACTGTTGTGTTTGATCCAAACAGCATGCTTCTTTGGCTATGTCCATCTGGCTTATTAACCAGTTGATTACATAATTATGCATAAGAATAGAATTATTATGCAATTATTTATATTTTCAATTATTGACATACATAGTAGGTGGGTTTTAAGGAAAGGAAACAATTCAAAATCTAATAAAGACAGTTTTCTAATTAAGTTAGTTGCCATTACCACTACAAAAACAATAAAGAATTCCCAAGTAATCATTTATATTTAGTTACAGTTACATATTTTACCTAGATCTCTAGAAATATTTAGACAGATTCTGTACCATGATCTATGTGACATATAGAACAATACAGACCCCTGGACTGGTCTCTGCTGATCCTAGCCTTTGAATGATTCAAGGCAATTTACACAAATTGGCATATGGTTCCTAATGGAGAAGCTGAGATGATGTAAAATTACTTAAAAGAATCATAGCTAAAAGCAGGACCTAAGACTTTATGCTGGCACTTGACATAGGGTGGATTCCATCCATGCTTGCTAGTTTAATGAAAATAATTATGATGTTATTCTTCAGAGTTAGAATATTTTTCCTCTAGGGTAAGAAAGATAAGCTACTAACATTTCACACGATGGACTGATGGGGAAAATTGCTTTCTCCTGAAAAAAGTGTACTAACTTTTGCCATGTTTCCATTGGAAGGAACACACATATTTTGAATTATTGAATGGGCTAAATACATTTAATCACTTGCTTTCAAGGAAAAGAAGTCACTAGAATGAGCTCAAATAACCATCAGAAAAAGCCTTGCTGCTGTGCTTGCTCTCCCCAGACTCGTGGCATTTCCACAGACAAGCTATCCCATCAGCCGCAACAGAGAAGAGCCTGCTCTGATCTGGGCTCAGGGCTACATGCAGAACTCTCCCTTCGTGACCTGTAAAATAAAATATGTGCAAAAAAAGGAAAGATACATCACAATTCTAAACTGATTATGCCAGCCACTTTCACCACCCCCACCCACACTATGGCTTGTTCCACTTTTACTGTAGCAGCAAAACATGCTGCATAGGCTGTGGGAAGGTAGCATTATTTATAGAATATTTTCCCATTGAGAAAGAGCTGAAGGCCCTATTTTCTTGTTAGAGACCAGGCTTTAACTGACAGAACTGCACCACATTGAGAAGACATTTCTGTCAAAGGAGAACATTGGACCTGAACTCTTGATTCTCCACACATTTACAACATCAGTCTCATCTGCGTCTCACTGCTGAGCTTTCCCATCCAGCTGCTGGGACAGTTTGCAGCTGATCCAACAATAATGAGATAGTGTCTCCAGCTGCTCAGTTTTACTGTTAAGGAGGTCTTTTAACAGTGATCTCACTAAATAATTTATTGGAATTGTATATTGAGTTTGTCTGCAGTCGTAGTAAACTTTGAGCTAGACACTGAAGGCCAGAAGCTACCCTAGTCTAGCAGCACAAAGAACGTACAAAACTCATTAATCTGGTTATATAAGAATGTCCCTCAGTAGAAGCAACTTAATTTGAACTAAAGGCAGAAAGTGTCTGTTACTAAACTGAGACTGAGATCTGTATTTACCTCACTGTTCCGCCATAGACCTCCTGTATCATCTAACACAATGTCAATGCTAAGCAAACCCATGAGGTTTTTAGGCACACAGGGGCATGAGAAATTAGAAACCTTTTTACTCCGAGTTACTGGCCATTAGCTTCTCTGGTTGGGTGAGTTACTGACAATCATGTAGCTGAGCTAGTCACCCAAGGAGAAAAAAAAACTTCTAAGACATAGTGTATCTCATCTAAAACAGACCAGATGAACCACATCCGAAGAGGAAATATGAAGGTATGAAGGAAGTCTTGGGTGACCAACTTGAAAGAATGTAGGTGACCTATGTCCCCCGATCATCTATACATGAGTTCTCCATGAACTCAATGGGATAGCACTTCTCTAGCTCAAAATAAATTTATGAGGATAAACATGTGAGGAACTGTAAAGCCTTGAAACTGTGGTACTTATCACAACGGTTCCTGATGCAGATCCATAGGACTGTTGCAGATGGACAGTCTGCCCTAACTTTGTGAAGCTGCTATAATGGCTCTGTGGAGCTACTGTGACTAAAAGCAAATATGTGCTGTCATGGAGCTGAGTAACATATGTCCCTCCTAAACTTTGTGACTAGAATTTTTACACCACCATTAAATTATTTCAGCAGAGATTAATCTTCAGGCTTTGCTCCTTCTCAAGTTATTGAAGCATACACAATCTTTGTAAATATTTAAGACCATGAGTTTACAACTCAGTGAATTCTCTATGGTCTCTGTTCAGCGTCTGTAATGACTTTGAAGGAAGAGCTAGAAATGTAGTCTTCGGAGGCATCCAAAACTATCCACAACACTGACTGAAATTTCATTAATAGTTTCAGTCAAAAAGAAGTGAAGGGGGATAGGGCAAAATCAGAAAACTTGGAATTATTGATTTCCATGTTTTCTGAGTGGAGTTTTCTGGTTTTATTTCATTGTTTCAAGACCACATTCAGATATTTTTCAAAGCAATTACATATTTTGTTTGCTTGTATGTTTTCTTTGATCCACAACAACTCTTCTAAGAGGAGGGCATTTACATCCAAAATGTATCTTCTTTTCTAGTAAATTACTCTAATAGTTCTATCAGAAATATCTAAAAAATTGACTCAGTGCTATAAAAAGGCTAGTATCTTTCAGTTGTTGTTCTGTTCTGAATATGCTCAGTAATAGGCAACCTCAGTTACTGAAGCACCCAACAGTAGCTGACAATGCTTCATTGTTAGCTGAGGACTGCAGCATTTTGCAGGATGATTAAACAATGAGATTCAGTTACAATTCATCTGTTCATTTCTTTGGGCGTAAAACTCATGTGGTTAAGGGTGTCTGAGGCTGACTTAGAACCATCTCACAAACATCCATCACAGTATTTTTTATGAACATAGTTTGATACATTCAGAATTTCTTCCAACATTCAGTTGCTTATAGTAAGGTATTAAGAGTCTTCATAAGCAGGAATATATCTGTGTAACAATTACCTGGTTTTTTTATTCATGAAAATTAGTTTCTCCTGCAGATAAGTAAACTGAATAGGAAACAGGATGATAAGTAACCCTCCAGCTTCACCAAATTACCAATGCACTTGACTTACATGGTAAATGTTTTACACCATACGCTATTCTCCAAGGTAAGATTAAATCTAGGTTTTATTTCAAATAGTATATTCAAGACTTACAAAGATTGAAGAAACCTCAAGCTACAGTAGTTAAGATTAATCATCATGTCACTTTCCAGATCATTTCTCAGAACATCACAGGACATTACCTTAAGAGCTGTACATAAATGAGGAGGGATAAGGAAGGAAAAGCAACACAGATAAGCAGCATTACACAAGGATAATGTGTAACCAGATACACGTATGTCTCTGCTGCCCTCTCTCTTCCACCCATCTTTGTTTTGACTCTCCTGTGCTTTCCTCTTAAAGGCTAGGGTTGAAGCTAAGTCCCTGTTTCCACCCCAGTCCCTGGTTCCAAGGCCAGAATCCCAGTATAGCTGGGATTAATAAATCAGGAATTTAATAAATGGCTTCAAATGTAACAATAGGCTACAAAAATATTTGTAAATATCAGCTGTCAGGTTAACAATCCAAAGCTTCTTTGGCCATATCTTGTCAGTGAGTGTAAAAAAACAACCTTACTTTGGAAAATGCAGCCAGTGCGTAAATAATTTGTTATTTTTCTTTAACTTCAGATGCTTCTATTGGATCACTTCAGTTAACACCGGAACAAGTAAAACTTAATGGATATGAGTGACAGCAAGCACCAGAAACAAGAAGGTTTAATAGCCAGGAACAACTTTTATGTGTAGTGTAGCCCTACAGCACCATGGACCAACACAGAGCTGCAAGGAATCTCCACTTTCCTCCAGCTGTCAGCATGGTACAAGGGAAACATGCTGCACCGCATTGCTTCACAGCCAAAATCATTCATTAAAACCCAGACAACTCTAAATAACACATGGAGATTTATTTCAAACTTCATTTGAGGCTGGTTGACTATCCTTGCATGATGAGCTGCATAATAAAAGAGCCACGTCTAGTTTGTGTTACCTAGAAGGCCACCAGCCTAGAACGTACTGGAAGCAACCTGACAGTAGCACACTCAATCCAGGCCTAGTAAGCCTTAGGAGGAAGTGGAAATCCACATTCTGCACCTGGGATGGCCTTAAAAATGGTAGGAGAGAATCCCATCATTAAAACCAAGGAATTTTACAGAAGCAACTTACACTATTATCTTAGGAAGTCAACCTTTACAATCCCATGAATCAGGATTGTGCACATGCATATGTGTAGGCAGAGGGAGGGTTTGTAGGTGACTGCTCTTTTAACTCTTTTTTTTTAAGGTAAATGCATAAGGTATGCACTTGCAAAAACACACTGATTAGACAGATAGTAAACTGAAATAGTTAAAACTATTAATTGAAATACTTGCCATAGAGTTCTGATGAATTGGTAAGCATGGGATACTTCCATATTTTCATCTGATTTCCAGGAAGGCCTTGTCCAGTCATCAGTTCACTGGTTTTGGGTAACCAGAGCAAGGAACAAATCTATTGCAATTTAAAATTCTGCTTTAGTTTTCAAAAAGGGTCAACATACACCATTCAATAGATTTGAAATGTTATCTACAATGTTTAAACAAGCTACTGAGAAATAGTCCCAGCAGAGTATTTACTTATTGAGAAGGATCATTTCATTCCTTACACTTCAAAGTACAGTTGCCTTATTGTCCTATCTAAACGTGATAACAGCCTATCAGTATAAAACCAAAGCCCTTCAAACACATCCTCAGCTGAGTTGTAATGGCTCCAGGAAAATCCACAGTTATGCTGCTTTACTCCAGCTGCGAATCTGTTCCTCTGTCTCCTAATATTCAAACTCCAGAGATGGATGTCTGCCCTCTGACTCTTACACCTCTTCTCACCCCAGCACTCTGGGAATTTTCCCTCCGCCTCAACATTCTCTCCACATCAAGAGTTTTGGCCAAAACTATTATTGCCAATAAGGAAAAGATGATGAGATGTGTCTGGCTGCGAGACCACCTCCTCTTCAATCACTTCTGTGTGGAGACAGAAGTGGTGAATGAGAAACAACAAACTGCTTTTGAGTCCAATCACACACTGCAGTGCTGAATGTAGCACAATTGCACATCCAGAGAAAATCCTGCTGTTCCTCTGACCACAGAACCACCCTCAAAGTCAGTGGGAGTTTGCCAGATGAGGACAGCTGTACAAGAAGAGCATAGCCTAAGTATGCAGACATTTCATCATTTCACCTGAGAATCTGTAGCTGCACTTTGGATGATTTTCTCACGATTTATGTCCCAGACACGCAAAATCCCATCTTTCATTCCACCCCCTGTAGCAAGGACTTTGGACTGCCAAGGACACCAGTTCATAGCCTAAAAAAAAACCAAAAAAACAAAAAAACTGAAAACAGATCCCAGAACAGACTAGGAGGTTAGCTGGAAAAACAAGAGTAGTTTTTGCTTAAAAGCCTAGTTGGAAAAATGAACTGCAACAAGCACCCAGAATGTATACACACAGCAATGTAGGATCTCAAAACTCCAAATGCTGCGTCCCTTCCCATTGCTTCACAGTAGCCTACACTGTCCCACATATGCTCATAAATCTCCAGCTTCTCTGCTTACCCTTCACAGGCCACAGGCTCACACCTTAGTAGCAGAAGAACCCAGCAGGGTAGAGTCTTACTGCCTAAGCCTAAGAAGCCTAAGCAACATGACTTAACAGGGCTTACAAGAGACCTGGTTTCTTCTGAGATATTTTCAGTATATGCCTAAGGCCCAGACTCTACCTGGAGAAAAGCTACTAAGAACTCATTTCCACCTGTTTCAATAAACTTCTCTGACCCTTTAACCCCAGTGCTTCAGGCCAGCCTCAGACTCTTTTGGGAGGATAAACACCTTATAAATGCTGGACTCCCCTGCCTCTTATTGCTAATACCTGTCCTCTTTCCCACACCGACTGGGACTTCATAAAGATGAAGAATCTTAAATTGTCTCATTTCCAGTTTCCTACTTCAGATTATTTGCTACCAGCAGTGACATGAAAATATGAGCAGGAAGGCAAAAGAAACCTCATATTTAAATGAATTGCAGCAGAGAGAATTTTCCAAAACTCCAAAAATGGAAAGATCTTGTTTGTTAACTTGTAAGTACTGTGCCACCAAACTTTTCTGTGCAAGGCAGAGAGATAGAGGAGAAGGTTGTAAATTTTATTTCTATTTGGCATTATATTTACAAAGGCCTACTAATCCAGTAAAATTTCCTTATCAAAGCCCTAGCAAACTTACCTGTGACTTGGAATGAGGAAAACTGGCCTTAAAATTAACTGCATCACAGACAGGGAGAAGAAACTAATAGATATCAGTGAGATAATTTGAAAAATTCCCTAACTGTCCACATCAACAATGTGATTTTATGAGAGCAAATATAGAAAAGCAGACATTCCTTCTCCATATACCTTAACTGCTGAGGAATGAGGTATGGTTTTCAGTGGCTGTGACTGCAATTTCGCACCTGGGTCCCTAGGCCAGATATTCAATATACCATCACTGGACCCACTTGCCAGCAACTGGTTGCTTAGTGACCATTTCAGGCTGCAAATGCTTTGTTTGTTTTGGCAAAGAGTCCCAACATGGTGCTGAGCAACCCGAACATCATGGTGATGAATAGATCCTAGTCGTGAACCACTGTAGATAAGAAAAGACAGCATGGGTTTAATGTTAAAGAAGACAAGCTACATCACCACACTGATGTTTCTCATGTGGTTTCAGAAGCAAACCACATCAGAGTGAAACATGCCTGCAGAACAACAGTATTTCAGTAAAAGGAAACACAAACCAACTATCAAAAGCACACCCTGACTGTAGAGGTGGCTGTCAACAGAAAGGAGCCAACCAGCTGCTCAGTTCAAGCCAAGCAGAATACCTGTTCTCTCTCATGGTTATCATTTCTCTGAAGATATACTGCACTGTATGCCACAAATCTGCACCCTGTTCAACTGTCAAGCCATTTAACATAAACTATTTCCTGTTCTTCATGAAAAATCATTTTGCAAGATTATTTTTGCCAAGGCCAGGTATGACTCCATGCCCAACAAAGTGGCAGTGTAAAACTGCACTGCTCTGGGAAAGGGCTTACTAACAAGCAACAGTATGTTCTTTGGTTCTGTCCCTTCCCTTGTCTCCTTTCTCTCTCCCACTTCCAGGCTTAAAGAAAATCTGCACAGCCTGAGACTGTTGCACTAACTGCCTGTTAGGGAATGGATGCATGGTTCTACAGCCAGTATCATCAGTCTACCAGACAAAGGAAGACATGCCCTGCCTGGAATCACAGCTACTGTTATAGCTTAGCTCCCAGATATAGGTTTCACACATCAGTAGTAGAGTTGAACAGAAAATATTGAATAAATACCTTGCAGCACACTTTCTTTTCCTGCCTTGCTAAGGACAATACCTACATTAAACCTATGACAAAACAGCTTCCTGCTTGAAATTCACACTTCCAACTATTACGATGACAGTGAAAAAATCAGGAAGTTCAATAACATCTTTCTGGGTATCTGAGAAACAGGTATCTGACATTACTGCAATAGATCAGTTTAAGGCATTAATCTTCCTACTAAATAATAAGCAGAAAATCTAACCAAGTGCATTGGGTCTGGCTGAGATGGAGCTAATTTTCCCCTCAGCAGCCCTCATAGTGCTGTGCTTCATATTGGTAGCTAGAAAGGTGCTGATAACACACCAATGTTTTGGCTACTGCTGAGCAGTGCTTGCACAGCATCAAGGCTGTGTCTCCAATATTCCCTCCTCACCAAGTAGGCTGGGGGTGGGTAAGATCTTAGCAGGGGACATAGCCAGTACAGCTGACCCAAACTGACCAAAGGGATATTTCACACCATATGACACTATGCTCATCAATAAAAGATAAGAGAAAGGGGCAGGGGCTGGGGAGGGGGGGGGCGGCAGTCATTATTATGACATTTGTCCTCCAGAACAACCGCTACACATACTGAAGCCCTGCTTCCTGGGAAGTGGCTGGACACCGCCTGCTGATGGGAAGGAGAGAATAAATCTTTTGTTTTCCTTTGCTTCCACGTGCAGCTTTTGCTTTTATTTTATTAAACTGCCTTTACTTTAACTCACAAGGTTTTTTTCCATCTTATTTTCTCCCTCACCCCCCGTCCTGCTGAGAAGGGGAGTGGTACAGCAGCTTGGTGGGCACCCGGTGTTCAGCCAAGGTCAACCCACCATGCCAGGAGAAACAGAACTGAATTGCCAGCATTGGTCATATTAAGGTTTTTCAGTAATTCTAGTGGTATGAGTGGGAAGGAACTGGGCTCCTGAGAAGCCTGGCTGAAAGGACATTTTTCCACTTGGTATAAAAAGAAATCAGAATTATTTGCTTTTGACACAGAAGACAGCATCTGTTTTGCTAAAGACAAAGAGAAGCCAACAAAATTTTGTGATGGGTTAATTTATGGTACTGAAATTTATTTACAGTTTCATGATGATGTGTTGTTGGACTACTTTTAATGACAAGAATTAGTATGTAATCCCAAGGTATCAATTGTCCACAGTGAAGTTTACTGTAAGAATGCTGCTCTTATTTTAATAACAATGTATATTAACTCCATGTCTTTTTTTCTACTTATACAGATATTTTAACTCTGCCCTAATGTTAGAATGAACTGGTTAGTTTCAAACCTAGCAAGAGAAATAAATGTTATCTCAACCTCATCTGTTAACCATAACTGTAGTTCACAGGTTCATGCTGAATTTTATCATCAATTTCTACTCAGACAGATCTGTAATTTAAGTTTATGTTGTTTTCACTCCTTTGGCCAAGCTGAAATACAAATTGAAACTAATGCTTACTCTAATAAGGTTATGCCATTTGGCATTGGCAGGATGTTCCAGCTGCATCCTTGCAACTTAACCCACACAGTGTACCTGCTCCAGCAACAGCATTTTATTAACTGGTTGTTCAGCTGGTATCCTTGTACCTCACTTCACCTAGCAGACTTAATACAATCAAAAGCCAGAGCATCTTGTGAAATCAAAATAAAACTACCTCTAATCTTCATATCCAGAGATACTAGTTTCATTTTGAGTTTAACAATAAAGTCAGTCCACCCTTGCTATTATTTCTGCGTTTAAGTAAAACAGAAGACTATCATATGATTTTAAATTCTACAAGCATCCATCATAAACAAGTCTCCCCTCAGACCCTTCAAGTGTGAGTGAAAGATCTGAAACAAAAAGTGTGAGGAAAAAAAACATAAAAGAGTACACTTGATCTTTCTCATGTGAGTCCCCACATTGAAATGATCCCTAAATATAAAATATTCACCAGCTAGTATAAAATTCACCCTTGGTAAAGCAAAGGTCAACCATTTCAATCCTCCTTGGGTTGTGGATAGCAATGACCTGGCCCTCCCTTGTAGATACACAGCTAGACAGGTGTGCAGCTCTAAACAACTGTGTTTTGCTGTGCATCTGAAAAGACAGATGCAGTCTTGATATCAGTGGAGGGGTAGTCTAAACCACACGCCCTCTCCCCAGCACCAGGCAGGCTATGATTTTTGGAGTCCAGACCTACTGGAGACAGCACCATTTAAAGCTCAGGCTTTGCACAAAACCAGAGTCACAGCCTCCACATGCTAGTGAAATTCTGCAAGTGGTGACAGTTTTCTGGAAGGAGAGTAAGAAACAGAGACTAAAGAGGCAGGATAAATCCCCTTCATCTGCTTTCCTGCCATACAGTAAATCTACACACGATTTCTGAGATGGCCAATAAGCGGAGGGACAGGATAAATCACCTTTGAGCAAAGCCATGGAAAGCAGCTAAAATGAATGGGACATTTGTCTAAGTAAAAGCAGCAGGACTCTTTCTGGGAATACACTATACCACTCACCTGCTCAGAATATAATGACTCCAGCTCAGAGCTCCAACTACAGACAGGTGACCAAACATATTTCTCAACCTCTTTTTGGTTTCAATGTCCCATAGCTGCCAATGCGAAACACATAAGAAATACAAATTTAACAACAAAAAGAAAACATATTTTTGTTCTCTTCATTCATTTGCAAGTAAGCCACTGCCCAGTTCTGATCTGCCATATGGACAAGCTCAAGCTCACCGACTTCACAAGTAAAACAAGAAGGAGTATTTCCAATTTTGGCACCTATATCAGTGATGCTGAAGTCAGACAGGATTGAAGGGAATGCACATCTCCAAGCTTAAAGCTATTTATTTACGTGTCAGTATTTGGAAGTCCATACTTGAAAGCACTGGCCTTTGGCACCTTCACATTGCTGACTCAGGACTGCAGCTGGTAGGTTCCCATATTATCTAGGATCTCAGCCAAAGTCCCACAAAATCTTTTGATAACAGGACTGTCCTATAACAGCAAGCTGAGAGGTATGTGTATAATCAGACTGAAGTCAAATTCTTGTGTGTGAATTGATAAGGAGAGTTTTGGATTGAGTTCTCAAGACATTGATCACTAGAGTGATCTTAGCAAGAGAGATACAAGAAAAAATAGCATGTGCTGAGTAAAATAATTTAATTAAAGAGTTCAGTCATCAGCTTTTTAGTGGCTTCAGAGGCTCCATTACATACAGATAGCACTGGATGTCACTAAGCCATTCAGTAAGGTGCAGCATGATACAGACAAGTGCTATATATTTTCTCCAGCAGAGCTCTTCTGTAGTTTAGCCAATCTTTTTAATTTGTTTCCTTAAAAAAATCAGTATCAAATTGTCTTGAGGCCACTTCAGCTGTAAATGGAGAAAGACTAAAGAAGTAAATTATCTAGTACTTGCACTTCTCCATCACTGGTGCCAATTGCAAGGCAAGTTCCTTCTTTTATCCAAGCCAGAGATGAAATGTATTTGGAACTGGAATTCAGATCAATGTTTCCAATGCCTTGAAGAGTTCCTCCATTCCAGATGTGTGCAGCAGGTCCTACAGCAATAGCAATGAGATTTTCAAGGCTCCAGTCCAGTATGTTTAGATCTAGAAGAAAGCTACTAAAAATTACTGCAAAAAAGTTGTAGGTAATAGGATGGGGTGAAGGGGAATATGGTTTGGGGGAGAGGTGCTTTTTTTTTTAATAGCTATGGAAAAACTTCAAGAAAATGCTTCTATGAAACCATTGCTAGCAAGTATTCCTCCTACATGAAGGAGAGTATATCTAACAAGCCAAGGTCTTCATGAGTCTAATCTCTACAAATTGGTATGTTTGCACAGCAGGATCTGACTTACAGCTTCCCTACTAGAATTTTTTAATCTATCATCCTGCATTTTGGATCACCACATCACTCACTCTAATTTCTGCCACAAGAAATTAGGCTCCTCCACCAACAGCTACAGTTCCAAAACCACCATTGTTCCAAGGTAATTCTTGGTTTTGGGAAAGACAAAGGAGAGAGTCTATATGCTACAGTCTGTCCTACATCCTCAGGTTAATGATAACATTTACCCTGCACATGATAGGGGAAAAAAATGCAGAAAGGAATTAGTGAAATTCTGCTCCTCACATTCAGAGCTTGCTCAGCAAGCATATGATGGAAATGCTGTTTCCAGTGCCCCTGATGCTGGGCGCACTGCGCTTGCAGATCCTGGCAAAGCAAGTCACTATAGCAATTAGCCTCAGAACGGCATGCTACATCAGGTAGGCCAGAAGTTAGTATACAACATTTAATACCAACCCTTGACATTCTCCCATGTCAAGGGTAATCCCCAGCTGTCCATTTAGGGCAGCTTAAAAATCATTCTGCATGACCCCTGAAGCACAGAAGATTGTCACCACAGGCCAAGGCCTGACATCATATTTTGGTAACTAAAAATCATTCTGAAGAACAGTGGAATCCAACAGCCAGCTGTCTGACTACAGTCCTGGTTGTTGCAGCCAGAAATCACTTCCAAAGACTTCTGTTAATGCTGTTAGTCTTGGGGCATACCTTGTGCACAATCAGTGTAAATCATACAAACAAACTTTTGTCCCGTTCATAGATATACATAAACACTTGCAAGGATATGTTGCAAAAATCTCCAAAGGGACAATTATGAACGCTTGCACATACAGAGATATTCGTTAGATCTTATGAAGTGTTAAAACATGTATTTGCTGCTGTAGACCAGAGATCCACCTGTGTTCACGTGTAACTGGTGCATGTTTAATTTTTCCCTGTGCAGCACCAAATATGTGAGAATTTAGTTCAGAAGGTATCTATCATCCAAACCATAAACAGTGTCACTGATTAGACATCCCAAAACAAGAGATTTCAAAATCTGCTCAGTAAAGTTGCTGCTGTGCTGACTGGCTGCTAGATATCCAAGGCTGACAGCTGAAACATTTAACTTAATTAAGTGGAGGTAAGTATACTACTGGTTTGATTTGAAAGTTGTATTGAGATCTATAGCTGAAGGAAACTGCATGAGAGTTAGGTAGTATTGATTCTAGGGTTTGATCAGGCATGTCTCCATCCTGGGACAGGCAGTCTTCAAGGATGCATCCTTATAAGAAAAATGACATCATGCATATGTCCTGCAGAGCTTCCATTTTATGTGAAGGTGACACACCTTTGCCATTTTTCTTGAAACACACATAAGAATTCCCAATCTCTGCAGAAACCAGAAACCACCACACAGGAGAAATTAACTTACAGTAATCATTGCGCAAGCCAGTAATATGAAGCCTCACTTCTGGCTCCCATGGTATGGAAGGCTTCATTGTGGTAACAGCTCTAAACTCATTCTGGGTCTCCTCTCGGCATCCTGCATGTGAAGGTTCATCACACACAAATCAGTAATGCAAACTCCAACAGTTTTTCTCAGGCCTAAGCCTTTCACATTCTCACTATATTTGTCTCTCCATTGTCCAGAGGAGGCCAGAGGGTCTACTTTATGCTGGGTAGGCTCAAAACGCTAGACACACTAAACTAGGTGAAAGCCACCTTTTACCACCTCTTTCAAACCTCCATGGATTTAGTCAGCTAGAACAGAGAATAGGGCCCACTGTATTTTGTCTAAATTGTACCACAGCTCAATACAGAACAGGGGGGGGGGGGGGTCTTTTTCACTTTAGTTTTCTGTCAAAAGTTGTTAGTAGCAAAATGTTTCATATGTGCTCTCCCACTTCAAAATGCCCTCATATGGCAATTAACTTTTTTGCTTTCTGGTGTTAATTTGCCACCAAAAGGTCTCCCCTATCAATACCTAACCACAGGAAAAGGTTTTTAAAGCACGCACACTTTGATCACAGCACACTAGGCTTGTGACAACACATACATGAGAAAAAAAAGCAAATACGAGCAAGCAGAAGAGTCATCCTTTGTGGTCACTGTCTACATTATGCTGCAACAACTCCTAAGCATCATAGAAAAAAAGCCAGATCACTAGCACTATGAATCATTTAGTGCTAGATTTTTATGTGTCAGAAATTATTTTGCTGTAATGTGCAGAGCAGAAAGCTGAAGATTCACATTTCTGTGCTTTTCTCTGTGTTTTTTAATTATTCTCCAGGGAGAAGTATTTAGAATAAATATCAAAAGTTGCAGGGGCAGAAGATATTACTCATCTCTACAACTAAACTTCTCTGTTCAAAAAAATTCAACACTGACAAAGTTTTTGTACTGTGTAACTTAAATACAAACATAAATATCCTACATGGAAATCAAATGACAAATTGTGGAGAACTTATTGCACATGATCTGTCCCTACTCTGTCCTGAATCTTCTCCCCTAATCCAAAATTCATTTCTGCCAAACAACAAATGTTTCCCTTCTCAGCTGTGGTACCCCCTCTCTCACCGAATAAAGACTGAATATGAGCAAGACACAAGCCACAGTGATTTTGTTCTGTATCTAAAATTTTGTGGAGTTAAACAATCAAGCAGGCTTGCAGGAGCAACCTTCTCAGACCAGCCCAATGAGGTATGTAATTGCATTCTAACTCTAAAAAGGTCTAATGTCACTGAAATGAGATTTCTTTGTGCAGAAAAATGTGTATTTCTAATATCTAGATTTTTCGTCCTTTTTTGAAAACTTTACCAAACCTTTCTGAACCCACCCAAGTAAGATAATTCAGGAAAATTAAGGCACTTAACTGTAACAGTTGGATGAATAGCAACACTTCTGAAACACTCTGAAAATGTTTTTCTTCTTTAACATTGGTAGTTGGTATTGAGCAATGAGATATAAAGGATTAAATCACCTCTGTAACTTATTTCAGGTTTCTCTTCTCTCGTGAGTAATTCATCTACCCCAAATTCATACTGATCACACTTTCAGCTCTATTCACCTACTTCATACACACATGAATGTGCATAACAGGCTTTTTAATTAGTGGAAATTAAGCTTCATTATACCATTTTTTTTTATTTTGCCTGGGTACTAGCAGATATCACTGATTTTTGATAGGATTTCAGCTCTCACATGCCTGTGTCACTTCTCAACATGAGACCCAGGAAGTGGTAAGTAGTCAGTACTGTCACACCAAACCACTTGATCAACAAGTAGGTGGGTAGAATAAAACCTGGCATTCCTGATACCTGTATTCATATGCCATCGAGAAAAAAAACACTGTGACTAATCCCTATACTGTTGCTATTGACTGCTCTGAAATGAGACTTACTTGCATGGAGAAGAGCAACGAACTCAACTTCTTCTACAGCAGCTGAACTCCAGATTCATAAAGAAGCTGTTTCTCACTGTTTTTACATGAGCATGAATCAGGCCCTGACTGGCAAGAACCCATCATACACAGAAACAGCCAGATCACCAAAACAAATCATCTGTCCAAGACAGAACACAACAAAATATTGATCTGATATTTAATGAACTGTCTCATACTCAAATAACTCTAGGAATATCTGTATTACTTCAAAGGTTAGCTCCTCACATCCCACCTGTTTTCCAACTTCCTGATCATTCACACTCCCTTATGCTCATTCATTCCTAGGATATCTTTTGGAGCAAATTAACCAACTCCCCCACAGATGAAACCAGAGGCAGTGCTAGGGACAGTCTGCTCCAATTAGGAGCAACAAGACCCCAGCATCCATGCATGTCTTGCACCCTCATGTACCCAACAGTCCATATGATACATATCCTGTGCCCATTCTGCAGCACAACCCTACATTATTTTTAGGGTTCTGAAACTGAAAAGCTGAAAGGAAATTAATGTTTTAGGGCCACCAATCCATCAGATGGGGCCCAAAGGAGAAGCAGGTAAAACACTAGTGGTTAACCACACTGGAAGAGGTGGAATACTATCTCTTCACAGGTGGTGAAGGGCTAAAAATAGCCTTCAGCAGCCACTTTGTATTACTCTGTAACACTTGCTGGAACAGGTAGATGCACTTCCTTTTCCAGTATAGATGCAGCCTGCTGTATCTTACTGTTCAGTGTGCATGAGAGCATTTGCTATGTTGAAACATACCCTTCCAGATGCAATTGTTATTTTCACAGACCTTCATGTCACCACTTTCTGCAATGCTATATCCAACCTCCTGGACCACTGGAAGCTGAGAAGGACATTTCTGCCAATACATTGAAGTGAAAACAAGACTGAATGAAGAATCTGTTGAAAAACGTATTTAAGCATCATGGATAACACAACTCCCATCAAAAGGCTCAACACTTGTTACACAAAAGCTTCAAAACAGCTTGTCTTTTGGATGGGAGATGAGTAATAAATATAGAATACCAGTGTCCAAATCATGTGCTCTAACTTGAGCCACCATCTTTCCTTCCATAGAACACCAATTCACTGTTAATGATCACACAAACTTTAATAAAGCTGTTTCAACAAGGCCATCTTACCAGTGGAAGAGGTCCCAGGCTTGTACATCTGTAGGTACTACCACAGGTCACCTGCAAAATATTAGTGCCCTCTTGTCCTCTTCTGAATTGGCATTTGGGCTAGTATTACCGGCACACAATGCCATGTTTTCTGCATGCAGACAATAAGTCTGATGCCTCAGGCTTGCTCTGTGAGAGAAGATCAGTTTTGTGGTGCATACACTGCAGGGCCATTGATTCCAGCATGAGACCTACTGGATGTCAGAGTCCTCTCTCAAACCAGGGTCCTAGAGCCTGGCGTCCATGATCCCATTCCTTAAACCAGTATTACAATATGAAACTGAAAATACATACAAGGTGTCTCAGAGGAGTAAGATTTTTTTAATTACATTATCATTTCCTTGGGTGTCAAACTGATGATGCAGCAGAGAAAGGTAAGAAAAGAGAGATCTGAATTGTTATTGGAACTTTTTCATTCTTCAAAAAAAAATTAGCTTAGGCCTTTAGCCAAGATGCAGGCAAAGGCTCAGATCAGCTCACACAGGATATGAATCTCTTCACCGATCCCTAGTAATATGCATTTCTTCACAATGTTCAGTGAGTTGAATGCTTTGATGACAGTTGTCTGTTTGGTCTGTAATTCTTATTTACAGTCAGGTGGAAATGCAGCTGATGTTTTTACCAGCCACTCAAGATTAGTATGTTCTTCCTCCAATGCCTGTGAAAACTATCCTTCCAAGCACACACAGTGTTACTCTTCTTCAAAACCCTGTTGCAATCATGATAAGAAATGTCTTACAAAAACATAGCTGGAAAAAAGTGCTCCTGCTTTATATATCCCAGCTGTTCTACAGCAGGCCTCCAGCTTTCAGAGGCACTTTATGTATGATTTATATAGACAACTTGGCAGAAAGCTAATCAGATTGCTTGGATCTGTGTCCCTCTAAACTAAGCGCAGACATTTCTGTGGAAAACCGATTGTGTATAAAAGGAAGCAATCTGCTGGCCCACAAAGAGACCACACATGCTCCCTGGAATGTGAGAAGATTTTATTTTCAATGCATCCCATCCCTCTATGCTACGAGGCAGCACAAATTAAATAGTAATTAATTACTATATATAAGAAGATTAATAGATTTTCGTATGGTTTTAGCCAGGACTGACTTCCAAATGGTTTTAGGAAGGACTTGGGTTTTGGACATCCCACCATATTATCTCAAAGACACTCACATCACACTTTTAGGAAATTATTGTGGTCCTTGATAGAACTCTAAATATCTCAGTTCTAACTCAACTCCTGCTTGTAAATTACAGTGTAATTCTAGGTAAGTCACTTCCCTGTACAGATGAAAGACTGACACAAGGTCCATACTGGGACCGGTACTGTTTAATATCTTTGTCAATGACACAGTGGGATTGCGTGCACACTCAGCAGA